>NC_072043.1:3666469-3966469 GCF_027791375.1 Indicator indicator
TTTCTTCCTTCCTTTCTTCCTTTCTTTCTTTTTTCTTTCTTCCTTTCTTTCTTTTTTCTTTCTTCCTTCCTTCTTTCCTTTCTTCCTTCCTTTCTTCCTTTCTTTCTTTTTTCTTTCTTCCTTTCTTTCTTTTTTCTTTCTTCCTTTCTTTCTTTTTTCTTTCTTCCTTTCTTTCTTTTTTCTTTCTTCCTTCCTTCTTTCCTTTCTTCCTTCCTTTCTTCCTTTCTTTCTTTTTTCTTTCTTCCTTCCTTCTTTCCTTTCTTCCTTCCTTTCTTTTTTCTTTCTTCCTTCCTTCTTTCCTTTCTTCCTTCCTTTCTTTTTTCTTTCTTCCTTCCTTCTTTCCTTTCTTCCTTCCTTTCTTTTTTCTTTCTTCCTTCCTTCTTTCCTTTCTTCCTTCCTTTCTTTTTTCTTTCTTCCTTCCTTCTTTCCTTTCTTCCTTCCTTTCTTTTTTCTTTCTTCCTTCCTTCTTTCCTTTCTTCCTTCCTTTCTTTTTTCTTTCTTCCTTCCTTCTTTCCTTTCTTCCTTCCTTTCTTTTTTCTTTCTTCCTTCCTTCTTTCCTTTCTTCCTTCCTTTCTTTTTTCTTTCTTCCTTCCTTCTTTCCTTTCTTCCTTCCTTTCTTTTTTCTTTCTTCCTTCCTTCTTTCCTTTCTTCCTTCCTTTCTTTTTTCTTTCTTCCTTCCTTCTTTCCTTTCTTCCTTCCTTTCTTTTTTTCTTTCTTCCTTCCTTCTTTCCTTTCTTCCTTCCTTCCTTTCTTTTTTCTTTCTTCCTTCCTTCCTTTCTTCCTTTTTTCTTCCTTCCTTCCTTTCTTCCTTCCTTTCTTCCTTCCTTCCTTTCTTCCTACCTTCCTTTCTTTCTTTCTTCCTTCCTTTCTTCCTTCCTTCCTTTCTTCCTACCTTCCTTTCTTTCTTTCTTCCTTCCTTTCTTCCTTCCTTCCTTTCTTCCTACCTTCCTTTCTTTCTTTCTTCCTTCCTTTCTTCCTTCCTTCCTTTCTTCCTACCTTCCTTTCTTTCTTTCTTCCTTCCTTTCTTCCTTCCTTCCTTTCTTTCTTTCTTCCTTCCTTTCTTCCTTCCTTCCTTTCTTCCTACCTTCCTTTCTTTCTTTCTTCCTTCCTTCCTTTCTTCCTTTCTTCCTACCTTCCTTTCTTTCTTTCTTCCTTCCTTCCTTTCTTCCTTCCTTTCTTCCTTCCTTCCTTTCTTCCTTCCTTCCTATCTTCCTTCCTTCCTTTCTTCCTTCCTTCCTTTCTTCCTTCCTTTCTTCCTTTCTTTCCTTTCTTTCTTCCTTCCTTTCTTCCTTCCTTTTCTTTCTTCCTTCCTTTCTTCCTTCCTTTCTTTCTTCCTTCCTTTCTTCCTTCCTTTCTTTCTTCCTTCCTTTATTCTTTCCTTCCTTTCTTCCTTCCTTTCTTCCTTCCTTCCTTTCTTCCTTCCTTCCTTTCTTCCTTCCTTTCTTCCTTTCTTTCTTCCTTCCTTTCTTCCTTCCTTCCTTTCTTCCTTCCTTCCTTTCTTCCTTCCTTTCTTCCTTCCTTTCTTCCTTCCTTTCTTCCTTCCTTCCTTTCTTCCTTCCTTTCTTCCTTCCTTCCTTTCTTCCTTCCTTTCTTCCTTCCTTCCTTTCTTCCTTCCTTTCTTCCTTCCTTTATTCTTTCCTTTCTTTGTTTCTTCTTTCCTTTCTTCCTTCCTTTCTTTCCAGCACCTTTGCTGGTGCTGTTAACCTTCTTTTTATTTTCTTTTTCCTTTTCTTTCTTTCTTTTTTTCTTAAAGAGTTAATAGCACCTTTGCAGTTGTTGAGGGTTAGAGAGTTCCCTCTTTTCTAGGGTAAAAAAGTTAAGCACAGTTTGGTTAATTATCCTTAAGGCCACTGCAGATTCTAACCTTGGGTTTACTTGCAAAACAGGAGTGTTCAACCCCTATGAACTGGCTTCCAATAACATCCTCTTCTTCAAGAAGCAGTGAAAGCTTCTTCAAAGCTCTCTCTCTCTTGCAGTATGTGTAGGAAACAAGCTGAGTCTCACTCCCAGAGCACACACAGGTTTCTCCTCCCTCAATAGCAGAGTATTTCATGTTTAAGAAAGCTGTACAAGGAACCCAGAGCTTTTTTCTTACCTCTGCTCCTGGACTCCCTCTGTAACTCTGTGGTTTCCCAGGATGCTGAATTAGCTGCTTGAGCAGGGCAGGCTCTACCCCAACTTCAGCTTCCCACCAATTAGCAAGAACAAAGCTCTCCCCCAGCTGGGTCCCTGACTCCAAGCAGGCATCTCCCTCAAGGCCAAGCTTAACTATTAATGGGACATGTTCCTAGATGAAACAAACCACCACAAATTAGTATTATTATTACATTTTTAATGTAATTCAAAACCAAAACCACCTCCACCACCAACTCAATAGTGCCTCTTGGCCATTCTGTGGTCAGGTGCTGTCATCTCCTGGCCACCAGCAGCCAGTGGGGCAGTGTATGTTGCTTCCTCCCCACCTCCTAGTTTGTCAGATGGTGTCATTAATGTTCTTTTATAGCTTAGCAGAGCGTGGGATAGCTCAGCCTGGCAGCTCCTTGGTCAAAAGCAGGGGCTGGAGGGAAGCAGAGAGGTTGCAAATTGCTCCTTAGCTCGCTTTAACCCAGAGAGGTCCATGCCTCAATTTGTTTCATTCCCAACATCTTTATGAGTTGCTCCACGCCTTGCTTGGGTCCTCAGGAAAAAAGGCAACCCCAGCCCCACATCAGCTATTCAACAACACCAAACTTCGGGGCCCTAGCCCCTAAAAGTGGATTACTTTTACCCGAAAAAAAAAAAAAAAGAAGCAGATTTGCCCTTCAAAGCCAAGCTGAAGCTCCAAAGCTGCGTCTCCAGTGCCATCTCATGGGTACACTGGGATGGTGCAGCCATGCACAGTGCAGGGATGGAGGGATGGAGAGAGGGAGGAACGGAGGGATGGATGGGTAGATGGATGGATGTGTTTTCAGGCTTCACCCAGCCCCTCATGCAGCAGAAGTGCCTGTCAGGAGCAGAGCAGCTGTGGATAACAAAGGGAAGGAACATCTCAGTTTGAGGGTGGAGCACACAGGCACACCAGAACTTCCTGCACTCAGATTAAAAAACAAAGGGAAAGCATAAAAAAAATGAGGATTCTCTTGGAAATGGTGGATTTTACCCAAGATTTGGGGGACACAAAGTGCTGGTGGATCAACTCATCCTGCTGTTGTTGTGAGCACCTGCATGTCCCATCTGCTGAAGCAGCAAGCTCAGGTTGGATTTTTTTTTTTTTTTTCCCCAGCACGAAATTATGAAACGAAAGGGAAAAGAGTTAGAGGTTGAAAATTTTAAAAAATTTAAAGTCCCATAAGGATTTTGTAATTGCAGAATGAACTGGAGGTGATTTTTGGTGCTTGCAGACAGGCTGCACAAGCAGAACTGGAGATGGCAGTGCAGCCCTTCACATGAAGATCCTCCAGCAAGCCCTGCATGGCCAAACCCTTTTCCTCTGTGCCTAGCAGCCAGATACTTTCACCTCTTCTGGCTTTGCTTCCAAGAAGGGAAATATTAGACCCAGCACAGCCTGACCTGATCTGAACTCCAGCAAGTGTTAAAATTCTCCTTATCTCCATTCTCTGGGCCATATTTTGTTCTCTCTTACACTGGTATCAAGGTTAATTATGTTACAGACATTACAGGTGCACCTAAGCATGGCCAGAATTTGGGATCTAGGCTTTCATTAAGCAACAGCCTCCAGCAGGCCATGGACTTCTCATTACCCTAATTAATTGGGCTGCTTCAGGGCTCTACTGTAAACCCCTGAGACCTGGCTGTAAAAAACAGAGGCTGTAAATCAGAGGCTCCAGCACCTTCTGCTTTTTCTTTTTTTTTTCCCCCCAAAGCTCTGCTCTGCAGCATGTTGCCCTCCTGCTTTCCCACCAGAGCTGTGTGAAGTGCTTGACCTCTCCAGCTCCAGAAACCTTAACAAGCTATGATATTCCTAAAAAATCCTTTTTTTTTTTTTTTTTTTTTATTGCTGCAAGGTGATATCCCCAGGCTACAACCAGCTCTGAGGGGGCAGCACATGAATTTCCCAAGAGCAACCCTCCACATATGTAGGAGAAAGCTTCAAGGACCAGCATCACTCCCTTCTCCTGCTCCTCTAGGAATCAAAAAAGCCATTCAGAAGGGGGTTGGGTTTTTTTTTCTGAGGAGGTTTCATTCATTTTTTTGCTCTTTGAAAAGGCAGAAAGGTAGAGTCAAGGCTCTCCTGAGATGTCCATTGCTGGATATATGCAAAAGTATCACTTTAGTGGGACTTGGATTGATGTTCAAATGGTGTCAGGGCTTCCAAGGTGCAGGCTGAGATGTTTGAGTATGTCCAAGATGATAAAACAAGGAGCAGAGGCTGCAAATGAGAACCCAGGAGGTTTCACTTAAGGAGAAACTTCTTTACTTTGAGGGTGCTGGAGCAGGCTGCCAGAAAAGTGGTGGAGATCCCCTTGAGACTTTCAAAACCCACCTGGATGTGTCCCTGGGCAACCTAACCTGTGTTAGCATGGAGATTGGACTAGGTGATCTCCAGAGGTCCCTTCCAACCCCTCCCATCCTGTGACTCTGTGGGACTCCAATCCTTTGATTTGTGGGGAAAAGAAGTTGAATTTTCCACATTTTATTCTTCTTTGGCTGAGAGCAGCCTTGTGCTTGGTGAGGACAACACCATGAAGCACCCCATGGAAAAAACCTAAGCCATGAGGGGCTTAAATAAAGTGGCATTTCCCTGTTGCACTGGTCATGGAAGGAAAATAAGAACAACTTAGAGAGAGAGATACATAAAAATGAAATTAAAAAAAAAAGGGGGGGGGGAATCATCTGGAAGCAATTAACAGCAACTCCATTAAAAAAAAAAAAAAAGCCATGAAGGTGCTCATAGCATTAAGGCTGAAGTGATCTGTACTCTGGGACCATAATTCACCAGCACTTAATAGCATTTACCCTGCAGATGTGCATTTTATGCAGAAATATCAACTTACCACTTTGAAAAATTAACCTATTGAAGGCTGTCAGGCCCTGGAAACACTCCAGGGAGTATTAGATGTTGAGGCTTGGTTGTTGGAGGCTTTTTTTAACCTATGGGTTGGGGGAGAGATGGGTCAATTGGAGAGCAGGGGGTATTGGAACGAGGGGAGGAGGTTGAACTCTGTCTTGTGAGAAAGGGAATTTGTTGTAAAATTCACAGTGATTTTGGGGAGGAATTGGAGAAGGTAAAAGGCTTCTAGTGTTGGGAAAGGAAGATTTGAAGGGTACCAGAAGTGATGCCTCCAAAGAGATGCTTTGAGCACAGCACCCTGCATAGAGGACAACAGGCACAGCAAGAGCAGCCATAGATATTTAGGTGATTTGAAATGGTTTGGTGTTATTAAATCAAAAAGGGGCTTTTAGCACCAGTTTTACTGCTTTGGGTCTTTTTTGTTTTCCCCAGTGCAGAGCTGCACTCTGCTGTGCTTTCTGATGGGACAGGAATTGGGATTTCCAATCTGGTTTAGAGCACAGGGTGCTGGGCTGCCCCTTTGGAGAGGCATTTATTCTGCAAGGCATTATTTGGGGATAGATTATTACCTGTCACCCAAGAAAGAAAGAGGTGGAGATGCTCCAAGCCCTCTGTGTAGATCAGCAGGACCCATCGAGGGCTCCAACAGCAGTCAAGCCTTAGCTGAGGAATTTTGGATGCTGCCCAAAAGGAGAGGCAGGATGAGGCCGAAGTGGCTTTGCTGTCCCTCCAACTGCTGGAGTCAACAGTGAGGAAAGAAAAGGAGTTTTTAGCTCATCAGCTCAATGATAAGCTTACAGGGGATTGTTTTTCTGCTCTAACTGAACTTATTCCTTAGCAAGTTTGTGGAAGGCATCAAGCTGAGTGGCACAGCTGACAGGCCTGAAGGATGGGATCCATCCAGAGGGACCTGGACAAGCTGGAGGAGTTGGTCCATGTGAATCTCATGAGGCTGAACAAGGCCAAGTGCAAGCTCCTGCATACGGGTCAGGGCGACCCCTGGAATCAATCCAGGCTGGGGATGAAAAGATGGAGAGCAGCCCTGTGGAGAAAGAATTGAGGGTGCCAAGGAGTGAAAAGCTGGATGTGAAAAGGGAAAAAAAATAGACAGGGAAAATAGACAGGAAAAAAAAGATCCCTCACAGCTCCATGGATCAAAGGCTGTTCTGAGCAGGACTCAGGAGCAGGATTGAGTCTTCTTGAGCCTTTGAAAGACAATAAGGTACAAGGGGGTGGGGGAAAGCCCTCTTTTTTCTTCTTGTGAAGGGCACTGTATTTAATCTTATCAGAGGCAAGCAGGACAATAACAGGAAAGGGCAGGGAGGCCTGGCCAGGAGATGTGGAGGGAAGGGCAGGGAGTGATGAGGGGTTAAAAGCAAAATCCAGGGATGCCCCCAGGGACACATCTAATCAGAGGCTGGGCTGATATTTAACCTGGCAAAGCACCACTGGAGCTGCACAATGACAAAGCTCTGTTGTGCACAGACAGCTTAGTAACGAGCAAGGCAGCAGAAAGGATGAAAGGCTCTTTCCCCCCTCATCAGCTTCAAAATTCATTTATTTTCAGCAAAATGCTCAAGAGCACACCTAAAAGGGGTGGATTCTGCTCCTACCATGCTCCTTCTTCCATTACAAGGGGCAGCTGGCACAAACTACAACCCAAGGGGTTCCCTCTGAACAGGAGAAGAAACTTGTTTGGTGTGAAGGTGCTGGAGCCCTGAAGTAGGCTGTCCAGAGAGGCTGTGGAGTCTCCTTCTCTGCCTTGTTCCCAAGACTCACCTTGAGCTGCTGAACTTTGCATGGGAAAAAGCTTCTCTGCCTCTCCTGGTGAAGCTTGTCTCTTTTGCATCCAATAAATATTCCCTATCCAAGAGAGAAGAGCTGGCAAGAAGGAAAGGTTGAGGCTGCAGTGGGCAAGGACCTTCAACTGCTCCAGTATCAACTATTGGTTAAAACAAAGAACCATGGAATGGTTTAGGTTTGGAAGGGACCTTTGCAGTTCATCCAGTCCAACCCCCTTCCAGTCATCAGGGACATCTGCAACCAGAACAGGTTGCTCAGAGCCCCAAACAACCCTGCCTGTAATGGTTCCAGGGATGGGACATCTCCCACCTCTTTGGGCAGCCTGGGGTCTCACCTTCCTCAGCGTAAAAAATTTCGTCCTTCTCTCTAGTCTGAATCTTCAGCTCTGCTCCCAGTAATGTGCAAACTGCCTGTTTGCAAGGTTTGCAAGGTGCTGCAAACCTCTGCTCCTCCATCCCCTTGTTGATGAAGCAGAACTCAGCTTTCCTCTGGATGCCACAAGGCTAAAATAACTCCACATCCCTCAGCTCCCGACAATCTGGGCTGTGTAATTCCCTCCATCCCTATTTTCCACCTTAGTCGTGGGCTCTTGGGATCCTGCCTTCATCCAAGGTGATGATCTCCAGGCAATTTTACAGCCAAAAAGGGCAAGGAGAAAATGTAGCTGGGGAGAAAGTGTCATGCCTAATGAAGCCTTGTTGAGCCAGCCTAGAGCCAAAATGTTTTGCAGGTGCTTGCTGCAGCGAGGAGGAGGACAGATAATGAATAAAACATGGTTGTGTGCTTCAGTCTCCAGCAAATGTGACAAACCCAAGTCTTGCAGCCAGGGGGGTGGTGGGAAACAATATGAAATATGAGTTGGAGCTCATCTGAAGAGCTTGTAACTAATCCAAGATGTTGCACTGTGTAGGCTTGCTGCTACGGGGTATGGGTCGAGCCAGGTTTGTAAGGAACTGGGGAAATAGAGAAGGGGTTGCAGTTATCTTTCAAAAGACAGCAGGATGTGACCTCTGGCCACTGGTGATATAATTCTGTATGTTAAAGTGAAGGTTGGCTTCAGCCCTGTGCTCTGAGACTGATCTGACCCCATTGTTTTCCAGCCCAAAGGAGAAACCAAAAAGGGGGGGGGGGGAAACCCCACAACGTTTTGGATGCCAAAGCTTGTCAGATGAAACTGCACACACTAAAATCCCTCCAGAGCCCATCAGGATTATTAGCAGGTCTGAGATCAGTGGCTGCAGTGAGCAGCCAACAATAAAGGATCACAGAATTCATAGAATCACAGAATCATTAGGGTGGAAGAGACCTCTAAATGAGGCTTCAAGTCCAACTGTCAGCCCAGCACCGCCATGTCTCTTAAACCATCTCCCAAAGTGCCATGGCCACATGTTTTTGGAACACCTTCAGGGATGGTGACTCCATCACCTCTCTGGGCAGCCTGTTCCAATGCCTGACCACCCTCCCAGTAAAGAAATTGTTCCTAATATCCAGCTTCAACCTCCCCCAGTGCAATTTAAGGCCATTTCTTCTCATCACTTGATGCTAAAGAGAAGAGACCAAGCCCTACCTCACTCCAACCTCCTTTTAGGGAGCTGTAGAGAGCAATGAGGTTGAACCACCCCAGTTCCCTCAGCTGCTCCTCACCAGCCCTGTTCTCCAGACCCTTCCCCAGCTTTGTTGCCCTTCTCTGGACCTGCTCCCATGCTTTAGGAGCAGTGATTCTCCCATATTTATTCCTCTGTGGATCCTCCCCTGCTTGGGCTTTTCACCCTTGGTGAGGACAAAACAATGATTTCCTATAGGAAGTTCACATTTTTTTCCCAACTAATGCTCACTGGAGGGTCTGAGGACTAAATGCTGAGCTGAAGCCACATGGAAAAGCAACCTGACAATGAGACCAGCCTGATGGCTTTGACTCTGGGAGTGCACCGAGTGCGATGGGGTCTGCTCCTTGGCTTCCCTCCAGCCCAAGGAAGACCAAGAATAGCTGCAAGGCAATGCTCTGAAGACAACTATTAGCCAATTAATTCTTTTCTGATCCATTTTCACTATGCTTTCACTTCCTTTTGCATCATTACTCCTAATTAGGGATCCAAATATTCCCCTGGAACACACCTACACTTGGTCTAAATTAAGCCAAGAAAAGGTTAGCTACGTGCTGCAGGTCACTGCTGAGTTCGGGTCTTTTTCCCTTCTACAATCTCTTCCTCTCACTTTTTGAACCTGACCTCATCCTTACACATTGTCCTTGTGACTAGGGGGGAGGTAAAAAATAAAAGCACTGGTGTGTGCCATCAGAAATTAAAAATGGTCTGAAGCTGAGGTTTGGGGGAAAGTGGTGACTTTGTAGCACAAGGGATTGCGTCTCCAGCTGATTCCAAGCAACTCATTCATTCATTTTCCAATTAATTAGGTTTCATTTGCTATATTCAAGAGGATCCCCCAGTCACGAATTAGGCAGCTGAGATCATGAGGAACCAGCGAGCTCCATCTCAGCAAACCACAAACTGTCACCCAGAGACTCAGTCCTAGAGCTCAAGGACGAAAATAATACAAAATCATCAAACTCCATCACATTCCCAGCTCTTGGCTTGCAGAATCCCACAGCTTTGGGCATGCAAAACACAATGTGTTGCTTTATGAACATCCTGAAATGAACCTTGGCTTTCAGCTTTTAACCTTTGCACCCTGGCAACTTTATTCCTCGTGGGATGCTGCCCCTGCTCCCCAGCCTTCTGCACCTTGTTGATCATCTTTTGTTTTTCATGTTTAATGTTACAGTCTCCTGGGAGCCAGCTCAGAGCATTGCAACCCTCCAGGATCTCACCACTGACCTCAGATATTACTTTCTACAAACCCAGGTCTCTACTCCAACCTTTTTCTCCCTTCATTCCTGTCTGCAAGTTCTCTGTATTCTTTAACCCAGATGTTTTTGCCCTGTCAAAAACATTAACTCTCAGAATTCCTAAAGGCAGCTGCTTGGGTTTGGATCTGTTCCTCTTTCCAAGAGGAAAGGATGAAAGAGTGCATGAGCTTTCAAATCCACCCTCCTTGCCAAAAATACTTCAGCACCAACCATGTGCTTTACACAGGAGGTCACTGTCTGCCAGGGATTCATTTTGGCAGCTCTTTTTCTTATTTAAAAGGGTTAAAATCCCAGGAAAATGAATTCCTCCTATTGCAGAGCATGCTGATTCCTGTCCTGAGGTCGGATGCAAGTTAAGCTGAACACACAGATGGTCATGTCAAGCCTGAACCTCCCTTTGAAATCTTTAAGTCACCTGGAGAACAGAGAGACAGGATGATAGCAGAGCCCACAGCAATGCTCAGTGTGAGGTCACTCAGGAGAACAAGGCTGGACAGGCAGGAATTTACCTGCACAGGTGAGTTTCCAGCACCACAGAATCATTTTGGTTGGAAGAGACCTTTCAGATTGTCAAGTCCAGCTGTTAACCCACCACTGCCAGGTCACCACTACACCATATCCCTCACACCACATCTGTATGGCTTTGAAACCCCTCCAGGGATGGGGACCCCACCACTGCCCTGGCCAGCCCTGTGCCAGGTCTTGACAACCCTTTTGGGGAACAAATTGTTCCTCATGTCCAACCTCTCCTGGTGCAACTTGAGCTCATTTCCTCTTGTCCTATTACTTAGTCCTTGGGAGAAGAGACTGGCCCCCACCTAGCTCCAACCTCCTTTCAGGAGTGTAGAGAGCTGAGCTGTTTGGACTCTCAGAAGGAACATTTAATGGCCAGGTTTGTTTGGATCTACTCTTGCTTCACCATCACAGACTGCAGGCAGATGGCTCCATCCATCTACCCATCAGCCCTTTTCCTTCTAATTTTCTCATGTGTTTGAAGAGTTGCTCTGTTTTGGAGGATGGTGGTAAGCAGCATGTCCTTTCAGGTACAGTTGCAGCCCCAGGAAAGAGGAATTACACACACAGCCCTTCTTTGGACATGGAATCTTCTCTTCATCTCCCAACATTTTCTTCCTCTCTCGAAGTCTGTGGGGAGTCAGCAGAACATCCACTGGAAACAACACCCTGGTGAGGAGCAGAAGCTCCACAAGCTCATGCATTAGATGTCTTTTGAGGTCTCTGAACCAAAGTGATTCTGTTCAGCTCTTCCAGAAAAGTAGCTCTGCCCATACATTAACAAGGTCAGGCAGAGCCTGCTGAGCCCTTTCTGGTTTCCTACAGCAGCCTGGCCTTGATTTTCAGAGGCTATCCTCCTTCAAAGAAAGAAGAACATCCATTTTGTTTGCCAAGTTTTCCACCCATGACGAGGTGAACTAATTTGCTTGGCAATCACTGGTATTTCTCAGTGCTGTGACATCAAGAGAGAACAGATTCTTGGGAGAAATATTTCCTTTTCTCCCTGATATGCCAGGTCCTTCAGCAGCTGCTGAAGATGCAAGAGAGAGGGTGGTCAAGGACAGGAATTAAGCAACTGTTCCAAATGAGTGAGGAAGGTGCTGATAGATAACAACAAAGACAAAGCAAGTTAGAAGTGGGTCAGGGCAAGAAGTAGTTTCTCTCCCTGGTAACAAATGTGTCTGGCCTGCTTCCCTGATGAGCTCATCCATCTGACAAGAGCCTTGCTCTAATGCTTTGCAGACCTCAGGTATATTATCATAGCCTGAGCCTGAACCCTCCAGAGAAACCACAGGGAGAAGGGAGGTGGAAAGCATCCACACAGTGGTGGGGTGGTCACAGCAGCAAGAACAGGATGGTTGTGGTGGTGGGGTGGAGATGTGCATGGCATTGAGAAGGAGATGCCCACAGCTGTGAGATGGAGATGTGCATGGCATTGAGAGAGAGATGCCCACAGCTGTGGGATGGAGATGTGCATGGCATTGAGAGAGAGATGCCCACAGCTGTGGGATGGAGATGTGCATGGCATTGAGAGGAGATGCCCACAGCTGTGGGATGGAGATGTGCATGGCATTGAGAGAGAGATGCCCACAGCTGTGGGATGGAGATGTGCATGGCATTGAGAGAGAGATGCCCACAGCTGTGGGATGGAGATGTGCATGGCATTGAGAAGGAGATGCCCACAGCTGTGGGATGGAGATGTGCATGGCATTGAGAGAGAGATGCCCACAGCTGTGGGATGGAGATGTGCATGGCATTGAGAGAGAGATGCCCACAGCTGTGGGATGGAGATGTGCATGGCATTGAGAGAGAGATGCCCACAGCTGTGGGATGGAGATGTGCATGGCATTGAGAAGGAGATGCCCACAGCTGTGGGATGGAGATGTGCATGGCATTGAGAGAGAGATGCCCACAGCTGTGGGATGGAGATGTGCATGGCATTGAGAGAGAGATGCCCACAGCTGTGGGATGGAGATGTGCATGGCATTGAGAGAGAGATGCCCACAGCTGTGGGATGGAGATGTGCATGGCATTGAGAGAGAGATGCCCACAGCTGTGGGATGGAGATGTGCATGGCATTGAGAGAGAGATGCCCACAGCTGTGGGATGGAGATGTGTATGGCATTGAGAAGGAGATGCCCACAGCTGTGGGATGGAGATGTGTATGGCATTGAGAAGGAGATGCCCACAGCTGTGGGATGGAGATGTGCATGGCATTGAGAGAGAGATGCCCACAGCTGTGGGATGGAGATGTGCATGGCATTGAGAGAGAGATGCCCACAGCTGTGGGATGGAGATGTGCATGGTGTTGGGATGAAGATACCCACAGTAGTGGGATGGTCATGGCAGTGGGACTGGGATGTCCATGATCATAGGATGGAGATGCCTACAGTAGTGGGATGCCCACAGTAGTGGAAATGCCCATCATCATAGGATAGAGATGCCCACAGTGGTGGGATACTCAGAGCAGCTGAAAGGACATGTGCAGCAGTGGGTAGAGATGCCCAGAGTGGTGAGATGGAGGTGCTTGTGGCAGTGTGATAAGCGGAGCCAGCAGGCCATGGACCAAGAGGTGGCGCTGACAGACTGCCTGTGGCCAGCCAAAAAGCAGATTGAGCTCCAGCAGCAAGGGGAAGCAGGCACATACCCAAGGCAGACGTATTTTTATCTCTTATCTCCGTGCACTCGGGCTGGACGAGGCATTCTCAGGCACTAATCTCCTGTCTGTCCCACACAGAGTCCCTGAGGAGGCAGGGGGAGCTGCTGGGGTTAGGAGCAACCCACAGCTTGAGGCACTCATCCTCTAGGTCTGAAGGCCACGGTCAAAGGCAGCTCTAATTAAATTAAATGGAGGGAACTGTATTTTTCTGGTAAAGAAAACATGATGACTTGGCTGAACAGGAGCCTCAGGGGGAGTTAAGAGAAGGTGAAAAATGCTTGGTGTGCAGAGGAGCAAACCCAGACTCTTTCTTTGCCCATCTTGACCCATTTTTTGCTTTCTCCTTTGAGGTGCTGCAGGAGGCAGAGGCTAACAGAGGGGCAAAGCTCTGAGTAAATCTTTGACATCAACATTCATTTGGGGCTGGGCATGTTCCACAGCTCCTGGGGCTTTCACAGCCACATCTGTGATGCACTCGAAGAAAAAAAAAGAAAAAGACCTTTTTTTTTTTCTTTACAGAGAAAAACCCCAAACCTACCCTAGACACTTCTGATAAGCAGGTGGCTGCAGGTAAAAACCAGCCCAAGGCACTTGGTCTCCCTTTTCCTCAACATCTTCAAGCATTTCTGGTACTAGATATGAGTCACTGGAAGTCCCCACTGTCTAGCAGTGCCCTTCCTCCAAACACCATCTGATGCTGCTTTGAGCACCACACCACAGAGTCCATATTTAGTCTTTCTGGTACCACAGTGCTCTGTAGGTCTTGCTTAAAACCATCACAGCACCTATTTTAGGCAGCAAGAGTTTGTACTGCTGATGGGCAGGCTTGCAAAGGGCCAATCTTCTGGAGAGCATCACTCAGGATCTCTGTGCATTGGGTATTAGTAGCCCAGGTTGTGCTTCCAGTTAGGAGCTACTTAGAGCCTTCCAAAGCAGCCAACATGAGAGAAAGTAGTGGATGTGTTTGATGTGGGCATCTGGACAGGGTTAAGATCCCCAGGGCTTCTCCAGGTTTGGAAAAGATCAGAGGTAGAGCTGAAAAGCAGGAGGCTCATGTGGCATTGTGCTGGCTGTATGCACATGGAAAGGGTAAAGCATGGAGGTCTCCTGCCTGCTTGGGTTGTACATGGAAAGCTACAATTACCTCAAGAAGATGCATTTTTGAGCAGAAGTTGTGGAGATCCCCTGTTGAAATCAATAGAGTCCAACACAAGGGTCAAGCAGGGCAAATCCATCAATGAAACATCCATTTGAGGCTGAATTCTCACCACTGATGGGGACAAGTAAGAGAGTCAAAGGTGCACCCCAAACAAAGATGCAGAGAGATGACTGAAGGAGGAAAATCCCCAACTAAGGTGTCTGTGTTGAGAAGAGTCAGAAACAAAGGATGTGGTTTAGCACCAGACTTGGCAGAGTTAGATAATGGTTGGACTTCATGATCTTAAAAGGTTTTTTTCCAACCAAAATTGTTTTGGGGAGAAATCGCTCCTCATGCCCAACCTAAATCTCCCCTGATGCAATTTGAGGTTGTTTCCTCTTGTCCTGTCACTTGGGAGAAGCTTCAGGGAACTTCTCCCATCACACCAAGTGATTTAAGGTCTGGGATGGAGAGGATTTAAACAGTGCAAAAGAAGAGATGACACAAGAGAAGGTGGAGAAAGGTTTGTAGAGCTCGTGAAACCACTTGGGGTGGGAATAGGCTTCTGGGCACATTGGTGGACAAAGATACCACAGTGGTGAGGCAGGAGTTGAAGAAAAGCCCACACCATCAAATGCTAAGATGACTAAAACTCAGCTTCAGGACAGATGTAAGTACTCATTGTAGCCTCTCCTTACCCAACATCATCCTAATGGGTACAAATCTGCCAGTTAAGGCCCAATTAAGGTTTGTCTTCAGATACATTCTCCACATTCAGCAGTTCTTGCACGGGTTGAGTTATTAGCAGTAGGCTTCTTGGTCAAGGTCGTTGTCCCTTTCATCTCAAAGCCCTGGTTGAAACTCCACCAGCATCCTCTCTGTGGTAGGTAGAGGTTCTAATGGCATTTTAATATCATGAACCTAATTTATGGGGATAAATTACAGCAGGAGATAAAGAGCACGTGGACCTGTGTGGATAAAAATAAAAATCCATATTGCCCCATTATCTGGCTTTGGTTAAGCTTCTGCTTGGAGGTTTTTTTCCTATTTGGGCTAATTTCTCTCCTTCAGTTCCCCCCCTTCCCCCTTTAATGAAATGCTCTTTATTTATAGCAGAATGGTCAACTTTGAAGCCAGAGCCAAGCATTTGGGGAGCTGCTCAGATAGGGCTCTTGAAAAGGAGAATGATGTCTGGTTCAGATGTTTTCAGAAGTTATTGTTTCAAGGCAGGGAGAGCCATGACATTTCTCCTTGCCCTCCCCTCAGCATTTCTCAAGGACATGGGCAAAGCAGATGTCTCCAGAGCTGGGAGAAGTGGTGACAAGCGTGTGTGTGGGGAAAGGCATCAGATGAAAGAGGATTTTAGACAGGAAGACTCAAAAGACCTACATTATTACTGTAGAGTGCTCCTCAGTGCCCCATGTGAACCTCATCCTGCTGCTCTTCATGCTTACTGGGCCAGAAGATGTTTTACTGTCCCCCAAAAGACATCATTCCACTGGTCAAGAAGAAGTTGGCCACCTTCTTCCATGTACCATAATCTTGTCTGGTGGTCTTCAAGCTCATGAAGCCAAAATCAAGTTCTCACCAGATCAGCAGAGGAGAGTCACAGAATCCCAGCGTGGTAGGAGCTGGAAAGGACCTCTGAGGGTGACCTTGCTACAGTGGGGTCACCCAGAGCAGGTTGCCCAGGATCATGTCCAGGCAGGTTTGGAATCTTTCCAGAGGAGACTCCAGAACCTCCCTGAGCAGCCTGATTCAGTGTTTCATCATCCTCACCACCATCAATTCTGGCCCCATTGCATGGCCTGTACTACATTCAAAGATGTATTTTTGACTTGACTTGGAGGCTCCCCCTCACAACCTAAGGCTCCTCACCACTTCTTCCAGCTTCAAAGCTTCAAGCAAGACTGCCACCAGCACATGCCATCCCCTTAGCCTCCTTTTCCCCAGGCTGAGCAACCCCAGCTCCTTCAGCTGCTCCTCACCAGCCCTGCTCTCCAGACCCTTCCCCAGCTTTGTTGCCCTTCTCTGGACCTGCTGCTCACCAGCCCTGTTCTCCAGACCCTTCCCCAGCTTTGTTGCCCTTCTCTGGACCTGCTCCAGCCCCTCAATGCCCTCTTGGAGCAAACCAGGCACTACAGGAGGCAGCTAAAGGAACAAATGCTAGGTTGCAGTTACCCCCAGATGCTGATAAGCTGTTTCCATGCACTATTAGCATAGCAGAGAGCCCTGGAACATCTGCAGATGCCATCCTAGGGTTGAAGGCTCTTGATGGGAGCTGTTTCCATTCCCATCTCAGTGACCTTCATAACACAGGGTCACAGGATGTTAGGGTTTGGAAGAGACCTTCAAAGATCACAGAATTAACCAAGTTGGAAAAGACCTTCAAGATCATCCAGTCCAACCTATCACCCAACCCCACCTAATCAGCTAAACCATGGCACTAAGCTCCTCATCCAGTCTTATTTTAAACATCTCCAGGGACAGTGACTCCACCACCTCCCTGGGCAGCACATCCCAATGGCCAATCTCTCTGTCTGAGAAGAAATTCTTCCTCACCTCCAGCCTAGATCTCCCCTGGCACAGCTTGAGACTGTGTCCTCTTGTTCTGGTGCTGGTTGCCTGGGAGAAGAGACCAACCCCCACCTGGCTACAACCTCCCTTCAGGCAGTTGTAGACAGCAATGAGGTCTGCCCTGAGCCTCCTCTTCTCCAGGCTGAACACCCCCAGCTCCCTCAGCTGCTCCTCATAGGGCTGTGCTCCAGACCCCTCACCAGCTTTGTTGCCCTTCTCTGGATCAAGAGCATCAAATCCAACCCCCCTACCAGAGCAGGACCATAGGATCGCCAGAGGCTATTTGTGTCCTGCTTTAGGAGCGGCCGTGGGAAGCTTTCTGCTCGGAACCAGCAGATTGCAGCTAAGAGCTGAAGGATGATGGAAACACCCAGCTTCCCTGAGGCTCTTGCTTTGGGGTCTGGATGACATCATGCCCTCCCAACAGGGTGATAAGACAGAGAGGCTTTGATAGGCTGAAGGCACTGAGGAGCGGCACATACCTCCAGCGCCTCGCCGTGCCTGGAGCCTGATGTAACTTCCCCCAGGCCACTGAGGCTTCTGTGGAGCTGCAGTGAAGACAACCTGGGGCTCTGTCTTGGAGAGCAGCAGTTGTCTGAGGAATGAGAGGGGGAGAAGAGGGTTAGATGTGTCCTTCCAGCTGTGTGTGTGGAGGAGCTTGGACAGATGGGACATTATTAGCAGTCTCCTGGGCAAGGAGGAGTTTTGCTGCCTGGTTATGAACTCTTCACTATCCCTGCAAGTTCTAAACCACATCCTGTGGTAGGTTTTCCCCAAATCCTTTAGAGGAGCTCACTGGTGGAACACTGGAACAGGTTGGCCAGGGAGATGGTTGAGACCCCATCCCTGGAGATATTCAAGGTGAGGCTTGCAGGGCTCTGGACAACCTGATCTACTTGAGAACGTCCCTGCTTACTGCAGGGGGGAGTTCAGCTAGATGACCTTTAGAGGTCCCTTCCAACCCAAACCATTCTATGACAAGAGCATCCCTGTGGCCAGCTAATCCTTTCAGATGTGTAGGCAAACATCCTGTAATTCCCCCACATAGAATCAGTCAGGGTTGGAAGGGACCACAAGGATCATCTAGTTCCAACCCCCCTGCCATGGACAGGGACACCTCACACTAGAGGTCCTCCAAGCCCTTTGTTTTCAGGTTATTTGGGAGCTTGGACCTGGAGATCAGCAGTTGAAGCTTTCTGAACTACCAAGTCTGCTCTGGAGGAACCCAGCTACAACAGAAAACTACAGCACATGCTGCACTGCCTCACAGCCTTCCCTTTCCTTGGGGTTTCCACAAGACAATCATGGAATGGTTTGGATGGGAAGGTACTTTCAAAGCTCATCTAGTCCAAACCCCTTGCAGTTAGCAGGGACACCTGCAACTGGAGCAGTCAAATCCCTCACAAGGTAGAGCCTGGTACAGCTTTTCCTAAAGCAAGAACTTATCTCCTCTTAGACCTACCTGGAAGCATTGATCATCACTGCTCCTCTTAGATCCTCCAAACAGCCACTAAGCCTGGTACCTGCCTTATATAGACCCAGGCCACTCATGCCCAGCACCTGTGGAGGTGCTGCTCATCATTCCCTCACCTGGAGGTTATAAATACTGATGGCTGCAACTTTTACCCTAGACCCTAGCCCATGTTGGGCTAAGAGGAGGAATATTGAGGTTTGGTCCTGTTTGAAGTGCAACTCTCAGCTCACCCTTCCCTCCAGAGCCATTAGCAGTGCACCCATAAGCTCTCAAGATCTCCAGTTGTCCCCTTGGAAATCTGAAAGCTATTAGCATGCTAGAGAAAGGGAGGTAAATGAAAATGTGATTGCCAGTTTCACCAGATGTGGGGGCCAGTGTCAGGGATGGATTTTATTATTCTATAAATACCAGGGGCAGAAGGTTGTTATTAGCCACTCAGTAATGAATCCAACGTGCCATGGCCTCGGACATGGCCTACCACTTAATGTCCAATTAATAGCATGCTGCCCTCCTGAGCACGTGCTGAGCTTCCCCAGATGCTGCACAAAGGCAGGAGAAATGGAGGCATCAGGGAGAAGGATCCTGGAATGAAAGGCTGAGCTGAGGAGGCAAGTCGGGCGGAAACCAGATGATGGTGGAGAGCGCAGACATCAAAGGCTGCCTGAGCACATTTCAGCACATATTCCAGGGGCAGGCAAAGAATGCCTCGTGCCAGCTCACAAACCAGAGAGCTGTGGATGAAGACTCCTGGAATCATCAAATTGTTTGGTTGAAAGGGACCTTTCAGATCATTGAGGCCAGCTGTTAGCTCAGCACTGCCAGGCGACCACTCCACCATGTCCCTCAGCACCACACCTACACAGCTTTGAAGCCCCTCTAGGAATGGGGACTCCCCCACTGCCCTGGGCAGCCTGTGCCAGGCCTTGACAACCCTTTTGGGGAAGAAATTGTTCCTCATGTCCAACCTAAACCTCCTCTGATGCAACTTGAGCTCCTTTCCTCTTGTCCTATCACTTTTTCCTTGGGAAAAGAGACCAAAACCCACCTCACTCCAATCTCCTTTCAGGGAGATCCAGAAGGTCTCCCCTCAACCTCCTTTTCCCCAGGCTGAACCAGCTCCCTCAGCTGCTCCTCACCAGTCCCATTCTCCACACCCTTCCCCAGCTTTGTTGCCCTTCTCTGGACCCACTCCAGCCCCTCAATGTCCTTCTTGCAGCCAACCAGGCACCAGAAGAGGCAGTTAAGGGAACGAATGCTGGGTTGCAGTTACCCCCTGGATGCTGATAAGCTGCTTTCATGCACTATTAGCATAGCAGAGAGCCCTGGAACATCTGGAACATCTGCACATCCGAGGACACTGCTTTCGTCTGCAGAAAGTCCCTGCTCTCTGCAGCACAAGATGTGAAAATGTTCTGCTAATTCCCATTGATGCTGTTGAAAAAGCATTGAAACCCTTTTATTAATGGCTGCTCCTACTCCTCTTCCAGCACAGCAGCGATATCTGAGGCTGTGAATGTTTGGAACAGGGCTCCACAAAGCTAGAGTTGATGGATTTGCAAAGCAAGCTGAAGAGATGATGGATGCAAAGGTGGATCTCGATGAACTTGGCTAATGCAGAGCTGGACCAGGGAGTTTGTGAGCAGTTTGTGAAGGGAAAACTGTTCCCACAGCAGCTCAGATGTGCTGTCATGGAAAAAATGGCCAAGTATCTGGCCCTGATATGGGAAATCAGGAGCTTTAAGTGCTGGTTGTGTGAGCCATGATAAACTTATTATGCGGTGAGTTTGCCCACAACAGCACAGATGGGGCTTGATGTCCCAGCCCAGCATCTCCTGGCCTGTATTACTGCATCTTTGAAGTTATCATGATCAAAAGGAATGACTTCAAGAGAACCTGGGTGTTATTTTCTACTGCAGCCACATAACACCAGAGTACCCAAGTGGTGGGGCCCAACTTCATTGCCAGTGCTCCCTTGCCTCTGCTCCTCTTCATTTAAATTATTGACAACAGCTCCTGAGGGTAGATGTGAGCTGCCACTGGTGGTCAGCACAGTTTGACTCACTGAGCTGAGGCTTATGGAGCCCTGAAGCTTCCATGAGCTCCCTGCTGGATGCTCAGTGTGGGAGAGAGCAGCAAATGATTGGTATGTGGCTGGTATTATGCTCTTTAAGCTTGAAGTGCAGACATGTTCTTAAAGCTGGTGGCTTGGAGCTTAGTCCATGCTATCCAAGCCTCTTGCCTGAGCAAGCTCTACCTTTTTACATTACCTGCATCTTGCACAGCTCCTCTAAGTGCAAAGATCATCTGGAGATGATTTAATGCTTGTTAAGAGCAAGGAAAGAGGACAGGGAGGCTTCTAATGGTTTGTAGCAAAGAAACTCTGAAATCACTGGCCTTGTAGACCCAAAAGCCTCACAGGGCTGATGGCTCCCAGGTCAATCACCCCATTATGATGGCTTCTTGGCTCCTGGTGCTGAGATGGGAGAGAGACCAAGTTGTGATGCAACTAGCTGAGTGATTGATTTTATTGCATGAGTGCAGAAGAGTCTTGGTGCTCCAGGAGGAGCTTGCTGCCAGCTCCAGGCCAGCCAGGCTTGTACCCTGGTGTAAAATGAGCTGGATGAACGAAAACATTTTTCCACCATAACACAGTGAGAGCTGCAAATGATCCTTCTTGAACATCCATCTCTAATTCCCTGACCTTTGAGCAGTCTGGTATCTGGCCCCTGAGAGGAGCAGAGGTGATAAAACTGTTTCCCAAGCCCTTGTTTCCCAGCTCCTTCTGGGCTATCCAGCAGCAAATGTTTGCTTCCCCCCCCCCCACCCCCCCCTCCCCTCCCCAATGTCATGCAAGGACCATTTCCAAGCCATTTGCATGTCCTGCATTGTGGTGACATCTCTTGGGTAGCATCAAGACAGGTGCCACCACCTCAGTGACCCGCAGCTTTAGATGAAAGCTGGTCATCCAAGTGCTGCATCTTTCCAGCCTCTCTGGACACTCAGCTTCTTGAAAAGACAAAGTTTTGGATCTACTAAAAGCTTTAACTCTGAACTTAAAGCTCTTGAACCCTTTAAGGTTTATAAAACATTTGACACAAGAGACCACCTGCATTGGCAAAAGGCTGCAGAAGAGCACAGAACTCCATGAACATTAAGGTATTAATGTGCAAGGAGGAAGATATCCATAGCAAAACATCCATATGCAAGGAGGAAAGCATCCATGGAAGCTCCTCAGCACCATCATCTGAGATGTCAGCCCTGCCATACTCATTCCCACCATGGGGCTCCTCCAATCCCCTGTACATTCATCAGAGCTTGCTCTCAGCGGTGCCTTGATGCTTCCATCCTCTTCTTTGTATCCCTTAAATGCTTTTGGGCAATTCCCATCCCCTGGGGTAGTTTTGATGTCACCAAACTGAAGGGATGTAGGGCAAGAAGGCTGCTGGGAATTGGGATTTATCAATCTCAGTTGAGGATCCCAATAAAACAGAGGGGCTTCCCGAGGTTTTAGGGGGATGCATGCTTCTCGGAGAGCATTTATGGTGAAGGGATTTTAGTCCAGACCTGAGAGATGCTGCTCTGAGACATAATTAATGATCTCTTTGTTGTTCAGCCTCATCTTGTTGTGCTGAGCTCACTGAGAGACTATTTCCCCCCAACAAAAGGGAGCTGGTGCTTCGCTGAGAGCCCTTCACTACCTTCTTCTTTCCCATGAGCCATTTTCTCCAGGACAAAGGGTATAATGCTGCATAAAAGGGCAGGATCTGGCCCTTGGTACCAAGAAGTAGCACACAAACAGCTGCTGGATGCCACTGCCACCTCCTTAACAACCTGCTGCAGGGACCCACTCGCTGTACCCTTATCTCACCTCGCTTCTCTCCCTTCACAACTCCTCTCAAGTGGCTTCAGGGGTTTGACACGGTGTCAGTGTGGGCCAGATGCCAGCAAACACTTTCCTTTCTCTTCCTCTGGCAAGGCTTGTCCCTCTGCTGGGCTTAGAGCAGCATAAGGATCCTGCCAGCAGAGCAGCCCTGGGAGGAGGATGGCGTCGGGATGCTGTGGGGTTATCTCTTGAACAGGTTTCTCCTGTCCTCTGAACATATGTGCAGTAACACAGCTCTGGAAAATATGTGAGTGGGTGAGTTTGGCTCTCTTGTCTCCCTCCCAGATGGGACATTACACAGCCCACATCACAAAAGCATCAGCCGCTGTTTGACAGAGTTGCCAGCATCCCCCCTACCCCCACCCTCCCCAGCCCTTTATCAGAGGCCCAGAAATGTCCATATGATCCCCCCCTTCCCCCCAGACCTCCTTTTCACTCTCATCTGCAAGTAGGAAACATGTTGGCAAAAGGGTTTGGCCTGAGAGATGGGGGTGGGGGGGTGAGAAATAGCATAAATGAGAGGGAAGAACAAAGCTTCAAAGGAGAACATGGAAGAGATGAGAGTTGGGCTTGCCTGGAGGGGTGCAGTATCAAAGCTGGCACAGATGTCTGTGCTCATGTCCCCAGGGCACCCAAACCCAGCTGGTTTTGCCCCATTTTTCCAATAGCAGCTTTTCATTTTTTCTGCAGCATCCTCCTGGTGCCTTCTTTAGGGTGAGGGTGGGGAGACCCTGGAACAGGTTGCCCAGGGAGGTTGCGGATGTCCCCTCCCTGGAGGTGTTCAAGGCCAGGCTGGATGAGTCCTCAAACAACCTGGGCTGGTGGGAAGTGTCCCTGCCCACGGCAGAGGGGTGGGGGGTTGGAACTGAATGATCTTTAAGTCCCTTCCAACCCAACCCATTCTATGAATCTATGAATCTTGCTGCTCCTGCAGCACAACTCAGCTGCTCCTGGGCTGCACAGCACTGTAAGCTGTAGCAACACCTCTCAGGCTGAGAGCACTTTTGGCTCTACGAAGCTCCTCACCCACGCTTTTTGGGGCTGTTGCTTAATATCAACTGCTCTGAAGACTAAACCCCTTTGCATCTGTGAAGGAGGAAGGCTTTGCTAAGACTCAAGTGACATCTGACTTCAGCAGCCCACAGCTGGGATGCATTTCAGCAGCTCCAGAGACTGTTCTGGTGTAAAGAGCTATTTCCCTGCACACAGCCCAGCGTAATTCCTCGGGAAACCATCTGAGCCCTTGGCCTTGGCTCAAAACACATTAGGAAATCAAAAGCATTTATTTTATCCAATTTTTCTCCTGAGCTTTGTTCAATAGTCTCCAGAGCAAGTCAGCTTAATAGACTTTGCTTTGTGACTGCAGACACTTTCCATAGCTTCACTGTTTCATCACTTGTGAACCTGGGTATTCATCACCTGAAATCCACTTAGTGATGTGTGCTCCTTCCCTAGGTCCAGATTTGCATTTTGTCCACTCTTTCTTAATGAATTTAATATGTCAGGGCTTATAAATCACAAAGCTCATTAGCTCTTAGCCCATCTTACCACCACAAACCTCCAAGTGCCACATTAAAACCTCTCAGAGATGATGCTGTAGGGTTTGCTGTGTCTGTAAGAAAGCAGATTTTGAGGAGGTTGGTGGGGTACAGGAAAGAAACTCTTCAGCAGCTCAGAATAATTTAACTTTTTGACAAAAAATGGCTAAAAAAAAACCCCAAAACCAACCCAGAAAGTCCAGACAATCCATTCTTCACCTTGTCATTTTCCAAAATGCTCATTGGATGTTTTTGTTTTTTGGTTTTTTTGTTTTTGTTTTTTCAGTTTTCAATGATATTTTGGGCTTAGAAGTGGAGCCAGCACAGCAGGGTTGACTCCTCTACCAAAAAAAAAAAAACAAAAACCAAACCCTCAAAGGAACCATTTGCTACCTTCAGAAAATACATGAATTTGGCACAGCACCACCAGTTCTCTTTGCTTTGACCTGACCTGAACTTGGCTGCTTGCTGATGCTTTTGCTCTGATTCGGTCCAAAACTCATGGATGGCTGCAAATACCTTGGGCTCAGCAGCCTCCTGGACCCCATCTCTAACATCCAGCCTCTGAAATGAGTGTCATGAACACCCAGATTTAAGGTGGGTGTGAAAGCCTGGCAGATGCACAGCAGCCTGAAGGCACTCTCAATCTTGAAGATCCCAGAGATGCTTTCAGGGTGACAAGCAGATTCCAGGAGCAAAAGCACTGGAAGCATTCCACAGAATCTCAGCATGGTGGGGAGTTGGAAGGGACCTCTGGAGATCACCCAGTCCAACACCCCCTGCTAAAGCAGGGTCACCTACAGCAGGCTGCCCAGAATCACAATGTCTAAGTGGGTTTGGAATCTCTCCAGAAGAGACTCCACAACCTCTCTGGGCAGCCTGCTTCATGGCTCCAGCACCCTCACACCAAAGAAGTTTCTCCTCATGCTCAGATGGAATCTCCTGGGTTCTAGTTTGCACCTGGTGCACCTTGTCCTGTTGCTGGGCAGCACTGAAAAGAGTCTGGCTCCAGCCTCTTGCCCCCCACCCTTTAGCTCTTGCTGGGCATTGATCAGATCCCCTCTCAGGATGCTCTTCTCCAGGCTCAGCAGCCCCAGGGCTCTCAGCCTTTTCTCCTCACAGAGATGCTCCAGGCCTCTCAGCATCTTTGAAGTCTCCACTGGACTCTCTCCAGTAGTTCCTTGTCCTTCTTGAA
The DNA here is from genome assembly GCF_027791375.1 of Indicator indicator. NCBI lineage: Eukaryota > Metazoa > Chordata > Aves > Piciformes > Indicatoridae > Indicator > Indicator indicator. The sequence continues at coordinate 3,691,127 of NC_072043.1, forward strand.
CTGGAGAGCCCAGAAATGGACCCAGTCCTCCAGCTGTGGCCTGACTAAGTCAGAATAGAGGAGAGGGAGAGCCTCCCGTGACCCGCTGGCCACACTTTTCCTAATGCATTAGACACAGCAAACCCATCCTCAAGCTCCTCAAACCTGCTCTTCCCAACTCTTTTCTATTTTCCATGAAGCACTGAGTTCCAAGGAGAAAGCTCTAACCCATCACCAGCTGAGACCTGCAGGTACTAGGTGTTGCTAATTGGATTTTTCCTCCATAAAGCCGGATCTCAGCAGTCAACCACACACTTAACCCACCCTCCATGGAATGTTTCTCCATCCATTCTGAGACACCAAACACCTTCTTGCTCCCTTCAAACCCCCCTAAATCAAAAAGGCCAAGGTGAGAATTGGGCTCACCAAGATCTTTGAAGCATGCCTTGGTTTGAGGTGGGGCTTTTTCCCCCATTCTTTCAGAAAATGATGATTTGATTTTTTTTTTTTTTTTTTTTTTTTTTTGTTTAACCAAACTCAGTGCCAACCAAAAGACCAATCTTCTTTGCATGTCAAAACAGGATGTTTTTGATAATTTCAGGACATTCTAAAAAACTTTTTTTTTTTTGGTCTCTTTTTGAAACAGGAAGCTCATTTAAAAGCTTTTTCCTGCAGACAGTTTCGGTTGTGACAAACCTGGCACTTTCTGACAGCGTTTTGGGTGTTGTTCCTTCAGGAAAAAAAAAAAAAAAAAAAGGGAAAAGATGCTCCAAACAACAACAAAAAGATTGAAAACCCCTCAGCCAGGTTACCTGGAACTGATTTCTGTGGATTTCTGCATCTTAAATAGGCCATAAATAGGTAAAACACCAGGACTGAAGAACCACAGGTGCTGGGTGGTATAGGGATAGAGATGTTTGACATGGATATTGGGAGATCAAAGTCAGGACAATTGGATGTGTCCATGGCTTATGCTGCAATCTCCATTGCATCCCCCCAAAACTGGGCAGGTGGCATCTCTTTGGGTGCAAATGTGATGCAGGAGGGAGTGGAGGTGGAGGTGGGTGGTGCAGAAGCCCCCGTGAGCTACGGTGCTGCTCCCAAATGCTCAACTCTTGATGAGGAACTGAAACAATATTTGCAAGTCAAACTCTTTCCCTGCTCTTTGAACGCAGGGAAATGAAGCTAAGGCAGGTGAGGGGAGGCCTAAAGGACTAGCTGGGGTGGGTTAAAGCACAGAAGGTCTTGGGAGAGGCTTGAAGGTGGTCAAGGCTTTGTTAAATCCTGGTTGCTTTGCAGGATTTTATGTATGGACATGAGAGTAGAGTTGGCTCCTCTGCCCCTGGCTTACTGATGCTCTAGAGGGGATTGCAGCAGGATGAAACCCAAGGCCTGGTACCACCAGAAATGATGCCAAAGGGCTGCTCTGGACCCCTGGGTCTTAAAACATTAACCTAAATTCATTAATGAAGCTGCAGATGAGGCCCCTTTCCAAAGAGCTCTTCTCCTTTCTCATCCTGACTGACTCCCTCCTGATACAGGGCTGGGAAAACCAACCTGGTTTATGCAGTCCCAATAGTCCAAGCTCTTTGTCTTCTCTTTGCTCAGAGATGGAAGCAACACAGCCTGGCCTGGCTTCAAACCAGCACCATCTTGCTTGGCTTTCACCTGGTTCTTGTGAGAGTGGGCACCCAGCTTTCCAAATGCCAAAAGAGAAGCTGCTTGGTGGAGATGTCTTCTTCTGAGGCTGCTAAATACAGCCTGGGCACTGCCTCTGCAAAGCTGTGAGAAGCTTCCATGAGATCCCAGCTCTCACCCACTGACCACAAATGAACCTATGTGGAGCAGCAGGACCCCAAACCAGATAAGAGTGGGGAAAGTAAAACCACCATCAAGTGTCAAGGCTGTTTCTGGGTGGTCTGGAAGTTATGGGATTAATATGATGCTTAGACAATACTTTTGCCAGGCTTCTGTGGTGACTTACAAGAGAAGCCAACATCAGAAGGAATGGAATGAAATATTCATTCCTTCTGTTAAGGAAATTCAGGGAAAGGCAGGAAAAAGGAACCAAATGTGAGATCAAGATGGAAAGATGCATCCTGCTCATTTCATTTGTAGCCCACAACAGGGAGAGGAGAGGGCTCAGCACTCACCACAGAGCAAAACCAGGAGGAGAACTCTGATGGAAGACCAGAAAGACTCCTTCTTGATCTCCAAGACCTTATGTGAATTTTAGCAAAGGGCTAATCTAGCCATGAGAAATAGGTCTTGTTTTTTCTCTTGTGGAGCTCACAGGGGCCAGGCTTTGGTGGTGGAAACGATCTTCACCTTCATCCTCTTGCCTGGGACAGTGGCTGAGAGGCACTGCCTGGATGAGTTAATGCTTCAGTGCTCCCCATCAAAAACCTTCTACAGGAGTGCAAGGCACTAATAAACTTGTTCCCCAGATGGGATTTTCAGGCTCCTTTTCCCTTGTCTTTCATCTAATTTGATTAACTTAGCTCATTTCCTGTCCTCCCTGTGATCTCACTTATGAGATGTGCAATCCCAGGTTTTACTGCAGCCTGATTAGGATCAGTCAGCGACAGGAGGGAGCTTTGCAAGCCTGACCTCAGCCCGGCTCGCCTGCTTCCCAGTCCTCTGGGTCCCCCAAGCCATGCCTCTCTGCCCTGCTGTTGAGAGATGAGGTGGCCCAAGGTAGGAGGAGAAGGCTGGAGGAGGCTCCTGGATCATGCAAGGAGCATCTCAGAGCCATGGAGCTGCAGCTCACAGGATATGAGCAGCGAAACCTCTGCTCTGCTTCCTCATAGAGTCCTAGAATTGATTCAGTTGGGAAAAGCCTTTCAGGTAATGCAGTCCAACCATTCTTTAACTCTAAGGCTGATGCTAATCCATGTCCCCCTGCATCTTTTAAACACCTCCAGAGATATTTGACCACCTCCCTGGGCAGCCTGTTCCAGTGGTTGAGAGCCCTTCCAGTGAACAATTTTCTTCTAATGCCCAACCTAAACCCCCCCAAGTTGAGGCCATTTCCTCTTGTCCCATCACTTGTTAGTAGGGAGAAGAGACTAACTCCCACCTCACTCCAATCTCCTTCCAGGGAGTTGTAGAGAGCAATGAGGTCTCCCCTCAGCCTCCTCTTCTCCAGACTAAACACCCCCAGTTCCCTCAGCTGCTCCTCCTCAGCCCTGTTCTCAACCCTCCCCCAGCTTTGTTGCCCTTTTCTGGACCCCCTCCAGCACCTCAATGTCCTCCTTGGAGTGAGAGCATCATGGATGACACAACAACCTGATGGCTAGACCCCAAACTGTCTCCTGTTGCCCTGCTTTTTGGGGGGTACCAGCTTTGCCTGGCTCCCTGTGCTTCATGGCCTGGTGTGCAGAGGATGGGACTGGAGCTCTCAGCCTCATTATCTCCTCTGACCTTACTGTTTAAACAACCTTAAGCCTTCAAAAAATAAATAGGCTGGAAGAGTTTGGCTTTATTCAGCTCACTGCCTGGCAGTGCTCCTAAAACATCCAGGAGTTCTCCCAGAGCTATTTAACATAATGTTTGACACTTGTATCACTCCTTTCTTCCTCAAGTGCTTCTCAAACCTGAGACCACCACTGGAGCCAGAATTCTTGTGAGACAGCAGAGTTGTTTTTTTTTTTTTCCCCCTAAGGACCCCACATTGTCCTGGGATCCTCATGCATTCACCATCCCCCTAAAATCAGTGGGAGTTCAGCATCCATGAGCCAGGATCACAGAATGACAGAAATATTCAGGCTGGAAAAGGCCCTCAGGATCACCTGGTGCTGAGGTTGATGCAAAGAGATTGAGGAGCACCAGAAAGTGGTCCTGTGTTGGGGGAAAAGTGGTGCCTTTTGAAAAAGTATGTCCAAAAAATGGACATATAAACCCCAGAGCATTTAATTTGGGTCCTAGAGCATGGGCTGGTGAGGCATTGATGTTAATAACACCCAGAGCAGGACAACCACCATCCTAGAGCTGATTCCTACACACCTCAACCTTCAAAGCCACTTTGAGTCCAGACAGAGTGATGCTCCCCAGGCTTCAGGAGGAGTTTCAGTGATAAAAGAGCTCCCAAGCTGTCAGTCTGCCACAGGAGAGGGATGCAAGGACAGGGTGAGGGCAGCACAGCTTCTCACATGTCCTCCTGAGGACAAATCAACCTTGGGCTTGTTTGGTTTTTATCACCTGTGTGCCCCTTGGCCAGCCCTCAAGAACTTCAACTCCTCTTTCTGCCCTCGTGTAGGTGAGATGCAGAAGCTCACCCTGGTTTGGCAGAGCTTGGATTTCACTGGAATTCTGTCTGTTGGATGAAAACCCACCCTTGTCCCCATAATCATACCTGCCACTCAACAAAGGCTGGCATGAAAGCCCTGCAGCACAGAGATGGGTCACAGCAGCCACACAGAGAGGGTTCAGTGGGAAAGGCTAGATTCAGATGTCACACTTGGACACAATCCTTCCAGCTCAGTGAGATTTTCATCTGCTGTTTTCCTTAAAAGCAGCACAAAGAGGCAGCTGGTCCCCAAATCCTCCTTCTTCTCAGTGCCAGGCTACAGGAAGGCAATGTGCCAAGGGTTGGAGAAGATGATTTTGCTATGAGGAGAGGCTGAGGGAGCTGGGGTTGTTGCCTGGAGAAGAGGAGGCTCAGGGCAGACCTCATTGCTCTCTACAACTACCTGAAGGGACATTGTAGCCAGGTGGGGGTTGGGCTCTTCTCCCAGGCAAACAGCACCAGAACAAGAGGACACAGTCTCAAGCTGCACCAGAGGAGGTTTAGACTCGAGGTGAGGAGAAAGTTTTTCCCAGAAAGAGTAATTGGCCATTGGAATGTGCTGCCCAGGGAGGTGGTGGAGTCACCAGCCCTGGAGGTGTCCATAAAAAGCTTGGATGTGGCACTTGGAGCCATGGTTTAGTTGTCAGGAGGTGTTAGGGATTAGGTAATAGGTTGGACTTGATGATCTCTGAGGTCTTTTCCAACCTGGATGACTCTGTGATCCTGTGGGCCCAGCAAGAGCTGTGCTGGTGATGAAGGAGGCTGCTTTGGAACCTGGCAGGCTCTGCAGAAGCATCCTTGCAATTTGAGGCAGGATTGCCAGGAAAAAATGAAGCAAATTTGGACAAAACCAAGTCTGGAGCTTACTGCAGGAGTTCTCCTCCCACCTCTGGACACCCAGGTACTGTCCAGCCCTGGAAGCTGTCAGGCATGTGGAAATGGGCTCTGGCTGATGTTAAACAGGAGTGGGACCAGTGAGTTTTATTAGCCAAATGCAAACAGGAGCGTGTGTGGCTTGGGGAGATGTCCCTGGGGAAAAGAAGAAGTTCATTAACCCCTTCATTGCTGAGCTGATCGACCCCAAATCTTCCTCTGTCTCATCTGGGCATTGCTGCTTGGGTGTTGAAAAGGTCCAGGGAGGGTGGGAAGAGCTGGAAAGGTCCTTAAGGAAGGATGGCATCTCCCTGCTAATGAGGCTGGTGATGGGGAGCTGCCTGCACAGTCTGGGCTGAAGTTAAAGAGAAGGCAATTATCTGATTAGTGGCTAATGAAGGACAATTGAAATGGATAAGCTGTGCTTGAAGAAACCAAATGAGGCTGGCCATGGAGTTTCTGCAGAGACCACACTGGCATGGTCTCAACTGAAGCAGGAGAAAGGGAGGATGCAGACCCCTGCCAAGCAAAGTGGGGAGGGTGTTCCCAGAAAATGCCTTTTTCTGACCCAGGATCCCCCAGTTCTGACCCACCTCGGAGCCACCACACACATGCTCAGGCACCCAAGCTCAGCTGAAACAAGACAGGAGCTTCTTACTTGACCAAGGCTGAAGACAAATTGCTCTTACTCCCCCCCTGTACCCCACCAGTGACTCCTTCTCCTCCAGGCCACGGTGTGTTTTCCAGCTGCTGCAGCTTCAATCACAGCTCCCAGTCCCTGGGCAGAGCTACAAAATGATGTTTAATGTGTCTGACTGGGAAGGAGGTCATTAATTTGTCTGGGGGCTCTGGGGTGCTGGTTGTGTTTCAAGTGGTGCTGCTGCTTTTACCCGGGGCTGTGGAAGGGAATCGCTGGGCACCCAGGAGATGTGGCTTCTATTTCTTTGTTTTGCTTGATAAATAGATCTAATCCCTGAGGGCTGGCTGGCCTCAGAACTTCAGCTGACCTCCTGCATGAAGAGATGACCACCTGGGGAAGAGCTGGAGAGCCAGCTGGGGTGAGCATCCCACTTGAAGCACAGCAGCACCTGCTTGCCTGTATCCCTCTGTGAGGATGAGGATGCTGCTCGTGGCCTAAGGAGAAGGGCTGGGCAAGCAGCTTATCAACAGGCAGTGGGCAACTGCAACCTAACGTTTCTTCCCTTAGGTGCCCCTTGCAGTGCCTGATTTGCTCCAAGAAAGGCACTGAGATGCTGGAGCAGGTCCAGAGAAGAGAGAATGAGAATGGTGAAGGGTCTGGAGAGCAGGTTCTGGAGCTGCAGGGACTGGAGGTGTTCTGCCTGGAGAAAAGGAGGCTGAGGAGAGACCTTCTGGCTCTCTACAACTCCCAGAAAGGAGGTTGGAGTGAGGTGGGTGTTGGTCTCTTCTCCCTAGCAACAAGTGATAGGGCAAGAGGAAATAAACTCAAGTTGCACCAGGAGAGGTTTAGATTGGGCTTGAGGAACAATTTCTCTACTGCAAGAGTGGTCAAGCATTGGAACAGGCTGCCCAAGGGGGTGGTGGAGTCACCACCCCTGGAGGTGTTCAAGAAACCTCCAGACCTGGCACCCTGGGACATGGTTTGGTGGCCATGGTGGTGTTAGGTCAAGAGTTGGACTTGACCCCAGAGGTCTTTTCCAACCAAACCCATTCTATGCTTTTATGCCTGTTGAGGCTGGCCCTTCCCCATTCCCAAGTGAGGAAGGAGGTGGTGATGTGGAGCTGCCACAACTCCCCCCTCCCTCCCCAGCACACAGACAGGAGGAGGTCACAGCAGGCTGATAGCAGCCCCGGAAATCCATCAGAGACACCCAGCCCAGACCTCTGCCTCTCGTCAAAGTTACCTGCCAGAGGCTCTGCTCCAGCCCCACACCTCTTGTCAGCTTTTATGGTAATAGGAAACAGCTGCTGCTGGGGGGGATGGCAAAGCAGGAGCCAAAGGGGCTGATGCAGGGAGAGAAGGAACCCTGCAGGATTTCTGCTCCTTGCCCAAGACTCCAGCATGAGGCAGGGCTGGGGCAGGAGACAGCCAAAAAGCCCAGCAGGGGGGATGCTGGGGGTGCTCAAAGCCCTCACAGCCAACTTTTGGGACTTAGGGATGCCACTGGCATGTGTGCTGGGGTTGGTTTTTCCAGCTTTGAGGGAGTTTCCTGTTTCCTTGAGTGGATCTCAGCTCTGATGCTGAGTCCTGGCATCATCCCCCTGGCCCAGCTCAGCTTTGTACAGAGGGAATCCCATCTTAGAGTAATTACAGAATCCTAGAATGGCTAAAGTCAGAAAGGACCTCAGAGATATCTACTCCAGCTTCTCCAAACTGGGCAGGGACACCTCTAACTAGACACTCCTCAAGGCTTCATCCAGCCTGGCCTTCAACGTCCCCAGGGAGGAGGCAGCCACAACCTCCCTGGGCAGCCTGTTCCAGAGTCTCACCACCCTCACACTGAAGAACTTCTTCCTCAGCTCCAGTCTAACCCTGCTCTCCCTCAGCTTCAAACCATTCCCCCTTGTCCTGTCTCTAGACATCCTCATGAAAAGCCTCTCTGCAGCCTTCCTGTGGGATCCCTTCAGCTATTGGAAGGCAGCTCTAAGGCACCCTCAGAGTCTTCTCTTCTCCAGGCTGAACACCCCCAGCTCCCTCAGCCTGTCCTCACGGGAGAGCTGCTCCAGCCCTTGGATGAAGGCTGAGCTCTTCCTTTTCCCAATTCAATAATTCCCAGCAAGGAAAGAACATCTTGCACCAGAGCTGAGCTTCCCAACCCAGGCTCAAGGTCATCATCAGGAGACAAGCTCCAATTTTTACCCAAAAAATCCATTCCATACCCCAAAACTGCCTCCTCACAGAGCACAGATCCCCAAGGAGGACTGATCCCATGGAGAGGGGTGGATGGGACAGCATCATCCCTCCCTCTGCTCCAGCACCCCAAGCCATGCCACACCCCAGATTTGCAGCTTTCCTTTGGGGATTTCCACCCTCCTTAGGGAGCAGGAGTGGGGTGAGGATTTACCTGTGTGCCCAGGGTGGATTTGTGGGAAGAGGAGCATGGTGAAGGAGCTGGCTCTGTAATTGAGTTAGCCATGCTCATTCTCAGGAGCAGGTTGCTGCTAAGGAGTTGTAATTAAAACCATCTCCACAGTGTCAGCAAGTTGAACTCAAGGGCAGCTATTAATATCAGTGCTAATTCTCCCCCTTGGATCATGAGGCAGGTGCTTGGTAGGTCCTGCTGTCTGCTGGCATTTCAATCTGGGGGCAAATAAAGCAAAATTTGCCAACCTCAATCACCTGAACCCTTCTCAGACCCCTCTCATGAAGCCCACAATCTGCTCAGCCTCTTCCAGCCACTCAGATGCTTCCTCACTCTCCCATCTCCCAAGCTTTCTCCAGGTTAATTTTAGCAACCAGCCCCACCAGAAGGTTTCTCCACTCCCAGCACGGGGATGGAAGAGTTTTCCTGCTGTGGAGTCACTCTGCTTTTTATTTGGCCATGAAAATACAAGTTTTGGGCCTTCTGAACCTCTGGAAGAGATTTTCCTCTTCTCTTTCCCAGCCCTGGCTCTTCCCTGAGATTTCACAGCTCATTGCAGCCACACTTTGAGCACATCCTGAGTGGTTTAAAGGCAGCTCTTTCATGCTCTCCCCAGCTTTTCATGCTCAGGGGAGATGGTTTTGGATGCATTGATGCTGCACCATGAAATGGGATGAGTGCAGGAGCCACATTCCCTGCCAGGGTAAGGGGTTGCAGGATGCTGCTGAGCATCACTGGGTGCAGGAGGAGATCAGGCTGCTGGAAACCCAACTTTAACCTTGCTGCCTGCTTCTTGCAGAGCTGTAAATTCACCTTAGCAGAGGCCAAGTGTACTTTGTGCATGGGGGAAAATGACTTCTGACTCCATCTTCCCAGTTCTGAGAGTTGGGTCAAGCTCATGGGTTGCTCAGATTGAATTCAGCATGAGGAAAAATTCCAGCTCAGCCTATGGACATCGAATTCCAGGGGCTGGAATTTCTCTACTCAACTCTCAGAACAAGAAGGGCTGATGTATTTTGCTTCATTGGCAACATTTTATGTTTTGGGGTTTTTTTTCCCCCCCTCCAAAAAAACATTTCCCAACCCAATCTTTAGCTGCTGTTGGCTTTTTGTCTCCCTCTTGTGACTGGCTTGGGGAGGGTTTCCAGTTGGCTCACTGGGAGGAGGTGGGAATGCTGCATTCAGCACATCAAGACTCAGCTCTGTGCTGAGGATGCTCTGAACATGAAGAGGCTGTTGTGACACTGGGCAAGAATTAAAGGCAGCTCCAGGATCTGCCTTCTCCACGCAGCATTATCCCTGAGGAATTGCAAAGAAGCAAATCCTGCATCACAGGAATCATTCATCCACCACAGAGCCTGAGGACCACTGTGCTTGCTATGTGCTGGAGAGAAGTACCTGAAGGGGACCTGCAGGAAAGCCTGGAAGGGACTTTTTGTACTGATTGGATGAAGGGCATTGGACTGAAGCTTGAAGAGGGCAGATTTAGACTGGAGATTAGGGAGAAATTCTTTCCAGTGAGGATGGGGAGACACTGGAACAGGTTGCCCAGGGAGGTCATGGATGTCCCCTCCCTGGAGGTGTTCCAGGCCAGGTTGGATGAGGCCTTGAGCAGTCTGGTCTAGAGGGAAGTATCCCCTGCCCATGTCATGGGGGTTGCAACTGGATGCTCTTTGATGTCCCTTCCAACCCAAACCATTCTGATTGCATGAATCTTGTAGAGCTTCTCAAATCCACGTTGCATATCTGGAATAAAAAGCCTTGATTTTGTATTAAATCAAGGGGGAAACCACAGGAGTGGTGGTGGTGGGGGGTGGTTTAACATGGATGGCTCCAGAGCAGGCAGAGGGGGTGGGATTTGGCCTCCCATGCTGCCTTTAAGACCTTGAACAGCAGCATGGAGTTGGCTTTTCCCAGCCCTGGTCAGATGAAGCAGCGATTGGAAGCAGATGTTGGAGGCAGCAGCTTGCTGCATGGGGGTGGATGGGGCACAATGAGCAGTGCAAGCAGCTGGGGCTGAGCTCCCCCCAGCAACCCCAGGCTCCTGTGGTTCACTTTTGGGGCTGAACTTGCAACATCCTCCCCTCCAAAGCCTCCCCCAGCAATGATCTTGGCAGACGGACTCCTAACCCAAAGCAGATGGGATGGGACAGGCTGGTCTGGGGGGAGGGAATGAGGACCTGGGGAGATAAAGTGATTAAAATAGATCATCTGCAGAAAGGGAGAAGAGGTGCCCAAGGGATGGGGGATAACATCTGGGATAAACCCTCCGGGATTGGGGATAAAATCAGGGATGAGACCTTTGGGATTGGGGATAAAATCTGGGCTAGAACCTCTGGGATTGGGGATAAAATATGGGTTAAGACCTCTGGAATTGGGGATAAAATCAGGGATAAGACCTTTGGGATTGGGGATAAAATCAGGGATGAAACTTTTGGGATTGGGGGTAAAATCTGAGGTAGAACCTCTGGGATTGGGGATAAAATCTGGGTTAGACCCTTTGGAATTGGGTATAAAATCAGGAATGAAACCTTTGGGATTGGGGATAAAATCTGGGATGAAACCTCTGGGATTAGGGGGTTTGCTGTGTCTTCCTTGTAAGGATGCTCATGCAGGGGTACCTGAAAACATGGCCAAGTGTCAGGAAGGCCAGGGGGGGTGCTGCCATCCTGAGCAGTAGAGTTAAGCCATTCTCCTCTCCAAGACCCAGCTTCTGGCAGTCCCCAGGTCTGCCCTTCACATTCTCTCCCCATACCTCACTCAGATCCAGCAGCAGGAGTGAGACATGAAAGCAGCATCCTCCTCCCTGCCTGTTGCAGGACTGGAATTTCAAGCAAGAAAAAAAAAAAAAAAAAAAAAAAAAAGAAGTCCTGGATCCCCCCAGCCTGGGCTAAACATGGAGAGTTTCTTGGCTGGGATGAAAGACAGCACCCCTGGGAACTCCACACCATGGTTTGAACTCACTGGGAAGGATTTTGGGGTTGCCACAGTGCTGCATCACTGCCCAGCATGTTGATCCCTCAGAAAAAAAAAAAAAAAAAAAAAGAAGCAGGGCAAAATTCCCTCTTCTTAGCTTTGGAATGGAGAAAAAAGCAGAGGGAACAGGGTGGCCATGGGATTGCAGGGGCTGCTTTACACCTACAGCACAGACTTTATGGGCACCACTGAGACAAGCTGCTATTTTGGCAGTGTGGAGCAGGGGATGGCAGCACAATGTGCTTGCTCTGGCCAAAACTGAAGTGCAACACAGATTTGGTCTTTTCTCAGTGATTTTTTTTTTTTTCTTTTTTTTTGGCTGAAATCCTCCCTGTGTAAAAAAAAACAAAACAAAACAAAACAGAACAAAACAGAACAAAACAAAACAAAACAAAACAAAACAAAACAAAAAAACAAACCCTCCAAAAATCCCTCCTCTCTGCCTTCATGAGGCTGGGATTCTGTGGACACAAATTCTTTCCTCTCCCTCTCCTACTCAGCCTTGGCAAAAAAAAAAAAAAAAAAAAAAAAAACACCACCAAAAAAACCTTTTCTCTGCCTTCACGAGGTTGGGATTCTGTGGACACAAATTCCTACCTCTCCCTCTCCAACTCAGCCTTGCAAACAAACAAACAAAAAAAAAAAAACCAAAAAAAAAAAAACCCAAAAAGGAATAAAATCATTGAATTAGCCAAATTAATCAGGTGAGCTCCTGCCACACCTCATTTATCTTTCCCTCCAACCCAGGAGACCTAAAAATGGGATTAAGTGCAACGATAAACAAAAGATCCCAGACGGCCAAGAGATTTGTGGATTTTCCCCTCATCTGAACTCAGGGCTTCCACAGCCCAACATTTGTTTTTTATTTGGGAATAATAATAGGAAGTGATGGGATCAGGGTTTTTCTGACTGACCAAAACGGCCTGGAGGAGAAGGGAAGAAGGTCTGGGGAGGTGATGGCCAACAGGAGCCACTGCTCTGTCCTGGTTTAGGATCTCAAAGATGGAGCTTCTCCACTTGGTAAGCACAGAAGGGTTGCAGCTTCTCTCTCTCTCTCTCCACCCAGATGCTTCCCTGCCTGGCTCTCCCTGTCTGGAGGGGGAAGAGGAGCTCAGGTTTTGGGTTATGTAAAGTGCAGGGATCAGGATGAAAACATTCACGAAGCTTTCACAGCCTGCCTGCAGACAGCCTTGGCCACCTCCATCCATCACCCTGGATCCAGCCTCTGTAGACAATCCATCATTTGCAGGACCTCTCTCTGCCTGCACCCTCCTGATGCCTTGCAGACACACAGCTAAATCCTCCTTCCTCCCCCCCTGAGCCCTCCAGCCAGTGCTGCTCTGGCTCAGATTCAGCAGAAATCACTTTTGCTCTTAAAAAAAAAAAAAAAAAAAATCATCTTTTTCCTTACCAACATTCCCATCACCCATCACTGCTTTAGGTTCATCAGGGGGTTTTAGGTGCTTACACTGAACAACAGCAGCAGCAACAAAGCAAAACTGCTCCATGTCTGGAGGATGCTGTGGTCAAGAAAGCCAAAGGTCTCCTGTGGAACGTCAAGCAGCAGGTCAAGGGAGAGTCTTCCCTCTCTACTCTGACCTAGTGAAGCCACAGCCTGAGTATCACATCCAGTGCTGGGATCCCTGGTTGAAGAGAGATGGGAAACTCCTGGAGAGAATCCAGAGAGGCTACCAAGATGCTGAGCACCTCTGTGAGGAGGAAAGGCTGAGAGCCCTGGAGCTGTTGAGCCTGGAGAAGAGCAGCCCCAGAGGGGATCTGATCAATGCTCAGCAAGAGCTAAAGGATGGGAAGCAAGAAAATGGGGCTGGACTCTTCTCAGTGGTGCCCAGAGACACAGCAAGGTACTGGGCACTAACTGGAATTCAGGAGGTTCCACCTGAACAGGAGGAGAAACTTCTTTGCTGTGAGCTGCTTGTCACCCTGCAGAGGTTGTGGAGTCCTAAAACCCCCTAATGGCATCCTAAAGCATCCAGAAGTTGTTTCAAAGCACTCCAAAGGCGTCCCAAAACAGCCCAAAAGTGATCCAAAGCATTCCAGAGGAGCCAAGCCAGGCTGGAGGCAGGAGGATGAGGAGGAGTTGGCCTTCTGACCCCAGCCCGGAGGCTGAGGAGGCATCTCCGTCTCTATAACCACTAGATGGTGCCAAGAGAAAGAGCGTGGGAGAAACACGGGGGGAGGAAGATGAGGGAGAGGATACCCATGCCACCGAAAATCCTCCTGGGATGGGGGACCTTGAGCATCATTGCTGAATGCAAGCAACTGGGAACTGCTGAGCCAAGCCCTGCACCAAAATATGAACAGCTTGCAGCTGAAGACCTCCCAGGCTGTGTCCAGTGGGAGGTGGTAGGCTCCATCCCAGCTGTAGAGCATTTAGGACCTACCCAACTGCTCTGCTGGGTGATTCAGGTGTAGTTGGGAAGTCCTTGGTGGGTTTGCACTGGGTTTGCAGGCTCCAGTCCTGTCCCCATCAGATGCCCCTGGTTTCCTCAAGCAGTGAAGAAGTGTTGCACAGAGAGAGATGTCTTACACCACGCTGAAAAGTTGTAGCTCTGGTGAGGTGGCTCCTGGGTCACTCATCTATGGGAGTGCCCAAGGGAAATGAAGTTCTCCTGCTAGCTGGGCACCCAACAGGGTCATGACCCTCCCCACGGCCATCTACAGGCAGTGGACTTGGCAGTTTCACTGACACACACTTTGGAAACCCAAAAGACCCAGACCATGCAGAGCCATCAGCCAACCTTTCATCTGCAGCTCCCTTTGCTGCTGGAGCCAGCCTGGTTTGAATCCACCTCCTTCATTCCTCCTCCCTTGCAGACAGTGGTTGCCTTTCACAACCCACCCTGTCCTTCTCCACACAGCTCCCACTGCCTTCCCATTTCTATTTCACCTAAGACCTACTGGTAAAAATCCCCCACAGCTACTCTGAAACCAACTCCTGGCTTCCCTCAGGTCATTGCTCCATCACTGTCATTTCTTGGTGTCCATCTTATCCATGCTCATAACCAAAGCCTACCCTCTGCAGAAACCCAACACACCTGCAGCTCTGGGGGACATTTCAGAGAAGCCTGATGAAGCACAACCAGGTGGTACAGGTGACCACCTTACCCAAATTGAGCTGAGCCAAGAGCCAGAGATGTGGCTGTGTGCTCTCCATGCTGAGATTGCTGAGCACAGAGCCTTGCAGGCTCCTGCTGCAGGAGAAAAAGCATGGAAGGAAGTGCTTGTTCAGCCTGGAGAAGAGGAGACCTAGAGGGGACCTTATCACTCTCTACAACTACTGAAAAGGAAGTTGTAGTCAGGTGGGGGTCAGGCTCTTCTCCCGGGCAACCAGTATGGTATGAAGCTGCAGCAGGGTAGGTTTAGGTTAGGTATTGGGGAGCACTTCCTCTCAGAAGAATGATTAGGCACTGGGATGGACTGCCCAGGGAGGTGGTGGAGTTGCCATCACTGAAGGTCTTTAAGAAAAGCTTGGATGTGGCACTTGGTGGCAGGGTTTAGCTGATGTCATGGTGTTGGGTCATAGGCTGGACTGGATGACCTTGGAGGTCTTGTCCAGCCTCATTAATTCTGTGATTCTGCTTCTGGAGGGGGGGAGATGTAGGTGAATGGGATGGAGCTGCAGATATTACAGCCCTTGGCAAATCTGGGGTGTGAAAGTCCTGGAAGCATTTGAGGAGCATCTCTCGGTTGCGTTTCAAGATCAAAAGGAAACCTCAGTTGGCTCCATTTCAATGAAAGCTGGAAGCCTGAATGAGCTATAAAAGAGCTATAAAAGCTCTGAAGTTTCTCTGCATCTGTCAGCCTGCTGAATCTACCCATCCATGCCAGGTCACCTGAGTTATTTTTATCTCTCACACTCTTCATTTCTCCTAAAAGCCCCAGTTCCCGGAATGCCATCACCATAGATGAGCCTCAGCTTTCTTTTCCCTTGAAGTGTGGAGGTTTCTAGACTTGAAAACATGACCTTGGGGCACCTGAGCCTCAGAAAATCCTTGCTCATTCCCAGAGGATGTATAAAAAGAGTTTATGAACTTTCAGGCCCTCTCTATGCTGGGGTGGAGAAGGAAGAGCTGGAGATGCCTTCAGTAGTGATTTGCCATGAGAGGAGCATCCAACCCACCACACATTGTCACAACCAGCTGGGCTGGAGTCATTGCACAGGGAAAAGATTCAGCTTTGAAATGGAGTAGGAAAAGAGCCCTAAAGAGCAGGAAAAAAAAAATGTCTAAGTAGTGAGTTTCCCAAGATTTAGCATCTCCCATGCAAGAATGAAGATGAAGGAATAATGTCATGGTGCACATGAAGGGGAAGGAATGGGATCCACACCACCATGTGTGATGCTTTCCTGGGGAAACTGAGGCACACTCGAGGTGAGGAGAAAGTTCTTCCCAGAAAGAGTAATTGGCCATTGGAATGTGCTGCCCTGGGAGGTGGTGGAGTCACCATCCCTGGAGGTGTTCAGAAAAAGCTTGGATGTGGCACTTGGAGCCAGGGTTATGTTGTTAGGTATTAGTTAATAGGTTGGACTTGATCATCTCCAGGTTGATTCTGTGAGCTCCCTCCCTTTTAAAATCAGCTTTAATAGGAGCAGGTCCATTTCAGAGCTTCAACTCAAGGAGAAACACCACCACCACCACCCCCTCTGCATGCTGAACATCTCCTTCCTCACCCCTTTGCCCATGCTGGGGAGCCAGCTGCAGCGTGTAGGAGCAGGCAGCCCTGTCACGGCTGTCTGGGCTCTGTTATTGTTGGTGTTACATTACAAATCCCCTTTCCAGGCAGAGGTCCCGGGGGGGTCATAAATGGGGGAGGGAGGTCAGGACCTTGCCAATAAACAGGACCCTCAACCCCTCCCTGGCCTCCTTGCAGGGGCTGGAGCCAAGCAGCTTGGTTTGCAGGCTTGGTCCTCGGGATCATAGCTCTGGGGTGATCACCATCCGTTGGCATCCAGCCAGGAGGCAAAAATCCCCCTGGAAATCACGGAATCAAACGTTCAGGTTGGAAAAGACTCTCAGGATCACCAAGTCCAACCACTGACCCTGCTCTACAAGGTTCACCCCCAAACCATATCCCCAAGCAGCGCATCCAAACCACCTTTAAACGCACCCAGGGTTGGTGACTCCACCACCTCCCTGGGCAGCACATTCCACTGCCTGACCACTCCTGCTGGGAAAAATGTTTTCCTACTGTCCAGCCTACCCAGTCATAGCTGGAGGCCATTCCCTCTTTACCTGTAAGAAGAGACCAGCACCAGGCTGTCTACAACATCCTTTCAGGTAGCTGTAGAGAGCAATGAGGTCTCCCCTCAGCCTCCTTTTTTCCAGACTAACCATCCCCAGCTCCCTCAGTCACTCCTCAGAAGATTTATTCTCCAGACCCTTCACCAGCTTCCTTTCCCTCCTCTGCAACCCAGCACAGAGCAGGGTGGCTGAGGTGGGCTGTAGTTAACCACACTGTGGCCATCAAGGTGTTTAAAAATATCTGTATGCAGGATTTGTTGGTTTTCCCCCCCCAATAATTAGTTTATACCTGGCCAATGTTGTTGCTTGGTGGCAACCTTCAGCCAAATATTTTCTTCCCAGCAAAGCTCAGTGGTTATTTGTAGTCATAGAGCACACTCAAGGGTGCAAAAAATACCTTGAAATAAATTCAAGTGTGGATGGAAGGTCGAGGCTGATGCTCCTGGTTGACTCCTTGGCACAGGACGACCCTTCAAAGGCTTTTTGGCATCACCTGATGCAAAGGTTTTGAGAACATCCCATCTGGAGCCAGGCTCCAACCCTGCTGCAGTACTTTTGGTCCTGGGTAATGGCAGGGAAAGGGTTAACACGAAGATTCCTGAAGGAGATCCCATTAGGAAGGTGCACAGTAGCCCATGGGACAAACATCAGGAGTGATGTGGCCTGCAAATGTTTCTCCCAACCATATTCCCCCCTCCTGGACCACACTGCTGGAGATATTTCTTATTAATCAAGGATATTTCCCATTGATGTGTGGATTTTGCTGCATAGAGTGGGAAAAGGCTAGAGAAGCAAAAAATCACCTAAGTGAGGACCAAAACTCATCCCCCTTCCTCCAGCATCCTCCTTTCTCCAGCAGCTTCCTGTGGTTTAGGATGACATCCCTGGCTAGATATTTGCAGAACATGGAAGGATTAAGGGGAAAAAAAGGAATTTCTCCACCATGAAGACAGAAATAACCTCCACAATAAATCAGAGGTATTATGAAGACCACTTTGCTCCAAGCACTGAGGTTTCTGGCTGAGTTAGGAGCTTGAATCTCACTCAGATGGGGCTGAGTGTCCTTGTGCTCTACAGGCAGCAAAGGTCTCATGGAAAATCCCATCCCAGGCTGGAACTGTTGCAGATGAGGAAGTGGCACTTTTTTGCCCAGGTCCAAGTGGCTTTCAGTGGTACAGAGCTCTGAAAACCCTCTGGCCTAAGAGCAGTTTGATGCCCATGGGACTGAAAGATGGTTCCTCCCACAGCTGGCTCATGCAGCCAGGCTCAGCTACCAAAAAACCACCCTGCAGATAGGATTTTAATAGAGAAAATACAAAAACAAAAACAAACCAAGAAAAGAAAACAGGAAAAGAGAGGAACAGAATGGAAAAAAGGGAAAAGGAGAGAAAAAGAAGAGCTCATGTGGATTGTGCTGCTCAGACTGAGCTGGAAAAGGAGCATCTGGGACTTCTTTTAGCAAGCTTCTAATATCCAAAATCTGGTTACAGCCCCAGTTTCTACCCCTGCAAACTGAAACTTCTCAGAAGGGCTCAGCTCATGCTCAGCTCATAAATGTGCCTCTTGAGGAGTCAATCAGGGACCCACATTTCCCATCAGCCTGGCCCATGCTGTCACTGATGCTCAGCAGTCAGGTAGGGGAAGCTTCAGGGTCGGCTGTTCTCCCCGCAAGGAGGCAGGTTGGGTGTTCAGAGCATCACAACGCCCTGGAGATGCAGCAAAGAGATTTCCACAGCTCCTCTCGTGCTGAGATCTTCAGCGTCACCATGTAGACCCAAAAGAAAAAAAAAAAAACACAAAACAACAACCAACCAAACCCCAACCAACCTGAGGCAAACAGTGTGGTGACTCAGAGCTGTGCGAGATATTGGTTTCGGGTAGATGTGAGAAGAGCTCTGAGTCTCGTTTCTGCTTGCAGGTCAGGTTGGTAACAGCTCCTTTTTTGAAAGGCAGAAGGGTTTGTTTTTCATTTTCTGGCCTTTTGTTTTGCAGATGCTTTGCCCAGAAGCTAAGAAGATCAAGATAAAGGGTTGAATAGCAAAAGAGAACCCTGGGACAGGCAAAACAAAATGAAAAAGGTGCAGGGAGCAAGGAACTGCAAGAGGCAAGGCTGGGGTGGTGGCTGGCTTGGTGCTCCTGCAGTTAGCTGGTGAAGAAACCTGGGGGATGATTCAGGTGCAGCAGAAAATGGCTTGTTGGGCTTCAAGTCCTTGCTTGCACATAGAGATGGAGAATCTTCCCCACAGACACCTGCAAATCTCTCAGAAGGAGCTGAGGTTGGAGTCCAAAACTCCAGAGGTCCTGGCCCAGCTGCTGCAATAAGCTTTACTTTGGGGGATTTTAATCTGTTGGCAGATCAAAGCCTTTGAGTGTTTCACAGGGTGGCAAAGTCACAATGAGCTCTGCAAGGGTGAAAGAACCTTGGTTTGCAGCAATGGGGAAACTGAGGCAGGACATGGGGGCATGACTTGCTCTCATGGATGCCACAGATCATGGCCAGTGACCATGTTTCACATTTATTGGAGGATTTAGCAGCTCACGATGGTTTTGATGAAGTAAATCAAGAAAATAGTCTCATGCCCAGGGAAGCTTTGACTGGCAATGAGTCAGAGGAGGAAACAATGCTGTGAAGACTGAGTTCATCTCCAAATCTTTGGCTGTTTTGCCACAATTCCCTTTTTCTCAAAGCAAATGTTGTTCTCCCATGTAATTTGCCCACTAAAAGAGAAGCTGCTCTGCCTGTTTGAGTGGCCAAAAAAAAAAAAAAAAGGCTGAATAAATAATAATAAAGAATACATTCAATAAAGAAGGTCCTTGGTGAGCCCCTTTCTGCCCTTCATCCAAACAGAGAGTTCTGCCCAGGAGCATCAGTAGATCCAGACGAAAATAAACTCTCCCCTTCTTCTCCATCCACTCTTCCTCCCCAACCAGGCTTTTCTTTAGTAAGCAGAAACCTCCAGGAGCAAAATGCTTCCAACTTTCCAGCTTGCTCTTGATGGGAAAGTTGGGAAGAGAGCATTCACCCCAACAACAGTTTGCATTTAGGAAAATCCCCATTTGCCACAGATGCATTCATTCTTTTTTTTTTTTTTCTTTTTCCAAGCTGCCATGAGACCTCCCCCTTCATGAGAAAACACTTTAGAAGCCTCAGAAGAAAGGAGCAATTTGGGCTCAATTCAACCCAAATATCAATTAAAAAGCAAGGAGCTGCCACCTTTCTCAGCCTGTTTGACCAAACAGAGAAGGGTTGGAGCGTCCTGGGGATCAAGGGCTTTGCCTTCAGCCTTTCTTTGCCAGCCCTCACATTGAAAAGTGGTTTATTAACCAAGCCTGGTGTAATTATATCCCCTCCTCATTCTCTTCCAACCTTCAACAATCCCTAAATAAATGGGGTTAGTGCTTTTGATCCCTATTTTCCCCCTGGCTCCATCCCCCCTAGTCCCAAATTTCCTCTTCCCTGCCTCATAAAAGGAATTTTCTCCTCCTAGAAATGCAGTTACTATTTTGGTGATGGGGTCAGGACCTTTCTTTTCTTTTCTTTTCTCTCTCTCTCTCTTTTTTTTTTTTAAATTTAAATCCATTTTATTGCCCTCCCCCCTCCACACACACCCTGTGCCCCAGGGAGTGAAGCTTTCCATCTGGGAAGCTGTGTAATGCAATCCAAAAATAACAGAGTGGAGAAATGGAGATCCATGGTAAAAATTTGCCCTGAACCCCCTCAGCCAAGGGTGCAGGACCAGCTTTGGACATGTTAAGAAGCAGATTTCTATATCTATATTTGTATCTTTATCCCCCAAGCACCCTCTCTGAGGGTTTCATGCTGAAAGAAACCCTTGGTGACTCAAAAATGAAGGGGGTGAGGATGGGAGCACCTTAAACCAGCTTTGTCCCTACAGAAATCTTGGCAACATCTGGATTTGGGTTATTCCCTGCCCCCCCCCCAAAAAAGCTGAGCTCCAGGGGAGGTGCTGGGCCAGATGCTCATCCCTAGGGATTCACCCTGGTGAAAAGGAATCTGAGTTGAGCAGTGTTTTCCTTGTGAGAAGTGTTGGGGAGAAGACAAAAGCTCTAGCTTGCTTTAATTTCACCCTGTGCCCAGCACCACAGAGCCCAAGTTGTGGCCAGATGTGTGGGCAGATGTGGATAATTCATCTAATCATGATGAATCCAGTGAAACATTCCTGCACACCAGCACTAGGTGGATGGCATGCCCTTAAAAATAGAACTTCCCCTATTTTTCATCCACTTTTATTAAGCCTTCTGGGCTTCTTGCCATGTCTGAGAGCCCAGAAGGTACCCTGGGCTCCATGTCAGCATGAGGTCCCATCAGGGCTCACCCCAACCCCTGCTGTGGAGGAGCTGCAGGTTGCCAAGTCCTCCTCACACACTCATCTCTAGAGCTGTGACTCAGCCCACCATGCCAGAGGAAACATTCTTCCTCCAGAGGCAGTGGGGGTGTTGGCAAGTCCACCCTCCTCCTCCCCTAGTTCCTCCTTTTTCACATCCCATCTCCCTTATCTTCTTTTCCATTTTGCTCATCTCTGGCTTGACACAACCTCCCCACCCACCTGCCTTCTCCTCCAGAAATGAGAAAAGCCTTTAGAAAGGAAAGCCTTTGGCATCACCACGTCCACCTCGTGATGTCTCTTTTGCCATCCTCACCTCCTGCCATCTCTGCCTTTATGCTGGAGGCTGGGCACAATGACTCATGTTGTCTGCATCATGCTCAGCACAGCTCCACCACCTCTTCATCCATTCATGATCATCACTGGTATTTAGTGTTTTTAGCACCCATAATGTGATTAAGGAGAGGAGGGATCCCACCACCCTCCTACCTTCAGGTCTTGCTGTGCTGGCTCCAGTGTGGGCTTCTCAAAGTAGCTTCCAGCACCCAAATGCCATCAGGACATGGGCATGGAGCCCCCCCAGGGGCTGTCAGGACAGCACTGTTGGACTGCTGTGTGCTTGCAAACCAGTGAAAAGGGCAGACAAGGGGTCAGGGTGGGGAGTTGAAGGATATGATGTTGGAAGGGACCTCTGGACATCATCTAGTCCAAGGCCACTCCTAAAGCAGGGTCACCCAAAGCAGGTTGCCCAGGATCACAATGTCCAGGCCACCTGGTCCAGGGCTCCTTCACAACTATCAAAGTTCTCCTGATGGTCAGGTGGAGCTTCTTGGGTTGTATTTTGTCTCCATTTCTCCTTTTCCTGTCACTGGGCACCACTGAAAAAGACTCTGCCCCCACCCTCATCCTTCTTCACTGAAGGAAAAATAAGAGCAAAATATTAAAATTCCTGGGGTTTTGGTGGGTTGTTTTGGGAGCAGATCTGACCCTCAGAGCAGCCAACACTAGAGGGTCCAAAAAGTGTTTGAAGTGATGGTGGTGCCTTCCTCTGCCTTAAAAAAGAAAAAGGCAGGGCTGCTTGTGTGCCCCACAACCACTCCAAAATACAGGGTGAGGTAAAAACCAAGAGTATCAGTGGTTCTTTGGAAGGATTTGGCTATGGACACTCCTCCAAGTCTCCTACAACAACATCTCAGGTCCCATTTGGCATTCCCACTGTGTTTGGGTATATTTCTAACCTATATTTTGGGTCTGTTTGTAACCCCTATAAAGTTGTTTCACATCAATACAGCTTGCATGGAATCACAGAATTGTTATGGTTGGAAAAGAGCTCTAAGAGCATCAAGTCCAACCATCAACCTAAGGCCACCATGGCCTTTAAGCCATGTCCTGAGGTGTAATTCCCTTCCTTGAGGCTGGAATTGAGCTCCTGGGCTGGAGCCACCTCATACTGACCCCTCCTGCCATGGATAATGCCCCATGGGCTGTAGGACTCCATTGACTCCAGGCAGCTGTGGCTGGAAATGGAGAATTATTTCTCCTGGGGTTTCTAAACTGCTTTTCCACATTCCAACATGGAGTGGAGAAGGGAATGGCTTTTCCTGGCATTCTTCCGTTGTGGTATTTGGGTTTCAGCCTATAAAATATGGAGGGAAAGACCCCACAGGAGAGGACCTAGAGGTATTTTGGCTCCTGCTTTAAGGACCCCAAGGGATGCTCCCGAGGTGGGGATGTCAGGAGATGTTATTCCCAGCCATTTCCAAGCTGTCATCACTAATTGATCTCTGCCCCTCCAGCATCCTCTGCCCCCTCACAAATTAACCTCCTCATTTAGCTAATTCCCAGGCATTAAGAGCAAGCAGCATCTCCTTGGGGACACCATTAAGGAGGAGAGATGGGAAATGTGATCTTTAATGGGGGCAGTGATGAGGGGAGAGATTTCTTTCTCTTGCAAAGGGTGATCTGGGCAGGCTGCTTCGAGCTCAGCCACGTAGAGATGCAGATTACAAGGTCCAGGCTTGGACCATGGAAAACCTCAACTTGTAGGCTGAGGGTGAAGAATAACCTGCAGCAATGTGCTACCTTCATGCAGTAGGCCTCTGGAGATGGGGTTTGGCTCTCAGAACCCTCCCAGCTCTCAACATGGGGATGTTCTTGTAGGTGAGCTCAGAGCCAAGCAGTCAAGGTGCAAAGCCCAGAGACCAGGGCAATCACCCCAGCTCAAATTCTGACCTCAATCAGGGAATTTCTGGGACCAAATGCATTGCTCTCTGTGCTGCCAGCAGCAATGCTCAAAGCCTCCCACAAGCACAGGGTTAAAAAGCCCTTTCAGGAAGGAACACAACTCCCAGGGGACACTTTGATGCCTCTCTGGAGGACCAGAATGGAAAATCAATGTACACAAAGGTATCAGAGCCACAAGCTGCTGATCAGGAGGCAGCTCCCAGCTTCCTGAGCATCCCCACACGAGGGCTCACAGCATGTCTGGGGTGCAGGAAGGGGCTGGGCTCCCCTCCAGCTCCGTCACGATGCTCCTGCCGACGCTCAGCAGCAGCCAAGATGTTTCCTGCAATTCTTGCTGGCCCTGACCTGGTTTTCATTATCAAGAGAGGTCCTGGTGCTCAGCACCCCCAGCAGCCAGCTATCACTGACCTTCCCTGCTGAAGCTGAGCTGGCCTGCAGCATCCCCCTTGATTCAGGTTTATCTCTTCGTGCCTCTCTTCCTTTGACGTCTTTAGGTTAGCGTGGAGCAGAGGTGGCTTCAGGGAGTGGATTAGACAGATGAGGAGCATTGCAGCCTCCTGCATCCTCAGGAATCACACAGATAACCCCATGAGATGCTGGAGCAGGGAGGGAAAGCTGTCTCCAGCCAGATCTAAGACCATTCCTGAGCAGCTCCCTGAAATATCTCTGCTTAAAATTGCATTGGTGCAAAGTCCTGGCTAGATTGAGAGTGTCCTTGAGAAGCCTTGGCATGGAGGAGCTGTGACCCTTCTTCTCCAGGCTATTGGGATGCTCAGTGGGAAACTGTGGTGGTATCTAATAGAATCATCAAAATCCTTAGGTTGGAAGAGACCTTTAAAGTCACCAAGTCCAGCCATTCACCACTAAACCATATCTCTCAGCACCACATCTACACTGCTTTGAAACCCCTCCAGGGATGGGGACTTAGCCACCTCCTTGGCAATCTCTTCCAGGACTTCACAACCTGTTTGGGGAAGAAATTGCTCCTTATGTCCAACGTAAACCTCCCCTGGTACAACTTGAGGCCATTTCCTCTTGTCTTATTGCTTGGTCCTTTGGAGAAGAGATCAACCCCCAGCTGTCTCTAGCCTCCTTTCAGGGACTTCTGGAGAGCCAGAAGGTCTTCCCTCAGCTTCCTTTTCTCCAGGCTGAACACCCCTAGTTCTCTCAGCTACTCCTCACCAGCCCTGCTCTCCAGACCCTTCCCCAGCTTTGTTGTCCTTCTCTGGACCCACTCCAGCCCTTCTTGGAGTGAGTGCCCCAAATCTGAACCCAGCATTTAATTCTTAATTCATGCCATCCAACATCAGCTGGGTGCTGCTTCCACCTCCACCACAACAAGTTGGTGGAAGCACCTGAACCACCTTATGGGGAACGGAAATCCCAGAACCAATGCCAGGGAGCTCGACTGCAAACCCAACACCCCCGGAATCCAACCCACACCGAGCTCCCCAGCCCTGCAAGCCCTGGAGATCCGAGCTGCAACCCCTCCTGGCTGGGTGGCCTTGGCTCCCCATTGTTCAGCAGAGCCTGGCCCTGACCCTGGGTATTTATAATCCCCTTTCCTGCCCGGCATTGTGTGCCGGCGGCCCCGGCGCGCTCCCCGCGTCCTGGATGAGCCGGGGCTCCGCTCCTCGTTTCCTCACCTTCCTGTTTACGGGGCTGATCCCAGCCACTCCTCGGAGATCTCCACAAAAATCCCATTTATCATTCCAGCAGAGGGAGGGAGGGCAGCTTGGGAGTCACAGATTGGCAGATTGCAGCGGGTTGGAAGGGAACCTCAAAGGGCACCTTGTCCACCCGCTGCGGGCAGCAGGGACACCTCCAACTAGAGCAGGCTGCCCCCGGCCACAAGTCTGGTCTTGAATTTCTCCAGGGACAGGACCTCAACCTTGGGCAACCTGTTCCAGCATTTCATCACTCTCATTGTGCAGAACTTCCTCCTGATGTCCAACCTAAACCTCCCCTGCTCCAGTTTCAAACCATTGCTCCTCATCCTATCACCACAGGCCCTTCTAAACAGTCCCTCTCCAGCCTTCCTGTAGGTCCCCATCAGATATTGAAATGTAGCTATAAGGTCACCTGGGAGCCTTCTCTTCTTCAGGTTGAAGAACCCCAATTGCAGTGGAGTCTCAGTGGGACCCAGTTTGGGAGAAGAAAATGAAAGGACACAGCCACAAGCTGCACCAGGGGAGGTTTGGGCTGGAATTTAGGAAGAAATTCTTCCCAGAAAGAGAGATTGGCCATTGGAACGTGCTGCCCAGGGAGGTGTTGGATTCACCATCCCTGGAAGTGTTTAAAATAAGACTGGATGAGGAACTTAGTGTTGTGGTTTAGTTGATGAGTTGGTGTTGGGGGATAGGTTGGACTTGATCTCAAAGGTCTTTTCCAGCCTGGTTAGTTCTGTGATTCTCTGAGCCAAGATGATCTGCAAGACATCCTATTGCTGCTGTGAATGGCTCATGCCAGCAGCTTGCAAACCTTCATAGGTTTGTCCAGAGGTTTTCCACCCACTACAGAGGACAAATGGGTGCTGTCAGTGGGAGAGCAGCCCCCATGCTGCTTGTCCCTTTGTTAGATCAAACCTTTCTTGTATTTGGGTGCAAGCTAGAGCAAAGGAGAACTTAAGGAAAAACTTCTTTGCACTGAAGCAGACTGCCCAGAGAGGTTGTGGAGTCTTCTTCTCTGGAGACTTTCAACACATGCTTGAATGTGTTCCTATGCAACCTGATCTTGGTGAACCTTCATTAGCAGGGGGGTTGGAGGCAACGGTCTCCAGAGGTTCCTTCCAATACTTTCACTGCTGTTATGCTTCCTGCAGCACCAAGCAAGAAAGATGTCTCAACTCCTTTACCTCCCTGAAATGCTGCATAACCCCAAAAGAACATCCAGGCTCTGATCTGAGCCCCAAATGGCCTTTTCCTCCTCTCCTAGAGCAGCTGAGCCATGGCCACGTGCATGCCTTGGTGCAGCTGTGGTAGAAAAGGGCAAAAGTAATATCTCCTCTCCATCCTGGTGTGGTGTGTGAAGCAGTTTATTGCAGCAAAAGAGACCTTTTGCCCAAAAACCTTTCATTGTTTTGGGAGGTGAATGAACAACATTGGCACAGGACCTCCACCGGGGCGCGGGTGGTGCTGAGAGCTTGCAGGCATTTCCCCACCCTGCAGCCAGTGACCTCTGAGACAGAGCTGGACCACAACAGGATGGGGTTTGGGTTCTCTCTGCTGAAGGGATTCGTTCTGGGATAAAAAAGAAAGCTAAATCCATGTTCAAGGAGAAGAAGTTCCAAAGAAATGTGAGGACCTCAGCCCAATTTCAGTGGCTGTTGCTTGGGTGGATGGATGAGGGTTCCCCAGACATCACCATGATGGTGTCCTGGTAGAGGGAAAGTCAAGAAATCAGGAAAATTGGTTTGCTCATGCTGGAAAGAGGGTGAAATCACAAAAAAAGGAGGAAAATCAGCCCTTGGGTTTGCTCTGAATAGGTTGTGATCAGCAGGATGGGCAGAAGAGTGGCCTGTTGATAGAATCAGTCCTAGAATGGTAAGGATTGATTGGAAGGGACCTCTGGAGATCACCCAGTCCAACCCCACTCCTAAACCAGGAGCACCCACAGCAGCTTGCCCAGGATCACAATGTCCAGGCAGGGCTTGGAATCTCTCCAGAGAAGGAGACTCCACAACCTCTCTGGGCAGCCTGCTCCAGGGCTCCAGCACCCTCACAGCAAAGTATTTTCTCCTCCTGTTCAGATGGAGCTTTCTGGGTTCCACTTTGTGCCTGCTGCCCCTGGTGCTATCACTGGACACCAATGCAAAAAGCCCAGCCCCATCCTCATGACCTCCACTCTCTAGATATTTATATGCACTGAGAAGGTCCCCTCTTAGCCTTCTCCTTTCCAGGCTAAATAGCCCCAGGTCCCTCAGCATCTCCTCAGGGACATGCTCCACCATCTCCCTCTTGAGCTGTGCAAGGGGATGATTTATCCCCACTTTCCCCACTGGTATTTTTTCTGCCTAAACAGAGATATTCTTACCTAGATGTTTCTAACCTAGTTTGCAAAGCTCACCCACATGGCCAAACATCCAACGTCCTCCCTGACAGGCTGCCCTCCCACTACCCCAACCCCCTCCCCCCGACTCGGTGCAGCCCCAGCAGCAGGAATTAAACAAAGCCAAACAAGGACCCTCCCAACCCTAATCTAAGCTTTGCCGCAGCTGGGTGGAGCGAGCTCTCCAGGAAACCCCCATTCAAAGCCTTCCATTAGTCAAATGGCTGTATAAATAATTATCTTTGCTGCTGGTTGCCCAGCCCTCAACCCCTGGGTCCAGGTGGGGACGTCAATCCTCAGCATCCACTCATCAAGTCGTTTGTTTTCTGCCCCCTCCACCGTGCTAACAATAGCTTTGCGTCAGCTCCCCGCTGCCCCTCATCAGGTCTCAATATTTGTCTGTTTTTTTCCTGTTCCTGGAGAATTCCCCCCATGAAATCCCACCTGCAGCTCCGGCTGGGCTCTCAGATGTGCAGAGCCCACACAGTTGTCACTTAACATTTATCCTTTATCTGGCTGTGACAGGCCAGGCAAATATATTTCCAGATGTTTCCTACCCTGCAGCCCAACCCAAGGTTTTTGGGTTTTGTTTCTTTTTCTTTTTTCAGGGCCAGGTTGTCCATGGATTGATCTGCAGGAGGGAGAAGCCACTTGGAAATGTTAGTTTTTATTTCTTTTTAAACAAAAAAAAGGTAAAAACCTCCCAGAATTAATTCCATAGAACTTTTATTAATGAACTTTCAATACTGAAATTAATCTCATGGCTTTTGTTATTCATTAGGTCCCTGATATCACCGTGGGGGGAGTTGGGGAGGGGAGAAGGATGGGTGGCAGGAGAAATCTTCCCTAAAGGAGTCAGTAGGAATGTCACTGCTGGTCATCAGACCCAGTTTTCTTTGCTGAGGATAGTGCCATGATGGAAACCCATAGAGGCATGGAACCATAGACTGGGTTGGGTTGGAAGGGATCTTCAAAGGTCAGCTAATCTAATCCTGCAGTCAGCAGGGATATCTGCAGCTAGAGCAGGTTGTTTATCTCCTGGTCATCTAGATGAAAAGGTGGACAAGCTCTCAGTGAGTTGTTTGCTAAGGGTGGGGTTCATCTTGCTTGGTGCAGGTCATGCATGGAGGTATCTCTGCAGGACAAATCATAGAATGCATTGGGTTGGAAGGGACCTTTAGAGGCCATCTAGCTCAACCTCCCTGCAGGGAGATCTTTGGCTGGATGCCCTGCATCCCAGGGGAACACAGGGATACAGGTCTAAAATCAGTGTCCTGAACCTATTGGAGTAGTTTCAAAGTGCTCTGCAACCATCAAGGCTGTTGGGTGGAGGTGGCCCCCATGTGCCACATCCTCACCACACCGAGCCAGCAAGGGTTGGGCTGCCAGGGGAGAACACTGGGACACGCAGGTTTCACCTTCCCTCAGCCTTGCCCAGATGAAGAAGAAATAAACCTCAACTCTGTGGCCGTAACACCCATGGGCTTCAGCTCCTCTTTGATGACCCAAGGGTCTTGGAGCTGCCACGGCTTCCAGGTCCATCTGAGTGCACATCCCCAGCCGGCTCCTGCACAAAGCCAGGGCGCAGCCTCCCACGCGCTGCCCTCACCTCGCTGCTGTGACTCAGGAAACCAGAGCCTCCCTCTTTGTAAACTCAGCAGCTTTTATCAGAGCCCAGGCCCTAGCGTGGGGTGGAGGAGGAGAGGGCACAGCCTGCTTTGTTGTGCAGGCAAGCTGGAAGGAAGGAGATGGCATGAGAGCTCCAAAACGTCCCCACGTCACAGCTGGATTCATGGAGACCCTGCTCGTGTAGAGCCTCCCATTGTACAGGTGGGGAAACTGAGGCAGGGTGTTACAAGGGGGGGAAAATGAGACTCTATGGCTTGAAGACGTGCTTAACCTTCAAAATGGAGTTGAGAAAGCCACCTTAATTCTGTCTGTCTGGTCCAGACTGGTGACTCTGACCAGAAACAGGCTGGTTGGTTGTTTTCTTGCTCCAGAAACAGGCTGGTTGGTTGCTTTCTTGCACCTGACTCTAGATAGGTTTTCAAAGCTCTTTGGCTCATGCCTGACCACACTGTGCTCTCATTCACACTGCTGAGAGGCTGCTGACTCTGTGGTCTTCACCACCGTGGAGCACAAAGCAAAGACTCTGTGAGGCATGTCTGCCCCTCCTCCATCCTCCTCCAGGCTTGGCCCTGCAATTTCTGCTGGCTGAGATCAAATATTTGTTTTTCATTCAATATTATTGGATATTGGGAAAAACTTCTTCACCTAAAGGATTGGCAAGGCCTGGCACAGGCTGCCCAGGGCAGTGGTGGAGTCCCCATGGAGATGTGGTGATGAGGAACATGGTTTAGTGGTGACCTAGCAGTGCTGGGCTAATAGTTAGACTCTCTTAGAAGAGACCCTTTTAAAAGGGTCTTCCAACCAAACCAGTTCTGTGCTTATAGATGCTTAGGTCAGTGCTGCAGCCCTTGCAAAGGCGGATTTTCTATTCCAAGGAAAAGGTGACTTCAGCAGGGGAATAGCAAGAAATTCTGAAGGGTATCCCAGAATTGGAGAACAGGTTTGCTTTATTTCCTTCCCATCCATGTGCTGAGTAGAAGGGACCTCAAGGATCATCCAGTTCCAACCTACCTACCATGGGCAGGGACACCTCACACTAGATCAGGCTGCTCAGAACCACATCCAGCCTGGCTTCCACCACCTCCCTGGGCAACCTGTGCCAGTATCTCACCACCCTCATGGTGAAAAACTTCATCCTAACATCCAATCTGAATCTACCCATTTCTAGTTTTGCTCCAGTCCCCCCAGTCCTATCAGTCCCTGACATCCTAAAAAGTCCCTCCCCAGCTTTCTTGTAAGAAGAGGGAGCAGAAGATCCATGTGCCTGCCAAACCTCACCTGCAGCTGGCAGATGTGACCTGCCAATATTGATACATCCTTCAGAACACCAAAATGAAGGAATTCCTACAAAATGGAGGAGTAAAGCAGGATAATCTGATGCCCTGAATTGCCCTGTGGCTTGGACAGAGCTGGGATAAAACCTTGGTGGGTTCCCCATCCTATGTAGCTCTGGGGGCAGGTCTAGAGGATGGATTTGCACAGCCTGGCTGTAAAGAATAGGTTCATTTGGGATGTTTCCTCCACAGGTCGATTCAGATTGTCTCACCACTGCATTGTTATCCTCCAAAGCTTCTAAATCTCTTCACTCAGGGCTGCTAAGCTAATTCCAGCTGCTTACACTTCCAGCTAATACAATATTTGTCATTTTTAAAGCACGTGGGAGTTTGTCTTCAGCTTAACCAAATCACCCCTGACAATCCCTGCAGCTAAAGAGATTCCCAGCAGCGTTTTTGCCAGAGGGAGGACAAATCTGATTAGGCAAGATGACAAAAAGGTTCATTCCTGCACTTTTCCTGGCTGGTTGGGAGCACTGCCTGACCTGCATCACTCCAGCATCTCTCCCATCAATAATCCAGAAGCAGCAGCAGGGATGGAGATGAGAGGAAATCTTGGATTTGAGGGTTGGATGCTGAGGCTTGAGAGGATTCATTGGTTTGGCTTCATCCTGAAGACAAATCTTATTGAGCCTGGGAGGATTTGAGTTCACCTTGATGGTTTGTTGGGATTTGTTCACTTCCCAGTGTGCTTGGTTTGTTGGGATTTGTTCATCTCCCAGTGTGCTTGGTTTGTTGGGATCTGTTAATCTCCCAGGCTGCAAAGGAAAAAGAAGATATTTGGATGAGTTTCTGCATCTAAAGGCAGCCTCCCACCCCCTCTCCCATTCCTCTCTTCCCTTATTTTTTAATGGACTTAATAACACAAGGAAATGAATTAGCCCAGCCCAGCCCATGTGCTTTTAATAACTCAATTTCATTAACATCTCCCAAACTGTCTTATTAAAACCAAATTAAATCCTTATTTGAGGTGCTTAATAGATCACACAGACTTTCTGCAGAGACAACAGCAGCTGTGGGAGTGCCAGGAAAAAGGAGCTGAGATCTTCCTTGCCCAGTTCTGCGGGGGGTGGATCTGCTCCTTTCCCCTCTTTCCAGGCCACAGTCTGGGTCTCCTGGAGGGATAAATCAGGGATAATTCCCTAGGGATGGAGAAAGACTGGGGGTAGAAGTGGGAGGTAGCTGTATGATCCATCCTGAAAGCCAATGAACCCAGCAAATTATGCAGAACATGCAACTTTTTCCATGGAGTTCTCCATTTATCTTTGCCAGGTTTGTGTAAGGTTGCTTTTTTTTCTTTCTTTTTTGACCTGAAAACCTGAGGATGCTCAGGTGAAAGAAGAATCATCCTGAAAATATCACTGCTGGAAATGGGTCTGACTTTGGGAAACCAGCCTTCAAGGAGAGAAGAGCACAAAACTACCAATTTCTGTTGCAGATGTTTGCTCTCCACAAGAAGTCAGCCAAAAAAAAAAACAACAAAACCAAACAAAAGCCAGTTGCACCACCTTCATGTTGTTGAGAAGCTGTTGCCTTCTCCTGGTGCCTCATCCCCATCATCTCCTCTTTCCCTTTTCACTTCCTTCCTGCTGTCTTTTCACCTTTCTTTCCCCCCTGCCTCTGCTCATGCTCCTCCAGCGCAAAACATCCAGGCAAGTGCTTCTGATCCTGCATTTCCCACCAGACCCTCCAAAGCCAGAGAGAGCCAACGAGGACAGCATCTGCTTTCCATCACACCTGCCAGGCAGGGCTTAGATCTCCCCTGGTTTAAGACATGTCAGTGCATTAAATAGAGCCAAGCAGATTAAACCCATGTTCAGACAACGCTCGCTCGTGGCCGCCCCATGGCCCAAGGCTTTGGAGTTCAAAGGAAGCTTGTTGGGGGCAATGGCCTGAGATTGCACAGCCCCAGAGCTGTTGGTGAGGATGTCTTGGGTGGACCTCTTGGGTGGATGGCCAGGGCTGAAACTGCTCACTGGAGTTTCTCTTTGGCATCCTCTGGCTCGTGTCAGCCTCCAAGGTGATGTCAAACACATGGCCGAGCTCTTCCCTGTCGCTGGGGATGGATGGGTTTGGTAGCAGGGTTCAGCTACTGCTTGCACTGCAGGAACAGCTGGATGGGGGCACCTGGAATGGTGGGAATGGAGATAATGTCAGTCTGGAAAACGTCTTAAACTGAGTCTGGAAGAGCCTGTACAAAGCAGCAGCTGCAAAGGCCACGGGACTTGGGGAGAGTCCTGCAAGTGGGCTCAAATCCCTTAAACCCAGCTGGCCAGAAGGTCATCTCTGAGAGTGTTAGCCAGGGGTGGTTGGAGTAGATGATCTCCAGAGGTCCCTTCCTAACCCCCACCATGCTGGGATTCTGTGAGAAGGGGCTGGAAAGTCCCACTCCATGGTGCAGGACTTCTCCCTGGGCAGGAGATGAAAGCCTGTGATTCATTTCTTTTCTGAGCCCAGAAGGTGCCCTGTGCCCATCAATATCAATGTGAGGAGTCAGCCAAGAGCATGGGGGAAGGCTGCCAGGATGGGCCAGACACAGGACACCAGCTCCTGGGCCAAAAAAAAAACCCCAAAACTATTTAAACAACCTATTTAAAGCACAGCAGTCAGTCAAAAAGCTGTTGCTTCATCCTTCTGCTTTAAGAGAGCAACTCAAAGCCAGCAGCTGGTTGTGTTGCAACTCTTCTTGACACTGATTTTCCAACCTCATGTCCATTCCTGCTGACGTTCGTGGAGTTATATCACCTGGAAATGGGCTCCAAATGTGTGTCCAGCAGCACTGTTTACTGAGGATTTTTAATCCTGAAATCAGGGAAGGCATCTGCAGAAAGAAAGAAAGAAAAAAAAAAACAATAAACAAATCTAAACCCTTTGGAAGTGGAAGGGGAAGGAGTTTTGACTCATCGAGTGCTGGGAAACAGCTCTCATCTATTTGTTCCTGGACCTGACATCTGCAACAACAGCAACAACACAAACCCAACCACTTTCCAAGCTCTGAGAGTGGTCTGAAAAGGTTAATCCTGGCACAGCTTTACCATCAGCCCTTCTGGAAGCCATATCCTGAATGGAAAACGTTATCTATGGTTGGGTTCATTAGCTGGGGTTGGGTTGGGGTGTCCCTGGGTGGACATCTGGGGATGGATGAGGATTAACCCCTGAGTTGTTTGCTCTGTAACTCCTCTGATGGTGGGAGATCATGACCACATGATAGTACCTGGGAGCAGAAGAAGAGAAATGCTCCTAGTTGATGCACCATTGCTTGCACAGCTCCAGTCCTTGACACCAAGGACCTTTTTAATGGTATAAGGACCACAAAGCACACATAGAAGTGAGTTCTTCTCATGTGGACACCTGGAGCTTCACCCTCTTCACCAGCCTGAACTTCCCAGGGCAAACCAGAGAGAAGATCAAAGCCATAAGGGGTTGGGGCTAAATGCACAAAAACTTGGGGCTAGTTCCAAGGTTTTCAGGTGGTGAATTCCTTCAGTGAATCTCCAGTTTGAACTGGAGAGGTTGATGTGGACATTTATAGATGAGAGCAGAGATTAGACACATTGAAAGGGGTGAGGGGGAGGAACCCAATGTTGCTTTTGATCCCTCTCTGCCATTCCCCCCAAAAGCCACCATGTGCCCAGCACCTGATAAATGCTATTTATAATCCTGGAGGAGAAGAAGGGAGGACATAAATCTTCTCTCTTTCCTTTTCACTGTAGATCAAGAGGGAAATGAAAACCACGTGCTTCATTTCCCAGGGACATCCCATCCTCCTGCCCAAGCACAGAGGTGGCCATGGGGACCTGTCTGCCCTGACTTGGTGACATCCAAAGAAGTCAGGAGGTGAAGTCCACAAGCTGGTGAAGCTGGTATTTCACCCAGGTGAAACCCTGCCCTATAAAACCAGTAGGGGATATTTTTACTGGCATTTTGGTGAGGTTTGATGGCATAAAACAAGGCTCCAGGGCCCTAAACTTTGCTGCTGAACCTTCATCTCTGTGACTTGAGTAGATGTTCTCTAAGGTCCCTTCCAACCTAAGCCATTCTATGACTCCTCTGAAGACCATATTCCCTCTTGTCACCACTTTATTGGAAAGTAGAAAGTTAATAACTTCTGGTGAGGAGCCAAACTTTTCATTTTACCAAGCAGGAACCCCAGGGTTTGCAACAGGCTCTTGGGGGATGCAGTGGAGATTCTCTGATGCCCAAGAGGTTGAGCTGCTCCATGCTCGTGATGAATTTGGTTGCTGGAGCCAAAACTCTGGGTGGAAAGGTGGAGGCCAGGCATGCAGCATGCTCAGACAACATCAGCTCTGTGCTGGAGTGCTGGTGCCCTATTAGAGCAGAGTTATCTGCTGGGGAAAGCTGCTTTCTTTGAGAGCAACAGGTCAAAGGCCACTGCCACCAAATGTGACCCTCCCAGATGACCTCACACAGGGGTGAGGAGCTCATCCCCACACCAAAACTCATCATAGGGATGTTGGAGGCAGCGAGAGACAGGGAGAGGTGGGGAGGGAATGATGCTCCCTCTCCTTGTCCCCACCAGGGTGAAAGGGGAGGTGAGCTGGGCAGAGTCTGTGACCCAAAAGGCCAGGGGTAGCAGTAGGAGCAGATGTTAAACACAGAAGCCCACAGTGTTGCTGTGGCCAGCAGGAGCCTGCCCCAGAGGAAATGACCCCACGTAAGATGTATTGTCACCAAAATTTCTGATTAGGATGAGCTGCCCAGGGGCAGGAGCTGCTGAAAATACCAGGAGGGACAAAAACTGGCTCCTCCTGCCCTGGCAAAAAGTGATGCCACGGTCTTTTAACCCCTTCCACCATCCTTTCCACTGGTGCTGTTCAGCTTCATGCCCTGGACCCAAAGTGTTGAGCTGGAGGTTCCTTCTGCCAAACCTCACATAGAGGGTGGAATGGGATGGTCAGGGAGAAAGGGGAGGGAGGTAGAAGAGAAGGGAGGTTGAAGTGGAGAGAGGCTGAAGAAGAGAAAAAGGAGGGAAATTCAGGGCTAGCAGATCACTGCTGCTGCTGCTGTTGTTGTTTGTATCTCTACTCCTTTTCAAGTTTCCAGGGCCACAATTCCAATTCACTGTGGGACTAGCGGTGGTCTTGTAGGATGGTGCAGCTCTGAAGCCATGTCCTCAACTCTCTACATCAAGATGCCATGAAATCGCTCAACAGCTGGGTCATGGGAGGCTTTTCTCTGCTCCAAGGTCCTACCTGCTCCTCCCAGCCAAACCTTGTGTAGGGACTGGGATGGGATAGCCAGAGATAAAAAGTAGGGAGGTAGGAGAGGGAGGTTCAGGACCAGCAGATCGCTGAGGTTTCTGCTGGTTGTTGTTTCTATTTTTCACTCCCTTTATGTGGTTCCAACTTCAAAATTCCACTTAAAGAAAAAAAAAAAAAAGAAAAAAAGAAAAAAAGCAAGCAAGCAAGCAAGCAAAAAGAAGCCCTTGCCTGGAATTTCTTTCATGCCCTGTTCTCAGCCTGCGTGCGTATTTCCCAACGCGTTGTCAAGGGTTGCGTTGACTCAGCGGGGCCAAGAGCCAGCTCTGGTTTCTATTATCCATGATTAATGCCAGGGAACATGTTTAGACTCCCAGGGCTTACACGCTGCTCAGGGACTTGGGGAATTTTTGGTACCAGCTCTGGTCAAACCCTTCATTCCTAACGGGGCGCCTGGGTTCACGTTACCAGCCGGCGTTTTGAAGTCTTCTCCCTGGGAGGGTGGGAGAAGGGCAGTGGGGCAGGGCACCCAGAGACCTGGGGGCTGCTGGGGTCCCTCCCACTTTCTTGGCTCTCTGTAGAGGATTTCTTCATACTCAGGTCCTGGTTTCTTTGTGAGAAGCCCAGTAATGCAATATGGGGAGGAATGGGAGTGAGTGGTGGTAAGAAGTTTGCAATGACAAACATGAAATCCAGGGAGGCCTTAGAGAAGCCTTCCAGTACCTGAAGGGGCTACAAGAAACTTAGGGAGGGATTTTTACAAGGGCTTGTGGTGCTGGGATGAGAGAGAGTGGATTGAAGCTTGAGGAGGGGAGATTTAGACTGGAGATGAGGAAGAAATTCTTTCCAGTGAGGGGTAGGGAGGCACTGAAACAGGTTGCCCAGGGAGGTTGTGGATGTCCCCTCCCTGGAGGTGCTCAAGACCAGGTTGGATGAGGTCTTGACCAACCTGGGCTGGTGTGGGTTGGAAGAAGATGATCATGAAGGGCTCTTTCAACCCAAACCATTCTATGAATCTATGAATATTCTTCCTTTCTTCTCTGCCAGCAAAGTTCTAGGGACATCCAAAAAAACAGCTCCAGGACTGGCATCTTCCTCATCCCTGGTACTTTTCAGCTGACTCCAATCCCTAGGATCACTACATTCAATTTTACTTTATTCCTTAGAATTTTATTTGCTTCACTTTTCTTTTTTTTTTTTTTTTTTTTTCCAAAGTCAGGAGCTGGCTACTCCCAAATCCTAGATGACAGAGAGGATTTTAGCAGGAATCAGGAAAGCTGGGAAGATCTTCAGGGCCATGGGATGAAAGCAACTCCAATCCATGTGCACCAAGCCCAGAGTTAGGATTCTCCATGCTCCTATGGTTGGGCTTCAGAGTGAAGCCTCATCTTGCCAAAGGGCCCATGGCAATCCCAGGCACGCTTGGAAAGCTGTCCCCATGCTGAAATTAATTGGATTAGCCTCAGGAGGAAATGTCCAAGTTCCCCAAACTCCTTTTTCAACAGATGTTCACATAATAAAGCATTAAAAGATGAAGTTTCCTCTTCCAGGTAGCTTTAGCTGTCAGCGACGCAGAGGTGAAGTTTATCCATCTGCTCCTGATGGTATAAATCCTTTCCTGGGCTTCAGGCCAAGGCAGCTGCTGGTGAGGGACTGAGAGATGCTTGGAGAGTGAATTCCTGCTACCCTCACACCAGCCACCTGGACCCACAAGGAGAAAAACCCCAAGTGCCTTGAAACCTCATGGGGTTGCCCCACTTCCAGCTGCTGGAGGCAAGACTTCTTCCTGCCCAGTGAAACAAGAAGTGCAGGAACTTGACGATCTTAAAGGTCTCCTTGATCACCTTAAAGGTGAACTTCATGACCTTAAAGGTCTACTTGATAACCTTAGAGATCTCTTCCAACCAAAATAATTCTGGGATGCTGTTCTAATCGCTCAGGGTGTGTTGGTGGCATCACCTCAGCAAGTTGCTTGGGTCACCTCATGCCTAATTGCTTGGTCAGGCATTGGACCAAGCTGCCCAGGAAAGTGGTGGAGTCACCATCCCTGGAGGTATTAAAAGATTATGTAGACATGGCTCTACAGGAGAGTGGCCCTTCAGGGCAGTGGTCATGGTAATGCTGGGCTGATAGTTGGACTTGAGGATCTTAGAAGTCTTTTCCAACCTTAATGGTTCTATGATTCTCTCTTTGTTGTCTCCAAACCCTCCAGTCATCACACTGGACTGCAAGTCCTTTGGCAATCTCATTGACTGTGATTTTTGTCTCAGCCTTTTCCACCCCCTTCCTCCTTCCAGAAAGGTCCTCACTGCCTTTGGAGACAGAGATTTCTGCCACCCCAAATATCAGCACAGCATTGCCTAAAGACCTGGGGGAGCTGCCAGCAACCAAATCATACCAGAGTTGCTTTCCCAGTCAATCTTCACCTGCTTATCCCACTGCCCATCAGTGATAGGTAACCTCTCTCCACTTCCATCTTATCTATGTTGCATTATCAGTTTCATCTCAGAAGATGCAGCTCTTTGTACCTCCCCATGGTCAGCTTCTGAGGGTGGCAGGTCTCAAAGCAATATCATGGCTTGGTTTTTGCAGGCAGAAAACCTGCAAGACGTGGAAAGGATGAAAGAAAGACCCCCTGTGCCATGTTGGGAAAGCTCCATGGGTTGCACACTCCAGCACCTTTGGGAGAGAAAGTTTGGTGGGGTATTTTGGAGAGCTGGTCAAAACATGTTTGGATTTAATTTAGCTCCTCTCCACCCCCAGAAAATTGTTAGTTTTCAGCTAAACCCCAAACTCTACCCAATTTCTGCCCACGCAGTGAGGATTTCAGTGTAAGGCTGTGTGAATTCCTTCCCCTCCTGCAACCTCAGTCCCAGAAAAAACTCTCAATGTATCCCAAATCCCATTCTGCACCCAGAAAATTGTCTTGAGGGCTTCTTGCTTTTTCCAGGAATGCCAATTATGCCCTTTCCAGGCTTTTCTTTCATTCAGGAACTCAAGTAACCAAGGAGCTGGCAGAGCCATGGATCTGCAGGGTAGACGTGCTGCTCCTCCGAGTATCTGGCATGGAAGAGGAGAACAAGCTGGGGCTGCACTGGCCCCTTCAACCCTATTTGAGGTCATGGTGCCTTGTGTTCATCTTCCATTCCTGGAAAGCAAATGGATATTGTCTTCTCCATCCTGACTTTCAAACCAGGCTTCTTGCTTTCCAGCCCACCCCATGCTCTGCTACGCAGAGCCTGAGCAGCAGCTCAAGCCCAGCTTTGCCCCTCCGGTGCTGGGGATGCAGAGCCAACATTGCCTCCTCCCAGCTGCCCTCCTAAGCACTAACACAACACACAACTGCCTGCTTCCTGCTGACTTCGGCGAGACCTCTTGTCTGCTTCTCCCCCCCTCTGCTCCTGTCCTTCATCAGGAGAGAGAAAGTGGTGGGAAAGTTGTTTCCCAGGGCACCCAGCCGGCTGCGGCAGCGTCTTCAGGCTTGG
This sequence comes from Indicator indicator, assembly GCF_027791375.1. Lineage (NCBI taxonomy): Eukaryota > Metazoa > Chordata > Aves > Piciformes > Indicatoridae > Indicator > Indicator indicator. Next base: position 3,729,870 of record NC_072043.1, read on the forward strand.
AACAATGCTTGGAAGGGAAAGATGGGGAAGAAAATAGACTGGGATGACGGTGAAAGGACTCATCCAAGCAGCAGCAGTGCATAGTTTGTGGTGGAAATGTCCTCAAGTTATTTCCTACAGCAATCTGGTTTAGGTTAGGCAGCCCTGCTAGCAGGCTGAGATCTTCACAGCTCCAAGTTCCTTTGCTGGACTTTCATTCACCAGCTTTTCTGCTACAGGCTTAGCTTTTCCCAAAGGAGATCTACTGGCTTCCTCCCTGGCTGGTTTTCCAAGGGATGTTCCCAAAAACACATCTATTGGTGATGGATTCATCCATGGGAGGACACCATGGGGCTCCTCATCAGAACGTGCAGGGCTGGCTTCCTACCATCCTTCATATCCCTGTGTTGGGGCTTCAAGAAGGAGTCAGGGACTGTGCCAACAATTTTGGTGGCTGTAGTTGGGTGAGATGAAGCTCACAGAGAGGAGTTTGTCAGGCAGAAATGGGGACATGCATGGCTTGGACCTCTCCATGCCACTAGGACATGACAAGGAAGCAAGTGGACAACTGAGTCTGGGCAATTCTCCAACGACTCTCAGCGTTTTGTGGGGGAAAAGAGGGAAAGCAAGAACTGAGTTTCCATTTGTCAGCACTTCTAACGTCTGCTGGGACATGAATCATATCCATTAAGTGCTTTATGAACATGTCAACCCTTGCAGACTACCTTCCTCATGCATAAGAAGTGTACACGGGGAGGCACCACCATTTTTCCTTCTTACACCTTGCTAAGCTTAGACCTCCCCCACAGCTCCACCAGCTCCTACTCATAACTCATAACTCATAACTCGTGCTCTAAATCTGGGGACCTCATTTTGAGTGGCTTTAAGCAGCCCTGCTTTTCCCAGCTGATGTCACCAGAGCTCTCCAAAGAGCCTTCTCCTCAAAGCATCTGGAAGCTGACTGCACAGAAGTCGGTCAGTCAAAACCCACAAACCTTTCTTACCAACCACCAGCAACTGCTGTTTATTTCTGAAGCTACATCAACCCAGCATGAAGATTTCTATGGTAAAAGACATGTCTGAGAAAAACTATCAAGGGGTCAATAGGTCAATTGTCCATCTACAGATCATCTAAATACAGGAGAGATCTGCTCACAGAGAAGGATTCAGGTCCTCATGCCAAGCAGGGCTGGAGGACCATCACGAGTTCCATTTTGATTCTCCTCCTACTCATTTTGGTGATGGTCAGGGTAAAATGAGCTCATTTTTAACATGGTCAAGACAAGATTGGAGGCTAAATTAATTCAATCCTTCTTCTGCCTGCTTTCCTGAGCTAATCCAGTGCTGGGTCATCTCCACACAGGCACATGGGGCGTGAGGAGCAGCTTGCAGCTGCGTGCAAAGCCAGGCAGCGAGTGCATGCTGATTTCTATCAGCTCTGCTTGTGTGGTTAAGCAAGTTTGAATCATCCACCAAATTGTTTATTAAACTGATTTAGCTACAATGTGCAACTTCTGGAGGCAGCCTGCACTCTGTTTTCTCTCCCCCTCCTCTCCTACAAGCCTGACCCTCATGGTGGGAGAAGCAAACGCTCCAGCTGCCAGGAGATTCCTAAATCCACACATAGAACTTTCTTGGCTGTTTCTGTTCAGAACCACGGAATCATTTTGTTGGAAAAGGCTTTCAAGGTAGAATCATGGAATCATGGAATTGTTTTGTTTGGAAAAGACCTCTAAGGTCATTGAGTCCAACACCAGCATGGCCATTAAACCATGTCCCTCAGCACCACATCTCTGCCTCTTTCCAATTCTACCAGGGGAGGGTTAGGTTGGATTTTAGAAGAAACTTCTTCACTGGAAAGGTTCTCAAGCACTGGCACAGGCTGCCCAGGGAGGTGGTTGAATCCCCAGCCCTGGAGGGGGTTTAAAAGATGCAGAGATGTGGTGCTGAAGGAGGTGGTTCAGCATCAGCCTTAGTAGGGACAGAGAATGTTTGGACTGGATGATCTTAAAGGTTTTGTCAAACTAAAACAGTTCCGTGATTCCATGATTGGAATATCCACAGCAGCCAGCAGTTCCTTGGATCCTCCAGCCCTCCAGCAGCCCAGTGAGTGCCTTTCACTGGCCTTTATTTATTTATTGAGCATCTCACCCCCTCTTTCTCCTCTTTCCCTTGCTGGCATGAAGCCCTCAACACTATTTTTATCGGCAGGGATTGTATCTGGCATGAAAAGTGCTGCGTGGGACCTCACAGAAGCAACAGGACCTCAAAAATGGGGGGGGTGGGGGGGGTGGGGAAGGGGAAAAATAAATACACACATCCCTCTGTGCCAGGCTGGGGGCTCTCACAGGGGAGGGCAAAGCCCAACCCAGGTTGTGCCAGTTCTGTGCTGAGAGTGACTCTTCCCCCATTTGCTGTTTTGTTTTTGGTGGCTTCATGATGAAAAATGAGCCCCCAGTGAAGCAGAGCCTGGTGATTTATAGGGAGCTCTGCTCCTACAAGAACTTTCAGCTTGGCCAGACTTGGGGGGATGGGGGGGAAGCGGTGGTGCAGGGGAGTGGAGGAGAAGGGGGTTTGGGAGGGGGGGGGTCACTGGAGAGGAGCAGCAGATGACAGGAGAATTGGAAGCAGATGTCGATGGTGCTCGTGCAGAGGGCTGCAAAATGCCTCTAGACCAAGCCAAAAAGGGTCACCTTCACTCAGGGTTTGGGACCTGCTGCCTCCAGTTGCTTTCACCATCACTGAGGTGCAGCCATTTGGAGTGTCCTTGAGCCCACCAGACCCTGAACTAAGAGGATGGGTCCAAGCTGGATGAAGTGATGCTGTGCAGAGCAGAGTTTGGCTTTGGCACGTTCTCAAGGTCCCAGATGCCCCAGGTTAATTTTTAATCGTCCATGTGGCTGTCTCTGGTTTGTTCTGGTCAGGTGTCTGGGTAACTGCAAAAAGCTTTGAAGAAACAACCTGGCAATGGTGGGGCTGGCAGGAGCAGCCAGCCCATCCTGCTCCCCAACAAGGATCCTTGGTGTCCATGTGGGCTTTTTAAGCCAGACAGGGAAGGCTTGGAAAACAGCTTTGCACTCGGGCAAACTGAGGCAGGGAGGGTGCAAGAGATCAAATGTCCGAACAGCTCCACAAGTTACAGCTTCTACCTTGTGAACCTCCATAGCAGGACACCTGCCAGTCCCTCCTGTCCTGTCTGATGGGCAGCAAACCCCTTTCCTGCTGCCAAATCCTTCTGCCTTATTCCTTGAGCTCATTAGCAAAGGATTCGCCCCCTGCAAGCAGAGCCCGTGGCATGAGGACAGCCATGCCATCACCAGCTGGGAATTTTGCATCCCTGAGAGGATGATTATTCCCCTCTCCAAAAGAAACCCCTTCCTCTGCCAGGGTTTCAGCCCTGCAGCACTTTGCTCTCCCTTCCACCCCTCCCAGCCCACGCAACCGCTGGCTCCCAGCTCCTTGTGAGCCCCAGGGCTGTTGGGATTGGGCTCAGGGCCCTGTGCTCACTGGTGGTCTGTGGTGGGCATGCTGGTGGTCTGCACTGAGCCAAGGGGTTGCCTGGCTCTGGCTTCCCCTGCTCATTTCCAGCTGGCAAATGTCATTAATGGAAGCTGAAAATCCATGGCAGAGTTCCTGCCATGCCTCTTCCAGGAGCTGGAGTGGGAGGAGATGAGAGGGAGGAGGCCAGGGGTGACCCTGAGCAGAAGGAGTAGAAGGAGATGGTGGGTTTGGGGTGCTGGGAAGGGTGAAGGAGATGAGGATGAGAGGGAGAGGGGTGTGTGGGAAGGCAGCTGAGAAACAGCACAGTCAGGGCCGTGCTGTGGAGTGGGCAGCAGCAAGTCTCATCACTTTGGTTCCATCAAGGAGAGGGAATTAGGACATCCCAGTGTGATCCCATGGAAAGGTGCTGCTGTCTGAAAGAAGAAACAAGTTCAGGTCAGCATGATCAGAGCTGTGAGTGTCCTGCTTCTGTCCCCAAAAGATCACAGCATCACAGAATCACAGAATCACAGAATGTCAGGGGCTGGAAGGGACCTCAAGAGATCATCCAGTCCAAGCCCCCTGCCAGAGAAGGATCACCTATACCAGGTCACACAGGAACTCATCCAGGAAGGTCTTGAATATCTCCAGAGATGGACGCTCCAAGATGCTGCACTAAAGAAGGGGATGCAGCATTTTGGGGAGCATTCTTACACCAGGGATGTGGCACGTTGGGGAGCATCCTTATCCCAAGCATAAAACAGTGTGGGGAGGATCTTTATCCCAGGGATGTAGCATTTTGTGGCTCATCCCCATTCAAGGGATACAGGATTTTGGGGAGCATCCTTACCCCAGGGATGCAGCATTCTGGGGAACATCCCTTTCCCAGGGATACAGGATTTGGGAGAGCATCCCTTCCTCAGGGATACATGATTTTGGGAAGCATCCCTTTCCCAGGGATGCAGGATTCTGTGGAACATCCCTTTCCCATGGATACAGGATTTGGGGGGAGCATCCCTTCCTCAGGGATACAGGAATTTGGGAAGCATCCCTTCCCCAGGGATGCAGGATTCTGGGGAGCATCTCTGTCCCTGGGCTCCCCAGGAGACAGCTGGGTGCTGGCAGGCACACGGATCCCCTCCTTTCCCAGCAGCTGGATTTTGGCCTCCCCCCCCCGGAGCAGCCTGGCACAATGGCTCATTGTGGGAGCAGCTTTTAAGCGAGGCCAGGGAACGGCAGCGCTGGGCCGGCGTGGGGGGAAAGGCCGCTGGGGGAGCCGGAAAGTTGCTGTTGGACGATGTTCAGAGGGCTGGGAGCAGCGGGAGGGAAGCGGCTGCGGAAAGCAAACAGCTCGTGGGACGGAAAACGCTGACTCCAAAAGGCAGCCCTGGCACCCCCGGCACCGCCCCCAGGCAGCATCACCCCCCAGGCATGATGGAGGAGAAAAAAGGGTCCAAGGAGCTAAGCACCTTCCAGCAGCCCTAAACCTCCAGTTGTGCTGGTGGAAAGCCCTTGCTGTCCCCAGGACATGAAGAAGAGTGGCCAGCAGGACAAGGGAGATTCTCCTCCTCTGCTCTGCCCTGCCCCGGTCAAGCCACATCTGGAGGACTAGGTCCACGTCTGGACTCCCCAGTTCAAGAGAGAGAGAGGAAACTACTGGAGAGAGTGCAGCAGACGCTTGGAAGATGCTGAGGGGAGTGGAGCATCTCTTTGAGGAGGAAAGGCTTGAGAGCCCTGGGGCTGTTTGGCCCAGGGAAGCACAGCCTGAGGGGATCTGATCAACACTCAGCAAGAACTAAAGGGAAGGGCAAGAGGATGGGGCCAGACTCTTTTCTGTAGTGCCCAAAGATCAATGGGCACAAATTGGAACCCAGGAGGTTCCATTGGATCAGGAGAAACTCTTCTGTGGGAGTGGTGGGACCCTGGGGTTGTGACCATGAGCCCCAGGTTGGGGCCCTGGGGCTGTGACCATGGCAGTGCTGGGCTAACGGTTGGATTTGATGATCTTCAAGGTCTTTTCCAATACAAATAATTCTCTGAATCAGTGTTGCTTTTCCCATGGGAAGAGCTTTATCTCCCTCCCCAAACTCCACTTCTCCATCCCAGATCTCCTGAGCAGGTTATTACACCCAGCCTGAGAACCTCAGTGTGGGAAAAGGACATGGTGGGATGGGGCAGGGGCATCAAGTGGGGAGTGTTTGCTTTGCTGCCTCCCTCTGTGCTTCCTTTTGGGGAGCAAGGAGTGGGGTGCCCAGGCAGTGAGACCATTAACTGCTGCCCATCATTTCCACAGTGGGTACCCCAGGTGCACTGGGGGTAGGGGGGTCCCCCAGCTGATATTTTTAGTGCAAGCCTTGAAGCAACCATCTGTGATTGCTGGGGTGGGGATGAGGGATGCTGGGTGTCCACAGCTCAGCTTCCCTTTCAGTTTTTCATTCCTCTCCTTTCCTCTCCCTTGGAAAGACCATCAGCATCCTCCTCTTCTGCAAAGTCCTCTTTGCAAGGGGGGACAAAACCTCCTCAAAGAGCTGGGGCATGGCCACCCCTTTGGTTTTCAGCTGTTGCACACCCAAAAGCCACCAGCTAGGAGCAGGCAGCCAGAGCCTTGAAAGCAGCGGATGGGAAAGGAGCTGCACTTGCTGTTTATTTACCCAGGGCGGTCAAGACCTGCCGAGCACGAGGCCACATTGCCTGCCCCAGCAGCTCCAGCTGGGATCAAAAGAGCTTCAGCAAGATCAAGGTCTCACAGTAGCTTGGCAAATCCAAGCTCCGCTCTTGCTTGGAGCTCTGTGTGTCCAAGCCAAGAATGGAGCAGGTTGGGTGAGATAGAGCAGGCTGGGTGCTGTGTCTGAAGCTGTCCCCATTTTGGGGTCTCACCCAACCTCTTTGACAGATTCTGGTGTCCCACAGGGACAGGGCTGTGGTGAGGACCATCATAGCTGTCCATGAGCACAGGAAGTTTCACTTAAGGGAAAACTTCTTCAGTTTGAGGTTGCTGGAGCCCTGGAGCAGGCTGCCTGGAGAGGTTGTAGAGTCTCCTCTGCAGAGCTTCCAAACCCACCTTGACATTGAGATCCTGGGCAAGCTGCTGTGGGTGACCCTGCTTTAGCAGGGGGTTGGACTGGGTGATCTTCAGAGGTCCTTTTCAACCCCAACCATGCTGGGATTCTGTGATTCTTTGATTCTCCACCCCTTGTCCTTCAGTCCTTCCCCAGGACTTCTTGCTTCCTGCCTGGCTGTAAGCTGAGTGGCTATAAATGGAGTTATTGTAAATATTCCTTATCCTGGATTCATCCGTTGCTTCCTCTTTAGGCTGATGACTTGTGCACCCTCCTTGGTATTCTGAACACTTTGTCTACTCCACTTTGTGCTGATTCAAGCAAAGCAGCATCAAGGATGTTCTCCTCAGGAATTTCCCACCCCACAGACTCACCAGCCCGATGAATAAGCATCGTCTTCTGGCCCATGAAGCTCTCTGAGACGGAAAGAGGATGCTCAGGAGAGACTTCATGCCACAGTGAGGGTGAGCTGGTGGCTGTAGGGCTTTGATGATTTGCTACACCTACTTCATGACAGCCTGCTGAAGAAAATGCTACTCTAAAGGTCATTTGGGGTGGCTCACTGTACAAATTCTTCCCAGTGAGGGTGGTGAGACACTGGAAGAGGTTGCCCAGGGAGGTTGTGGATGCCACCTCCCTGCAGGTGTTCAAGGCCAAGTTGGATGAGGCCTTGAGCAAGGCTGGTGGGAGGTGTCCTTGCCCATGGCAGGGAGGTTGGAATTGGATAATCCTTAAGGTCCCTTCCAATCCAAAACCAATCTGTGAATCTGTGAACCACAGAGTCCTTTATAATTAGCAGAGATAACAATGATGAATCTCTGAGGTCTTCAGCAGCTGAGCCTAGTTGAGAGGTGTCCCTGCCCACGGCGGGGAGGTTGGAGTAGATGATCTCTGAGGTCCTTTCCAACCTAAGCCATTCCATTCTATGATTCTATGACTCTGTGGTTCTATGGTTCTATGATTTTATGATTCTGTGATTATATGACTATGATTCTGTGGTTCTATGACTCTATGTTTCTATGATTCTATGGCTATGATTCTATGATTCAATGACTCTATGATTCTGATTCTATGACTCTATGACTATGATTTTATTACTATATGATTCTATGATTCTGTGACTCTATGGCACTATCACTATGATTTTATGACTCTATGATTCTCATTCTAAGATTCTATGACTCTATGACTATGATTTTATGACTCTATGATTCTATGATTCTGTGACTCTATGACTCTATCACTATGATTTTATGACTCTATGATTCTCATTCTATGAATTTATGACTATACTATGACTATGATTTTATGACTCTATGATTCTCATTCTATGATTCTATGACTCTATGACTATGATTTTATGACTCTATGATTCTATGATTCTATGATTTTGTGACTCTATGATTCTCATTCTATGACTCTATGAGTTTATGACTCTGATTCTATGACTGACTCTGATTCTATGATTCTGATTCTGATTCTATGATTCTGATTCTGATTCTATGACTCTATGACTCTCTGATTCTTATTCTGTGATTCTATGACTTTATGACTCTATGATTCTATGATTTCATGACTCTATGACTAAGATTCCATGACTCCAAGATTCTATGATTCTGTGGTGATGATGATGAAAACCAGAGGAGCTTGGTGGGCTTTGGAAGCTTTTCTGCACCGTTTGCTCCTTGAATCCCAAAGAGGAAAGCCAACAAAAAACAAGGACACCAGGGCAGCTTTATGAATTATTCCTCTTTTAATTTCACATGGTTTAAAATACGATATGAAATAAGGCTACAGTATATAAAAAACTCTCCAGCAAAATGATGTGCCAGCATCAGCAATTAAAACAAAACCCATCCCTTCCTTTCCTTTTGGAATTCCAAAGCAGGAGGGACTTTTTCTTTTTATTTTTTTTCTCTTTTCTCTTTTCTTTTCTTTTTTTTTTTGTTTTGTATCCTCTTTATAAAACAGAAACACGACTCACAGGGACACACACACACACACACACACATCGCTACATCTCTAAGCTACCTCAGCTCAGTTTTGTTTAAAAGCACCTGCTTTTTTTTTTCATCCCTCTGTTTTGTGTTTTTTTTCTTTTTTTTTCCTTTTTTAATCTCACTTTTAAAGTCTTTTTTTCCAACCCTCTCCCCTCCCCCCCCTTTTAAAAAATATAAATTATCTGAAAATACAAGTTGGAAAATAGTCGAACAGCACAATATAACTCTCTCTCTTTTTTTTTTTTCTTTCTTCTGTGATTATCAAGCTTAAAAAAACCAAAATCCCATGTGTGAAAAAAAATAAAACAATAAACCCTTTTTTTGTTGTTTTTTTTATGTTACTGAGGCAGAGATATTCCATTATAACATATATGCATACATAGATTTCTCATTTATTTCGACCTCTTTGGAATGTAGACATCAGCTCACAGGTGTTATCTAGACCCTACCAGAGAGCAGAGCAAGCCAAGGCATCTCAAATTCTGCAGCTAAGCCCTAAAGCTTGGCAGAAAACCCCTCCAGCAGAGCAAGAGTCAGAGCATGGGGACGTTTCCTGCAGCACCCGAATTATCAGCACTCAGGGACCTCATTTTTGGAGGAGGTGTTGGTTTGGAATGATGTGAGGAGGCTACATCTTACATAATCTTCTCTTTCATGCCCTTCCTGGCTACTTCACCACCAGAAAGTACCACCAAAAGCACCTGAGCCATTCCAAAACAAGACAAAATGACCCCATTTCCACAAGCCATGGGTATCTGTTGAGGGTGAAGCTTGCTCCGTGCAGAGCAACCAGCACAGGAGTGAGCTTCAACCCCTGAAGATCTCAATCATCCCTCCCAAATCCATCCTTCTGGGTGTGAGTTAACCAAATTGCCACAGCCTTGAAGAAGAGGATGTCAGAGGGTTCGGGTTCCAGCACATCCCTTACCAGAAGCCAACAAGCAGTTAAAAAGCAGGAAGAAATAACGAGAAACAAAAGCGAATCTGCAAATTTCCAGTGTATAAACAGCACACAGCCCTCTCTGGGATGGTCTCTAGGTTGGGAATAAAAATTAAGAGGAAAATAGAATATGAGGAACCTGCTGTCCCTTGGATTGACCTTTTCCTGCTGCACTCACACACAGGCTGTAAGCTGGGATGGCAAACAGCCAGGAGAAGGGATGGAGAAGCTCCGGCCATGGGCTTCTTCCAAAAATCTGAGCTGCTTTCCACACCTTGCCCTTTCTAACCTTTAAACCACCTTCCTCAAGTCACTGGGAACACACAGGTTTGGCTTGGAAACTGGAAAGAAATAAGCCTGGAGGAGCAGATGAGGGATTTAGCCTGGCAGAGGGATGGGGTGATACCCAAATCTGTGGTTCCTTCCATTGGGAGGGAAGGTTTATCCCTGGGTTCTGATTGGAAAAGGCACTTTAGCTGCAGGGGAGCATCTAAGCAAAGCAGGAGGCATGTCCTGGGGCATGGAGTGGTAGGAAATGAGGTGCTGGGCCTCCTGACAGCACCTTTTCTGAGGCTGTAAGGGGGATTCATCAAAGCACTACAAGAAGTAGCCTGTGGAGGGTAAGCTAAGGGCACTTTGCAGCTGCAAGTAGGACAGCAACCCTGAACGTCTGACAAACTCCATCTGACTGCAAAAAATCCAGCCCAGACAGCACGTCCTGCTGAGAAGCTCTTCAGCTCCTCCTCCCCTGCACATTTCTGTGCTGCCACATCTTGCCTGACTCCCGTTTCACCCTGCTCAGCCCTGGTGCCTGGCTGGTGGGGGGAGCCTCATCCATGATCCATTTTCCCTTCCTTTCTCCAGATCCACCAAGCTGATTTCTCCCTGTCTGCCTGAGGAGCTGAGCTGAAGTTTGACTCCCTTTCCTCCTTTGGTGCATGCTTCTTTCACCTTCTTTTCATTCCCTTTTCCTTCCATTCCAGCCCATTCCATTTCCATATGTTCACTGGGATGATAGACAGCCCCAGCCCCATGAGCTAACAGCCTGATGAAGAACCTCCCTTAGCTCACCCACCATCTCCTCCATCTCCCTTTGGCTGGAGCTCCTTCTTAGCCCATTCCTCTCCCCTTCACCATCACCTATTTAAAAATGCAGCAGTTTTGGGGCTGACTTGCCCCAAAATGACCAGCTAGAGGAATAGAGAGCTGCCCTGAAGGGAGTGGAGCCCAGCTCCTCTCAGGACCACTTCACCCCAGGGTTAGGCTTCCCACCCAACACTGTCCCTGTGCACAGGAGTCACATGCCCAAATAATTTTGTCTCTTTGCATGCAGCCCTGTGCTGCTGACCTGATAAAGAGAATCAGTTCAGTTGGAAAAGATCTTTAAGATCATCCAGTCCAACCATATCAGGCAGGCATCACCCAGACAGCACCCCTGATAGGTCTTCTCCCCACCTCCCCACCCCCACCCCCCCCAACCCCAACCGTCTCACAGTGCCTCTGTAATGAACTCAACCACCTAAACCACACAGACAGACAGACAAACAACACAAAAAGAAGGTACTTTTGGTTCAAATGCTTAATACTGTCTTTTAAAAAAGAAAACACCTGGTGGGTCTCAGGGCTGAAAGAGCTCATTGGGCAGTTGGATCCACATGGATCCAGCTTCGGGGTTGTATCTACATAAGGAACTGCTCACCACCCAATCCTCCAACTCCCCCTGAGCCCACCCTAAAGACATCATCAGTGCATCCCAGGAAGTGCTCAGCACAGCAGGAGCCTCCCCAGATGCAAAAGGTTCAGAGGAGAGATGGAGCAGCTCCCCCTGGGATTAATCCTGATCCCATTTTGGGCAAGCACAGGAGACCTCTCGTTTACCCCAGTGACACCAGTCATATGCTTCATGTTAATCACACCCCAGTCTGCAGGGCTGGGCTTACACAGAGTAGTAAAGAAGCCATTTGCAAGGACAATTTCCCTTCTGTGTGGTTTACACACAGGGCAATAAAGATAGAACTGGTCAAAAGAGGAAGGAAAAAAACCATTTCCCTTTGGTTTTTCAATGTTTTCCTGATTTTTTTTTTCCCATCCCCAGTCAACAAATTGCTTCCATTTACCACTTTCAAAACATGGGAATGATTCTATGATTTGATGATTCTGTGATTTGATGATTCTGTGATTTGATGACTCTCTGACCCAATAATTCTACACTTGGGTGGTTCCATGAGTTGATGATTCTATAAATTTCTCCCTTTCCCCCTCCAATAAAAAACAATCCCCACATTTTCTGAAAGCACCAAAGCATTTCTGGAGCCCCAAAAAAAAAAAAAAAAAGTGATTTGGAAAAGGCAAAAAGATGTTTTGGCCATATACCTTGGTTGGTTTCATGCCCTAAAAAGGTAGAAAACCACCAAAAAAGTGGAAATTTCAACCAGCTTTATCAGCAAATGGCCAAGCAAAGAGTGTGGGGCTGGGAGTAAGAGTGGAATACCCAGCCCAGCATCACCAGGAGCGACCTTGGAGTTAATTTTCCTTCACACATGACTTAGAGATGCTGAGTTGTAGCTTTGCACCTCTCCAGCAGGGTCTAGATAAACTCATTTCTTTTCCTTTTTTTCTCCTCACTGCCATAAAAACTCTCTGCTGGCATGACAGAAACGAACACACACGCACACAATATTGCAATACTGAGACCATCTTAGAGCTTAAGACTATTTAAAAACAACAGTAAAAACCCAAAAAAATTAAAAAAAAAATACTGGCACAAAATTTAATAAAATAAAATTCTTTTAACCAAAAAGAAAAAACCAAAAAAGTCTTGATCCCTCCCAGAAAAAAAAAAAAAACAACAAAAAAACTGCCTTGTGTAGAGAAGCCAACAGCAAGGCCATGGAACAAGAACAACAAAGAGTTCTTGGTTCTGTCCTATATTGCCCCTCCCCGAAGCAGGAATATTTCCCACTCGTATTTTGGTTTTCCCTCCCCTGCTTCCCAAAAAGAGGTTTGAAATCCTCAAATCCTAGGGAATATAATTTCCTGAACTGTTTGAGTCCTGATGGGATCCTCTGGATCGTTTTTAGCTCAGTGGGAAAGGGGATGGGGAGGGGTTTGGTTTTGAAGTGAGCTACATTGTTCTGGCTTTCTTAAAACTCAGAAGTTCACCTCCCCTGCCCTCCTCCAGAAGAAAAAAAACCAACCAAACAAACCCAAAAACCAACCCAATAAAAATCATAAAGCTCATATTTCTCCAAACCAAACCAAACTCTACAGCTTCTGGCCCAAAGTTTGCCTTTTCCACCTCTCTCTCTCTCTCTCCCCTCTCTTCCACCCTCAAAGCATCAAATCGGGAGGCGCTCTTTGAAAACAACGAAAAAAAAAAACAAACCCACCGCAGCGAAAAGAAAAACAACAACCGAAGAAAAGAACCAAACAGAACAAGTCCCGGCGACTGACTCCATCATCAACCTGGCCACCTTCACTCATCAGCATCTGGCTTGACATCCAGCATGGCGTGGAGCTCCTCGGGTGTGTAGCCCAGCAGGCTCTGCAGGTCGCAGACGAAGCGGTAGACGTAGCGCTTGCCGGCGGTCTTGTGGATGATGTTCTTGTCGTAGTAGTAGCGCAGACCGCGGCTCAGCTTCTCGTAGTTCATCTTGGGCTTGTTTTTCCTCTTGCCCCATCGCCTGGCCACCTAGGGGAAGGGTGAGAAGAGTCAAGGGATGTTGCAGGGAATGCTCTGCAACAATGAACAGCACGAGGACCCCCCTGGCCAAAGACCAGGGGTGCTGCAACAGCTTCTCCCTTCCCTGCCTCCTCCCCTACCCGCCCTGTACAGAAGGGACAAGAGACAGAGAGGTTAATACCAGTCACAACAATGCAGCCAAGGTCAAGCAGAAGCAAGTTAGGCTCTTAGGGAAAGCCCTGCAATAGGGCACAAGCCCTACGAGGAGAGGTTGAGGGAGCTGGGGTTATTTAGCCTGGAGAAGAAGAGGCTCAGGGGAGACCTTATAGCTGTCTGCAACTACCTGTTGCAGGTGGGAGTTGGTCTCTTCTCCCAGGCAACCCGTGGCAGAACAAGAGGACACAGTCTCAAGCTGTGCCAGGGGAAGTTTAGGCTGGAGGTGAGGAGAAAGTTCTCCCCAGAGAGAGTAATTGGCCATTGGAATGTGCTGCCCAGGGAGGTGGTGGAGTCACCAGCCCAGGAGGTGTTTAAAAAAATCTGGGATGTGGCACTTGGAGCCAGGGTTTAGTTGTCAGGAGGTGTTAGGGATTAGGTAATAGGTTGGACTTGATGATCTCTGAGGTCTTTTCCAACCTGGGTGATTCTGTGATTCTGTGAAAGGTGAGGCTGGCTTCACTGAGCAGCCATCTGGACACGAGATCTGTGCCTTGAAGGATGGGTCACAAGAATTAAAGGCTGACTGCAGGGGCATTGGACAGGATGAATCTGTGACTCTATCAAGACTCAAGGAGTCCAGAGACAGACACAACAATGATCTGAGGGTGGAACTATGCTATTGTAAGGACATGCTGAGAGAGCTAGGGTCCAGTCTGGAGAAGAGAAGGCTCCAGAGAGACCTTCCTGTGGCCTTTCAAGGACTTAAAAGAAAGTTGGGACCTGTTGTGACAGAACAAGGGGTGATGGCCTGAAACTAAAAGAGGGAGATTCAGACTGGAGAGAGGGAAATTTTTCATGCTGATGGTGGTGAGACCCTGGCAGAGGTTATTCAGAGAAAGGGCAGATGCCCCATCCCTGGAACCATCCTAGGTCAGATTGTTGGGGCTCTGAACAACCTGCTCTAGTTGCAGATGTCCCTGCTGACTGGGGTGGGGGGTGGAGTAGATGAGCTTTAAGGATCCCTTCCACTACATTCCATGACGTGAAAGTCAGGGAAGGGGATGAATGTCCCATCTGCTCCCCCAAACCAGCAGGAATCCCTCCCTCTCATCCACACACATCCTTATTGAAACTTTGGCACCAGGCCTCTCTTGACAGTACCTCAGCTACTCCCCACCAACATTGGACACCAATTGTTGCTTCCTGCCTGCTTCCTGCAGCCCAATTTTTAACTAATTTTCTGCTGGACTCTGATTCTTGTGGACTCAATCACGTTAAAGGTCTTTTCCAACCAAAATGATTTTATGATTGTATGATTCTTTGTCCTTCCCTACAGGTACCCAAGACCAGGACAAATCCTGAAGGGAGGAGGGGAGGGTTATCCAAGCTAATATCCCAGAGGGATTTGGGCTGTGCACTTAATTCTAGGGCAGCCTACCTCATCTGGGTCAGAAAGTTTGAATTCCCAGCCATCACCCGTCCAGCTAATGAAGGACTGACATGACTTGTCAGTGAGCAGCTCCAGCAGGAATTGCCACAGTTGGATGGGTCCACTGCCTAGAAAGAAAAAGAGAAAAAGGGAGAAGTTAAGGAAAGGGAAACCAGGGCTCCTTCTGCACCAGGGAGAGACAAAAATCACATGGAAACGGTGCTCACTGGGAAAAAAAAATCAAAACCTTTTATGATCAAAACTCCTCCATCGGAAACCTCGGGGCAAAACCTGGGCTGAGGTGACAGCTTGAGAGTTAAATCCTGCAGGTAAAAGTGCTTCCTACTTGCAGCCAGAGCTGACTGTTCATGCACTGGAATGCTTCACTTGGAGTTACATAAAGAGGATTATTTTCCTGGCATCTGAACAAGGAGGAGTCATTGTCTTGGCACGAGAGCATCACCCTTCCCTCTGGGCCAAAAAGTAGTTGGCCATGGTATGAACTCCAGCAGACTCCTGCTTCCCGACCTTGACTCTTTGCTCTGTCACTGTTTACCCAGAGAAGGGGGGAACCCAGGTATGAAAATCATTTGGCCTCTTTCCAGGGCATGCTGCAGCAGGAATGAGCTACAGCAGCTTGTGGAGCTCAGGGTGGGGAAGTCAAGGGCTGGCTGGCTGAGGGCTGGTGGATCTCCCCATTGTGGGCTTGGCAAAGCCCTATGCAAATCTCCCTGTGGTTGTGGTTCCCCTAATCCTCTGATTCAGCTGGAAAAGACCTTTAAGATCATTGAGTCCAACCATTATCTAACTCTACCAAGCCTGGTGCTAATCCAGCTGGAGAGCCACAAGCATCCCATTCAGCCTCTCCTCACAACTCCACACTCTTCGTTTCCCCCTTGGGTGCTAATTTTGGCCACCTGCCATTTCCCTGGGAGTCCCGAGCCACATCCAACCTGCAGCACCCTGCTGACAGCTTGGGTTGTTGGCTGGATTAAAGGTGTACATGGAGGGATTTCGTAATGCTTATCTCTTCTTTGTGCTCATGTCCCAATCAAAATGTAGAGGAGATGCCCTCAAGCCAAACCCTCTTTTGATGAGCAATTTCCAAATGCAGCCGCACCCAAAATATTGCACTTAGCTCCAGGCAACATGTTTCAGGAGAGGTTTTGCCATGCTTTAAATGCAGCTTAAAACACAAGCTAAAATACCACTCCAAGAGTGGGGGGGAATGGAGGTAACTCCAGCTGGCAGCCTCTCACAAGTAGTGTTCCCCAGGGCTCGGTTCTCTGCAATGCTTTTGCCAAGGATCTGGACAAGGGGATTGAGGTATCCTCAGTCAGTTTGGAGATGACACTAAAGTGGGAAGTAGCATTGATCTGCTGGAGGGTTGGGAGGATCTATAGAGGGATCTGGACAGGCTGGATCGATGGGCCAAGGCCAGTGAGATGAGGTTCAACAAGGCCAAGTGCAAGGTCCTTCCACTTGGGTCACAACCACCCCATAAACACTCCAGGCTTGGGGCAGAGTGGCTGGAAACTGCCCAACAGAGAAAGATCAGGGGCTGCTGGTCAACAGCCAGCTGAAGATGAGCCAGGGGGTGCCCAGGTGGCCAAGAAGGCCAACAGCATCCTGGCCTGGACCAGCAGTAGTATGGCCACAGGACCAGAGCAGGGATTGTACCCTGAGCATGGTGAGGCCACACCTTGAGTACCTTGAGGAACAATTTCTTCCCCAAAAAGCTTGGCAAACCCTAGACCAGGCTGCCTAGGGCAGTGGTGGAAACCACATCCCTGGAAGGGTTTCAAAGCTGTGTAGATGTGGTGCTGGTGGACATGGTTTAGTGGTGCCCTGGCAGTGCTGGGTTAATGGTTGGACTTGATGATCTTCAAGGTCTTTTCCAACCAAAACACTTCCATCATTCCTTGATTCTAGGCTCTCAGGTAAGGAACTGGCTTCATAATGTCACCTTGGGCCACTCTGGTTCTGCAGAAGCTTTTCAAGCTTCAGGTGTCATTAACCCTGGCTGGTGCAGCTCATGCTTGCTGCTCATGGCTTGGCTGCCAGCTGGCATGGAGAGGCATCAGGAAACCCAGGAATGTCTTGTCCTCTCTCCAGCAGTGAGGTAGGGTTCCTGTCACCGTGCTGGGTGCTGCTTTGTTGGGTATTTTGGGATTGGGAAGGAAGCAGTGTCATCCTTGGAACAGGGATTCCCCAGGTCTATTCTGGGCTGCCGGCAGGACAGGCGTAAAACCCCAACTTCTGCTGCCTTGGACGAGCAATTATGTCAAGAATGTGTTTACTGCTGGGCTCCAGGCATGTCCCAGCTCCTATAAACACACACCCTGCCAGAGGGGAACGGCAGAAGTCCTGCAGATGTGCTGCTGTGGAACAGCTCCGGCCTGGCATGAGGTGGGCCAGGAAAGGGGTGACAAGAACCAAAGCCTGACACAAGCCCCAGCCTGCATGCCCCAAACCAGCTCTGGGGAGAGGGTAGGAAGGTGAAAGGCTGAGGGAAGAGGGGCTAGTGTGTTGCCTGGTGGGTCAGCAGAGCTGTAAGGCATTTTGGGAGGGCTACTGGTAGAGATGAGCTTCTTTTGCCTGCTCTGCACAGCAGCAAGGAGCATAAAAAGGGTTTCGAGGTGACCCTTGGCTCGTGCAGAGATGCCACCCCACCGACGCTGCGTCCCCAAAGCAAGCTATCATGGAGCTGCCAGGCTTGTCTGCACACCCCAAGCCTCCACCCTCACAGGAGCTGGGAGCAGGGCCCATTTTCCATCTCCTCTGCTCCAAACCTTCCACACAACTCCAGATGGGACTGGAAATCCCCGCCGGGATGCCTGGTCCGGATCACTTCATGGTGCAAGCACGCAGGGCCTCACCGAGTGCCCCATGGCCAAGTGCATCCCAGCTCGTGTCCTGTTGCCTTGGTTGTCTCCAAAAGCAACCACCACTGGAGCGTTCTCACAGCCTGCTTTTGGGATGCAGCCCTGAGGCTGGAGTGGACACAAGCCACCTTGTATGGCCCCACACATCCAGGGGTTTCCCAGAGCAAGGGCAGCCCCAGCTCCACAAAGGACAAGGCGAGGACTCAGAGGGTGGTGGGATGTGCTCCCACTCTGCTGTGACCTCCAGCACCCGGGAAGGCTGCTAAGAATAGCACTGCCCCAGGGGCTCACTCGCCTGCCTGGGCCACAATGGGGACCCTGTCTGGCCTTGGGTGGCACTGAACAGGGTCCTTCAGAGGGGAGTGTCACACCCCAGGAATTCTTCTGCGTCAGGGGGAAAATATGTCTCTTAAGCCGGATGAGGGCCAGCTGCTCTGGGGGGAATGGCTGGTGGAGTGGTGTCTTCTCAGCACCAGTCTTCTGATGGCACCTATGGGTGTCCCCAGAGCAAAGGGTTTGGTGTCCTGCCACCCGTGCTCCAACCTCCCTTGGTCAGGAGTGGAGGTCATAGAATCACAGCATGGTTTGGGTTGGAAGGGATCATCTAGCCCAACCTCCCTGCAGTCAGACGGGACATCCGTAACTAGATCAGGTTGCTCAGAGCCCCAAAAAACCTGACCTGGGATGGTTCCAGGGATGAGGCAGCTCTCCTCTCTCTGGGCACCATGCTCAGTGTCAAGAATTTCTTCCTTCTCTCCAATCTAAATCTTCCTCTTTTAGTTTCAAAGCACCACCCCTTGTCCTGTCACACCAGGACCTGCTAAAAAAATCTGTCCCTAGCTTTCTTCAAGTCCTGAAAGAACACTCTGGTCTCCCTGGAGCCTTCTCTTCTCCAGGCTGAACAACCCCAACTCTCTCAGCCTGTCCTCACAGCAGAGGGCTTCCAGCCCTCCCATCACTGCTATGACTTCCTCTGGTCCCACTCCAACAGGTCCCTGTCTGTGCTGTGCTTAGGACTCCAGAGCACTGCAGATGGAGTCCCACAGGAGCAGAGGGGCAGAACCACCTTGCTTAACCTTCTGGCCACAGTTCTCCTACCACCTTCCTACTCATTGGCTCTGGAGGGATTTGAAACCAAACGATGCCCAACGGACACTTTCACTGGTGCAGTGCTGGTGGCACCACCCAGCTGGGGCAGACTGGCATCTGTGCTGAACTTGGGGAGGCACCACCCAAAACCACGTCATCTCTCGAGACGGTTTCGCACTCCCACTCCTCTCAACGGCCTTGTTTGGGTTTATTTTTCCTTCTTTCAAACAGTAAGAGGGCAAAGAAAAAAGAAAAAAAAAAAAAAACACCACCCTGCTGAACAACCCCTCCAGCAGCACACCTAAGCTCTTCAAACCCTGTGGTTTGTGGTTCCAACCCAACAAAACAACTGGGCATAGCAACGGCTCCAAAACAGCCTTCACCTCACTCAAGTACCTGCCCTGCCCCTGCCTGCTCCCATGGCACCGTGGCACTGAAGGTCCCCAGTCCCCCCCATTGCATTGAGGGACAACAGAGCTCGTTCCTGTGGCTCCCTTGTTGGACCAAGCTCAAGCCCAGCTCTTGCCCAGAGTGGTGTTGGTAGTCATGACACCATGAGGTGCTGGCTTTGCAGGGGTGAGGTGGCAGCAGTGGAGCTCAGATAGAAGCATCTCAAAGAGCAAGCATGGAGAATGTGAGAAAGGAGCCAGAAAGCACCTTGCTTGGGGAGCCATGAGAAAGGAGCCAGAAAGCACCTTGCTTGGGGAGCCATGAGAAAGGAGCCAGAAAGCACTTTGCTTGGGGAGCCATGAGAAAGGAGGCAGAGTGCACCTTGCTTGGGGAGCCATGAGAAAGGAGGCAGAGTGCACCTTGCTTGGGGAGCCATGAGAAAGGAGGCAGAGTGCACCTTGCTTGGGGAGCCATGAGAAAGGAGGCAGAGTGCACCTTGCTTGGGGAGCCATGAGAAAGGAGGCAGAGTGCACCTTGCTTGGGGAGCCATGAGAAAGGAGGCAGAGTGCACCTTGCTTGGGGAGCCATGAGAAAGGAGGCAGAGTGCACCTTGCTTGGGGAGCCATGAGAAAGGAGCCAGAGTGCACCTTGCTTGGGTGCCACATGCTTCTGGCCATGTTTACAGACAGAAGAACAGCCAGGTGGCCACTCTGGCCACTTCTGCTTTCCTGAAGCACCTCCTCTGTTTCTAGGATGAACACACTGGGAGGCCTAGTCTCACTCCAGAGGCACGTGGCAAAGCACAAGGGGCTCTGTGAACTTCACATCTCCCCCTGAAGGTGGTTCTGTAGGCCAAGAGTTGCTGTGCAGCCCTCCAGCTTGTTGCTGGAAGGAGCCACAAAGCCACAGTTGCTGCTGAGGAGCAACTGCTGGTGGCTGTAGCAGCTCTGGTGGGATCCGAGCTGCCGTCACAGATGGGCAGTGTTGCATGGGGCTGCTTTCACTGTTGTTTGCACATGGCTGGCAGGTGGAGCAGAAGGCACCAAACCAACCCTGAGCCCCACCCTAGAGCTCCCCACCCTAGGGAGGTGAAAAGGGACGTGGAAGCCATGGAGTTTCTGCACCAAAGGCAGAAAGCAGGCAGGAGCTGCTGGCTTGTCTCTCCTGAAGTCACCCTACAAGAGCAGGTAAAGGCTATGACCCAGAGGTCACAACATCCCTAGATGGCAGAGGGGACAGAGGTGCCAGCAGGAAGGGTGGTGATGTTTCTAGGAAAGCTGCTGCACAGACTCTGGATGTCAAGGACAGAGAGCAGCCCTGTGGAAAAGGACTTGGGGGTGCCGGGGGTGCAAAGCTGGACATGAGCCAGCACCAAGCACTGCCAGCTCAGCCCCAGCCTGTCCTGGGCTGATCCCCAGCAGTGTGGGCAGCAGGGGCAGGGAGGGGATTCTGCCCCTCTCCTGCACTCTGCTGAGACCCCCCATGAAGTATTGGGGCAGCTCTGGAGTCCCCAGCACCACACAGACAGGGACCTGGTGGAACAGGGCCAGAGGAGGCCACAGCAATGCTGAGAGAATTGTCCTCTGCTGTGAGGCCAGGCTGAGAGAGTTGGGCTTGAAGAAAGCTGGGGCCAGACATCTGAGCAGGGTCTGATGTGACAGGACAAGGGGTGATGGTTTGAAACTAAAAGAGGGAGATTCAGACTGGACAGAAGAAAGAAATGTTTTACAGTGAGGGTGGTGAGAGCCTGTCCCAGGCTGCCCAGAGAGGAGGGAACTGCCCCATCCCTGGAACAATTCCAGGTCAGGTTGTTTGGGGCTCTGAGCAACCTGCTCTAGTTGCAGATGTCCCTGCTGACTGCAGGATGGTTGGACTAAATGACCTTGAAAGATCCCTTCTAACCCAAACCATGCTGTGATTCCATGACCACCAGTCCAGGAAGGCAGCTGCTGGTGGATGTTTGGATGCTGATGAGCACAGCAAATCCAGGAAGCTCACTAGTGGAATCTTCAAGCTAGCAGCACAAGCAACATGACAAGGGGAAGCTGCACCCAAGAGCCCACTTTCTGTGGCACCAGTTTGACTCTCTTGCCAAACAGCAGCTGCATGCTTTCACTTCTGTGTCCCAGATAAGCCTCGCTCAGAAGTGGAGGCTTGTAGAAGCCTTCAGGCTCTACACCACAGTTTGGACAGGGTAGATGGGTTGAGGAGGCCAATTTGGGCCCTATCAACATGGTGCTGTGAATACTGATAGCCAGGGTCAGGGTTGGGGATGGACTGGGCAAAACCATGCTTGGATGAGATAGGATCTGTGAGAGGTGGCTACTCCCTGCAGTACCTTCTGCCTTCTTGCAGAGCAGCACGATAAGGATGATAGCATCAAGCTGTGCTAAGAGAGACCTCAGGTCATGTGTGATGCTAGGTGGGAAGGGAGCAGTAACTCTTTAGGTGCTGGGGTGGTCTCTAAAGACATCAGAAATCTCCTAACCAGGTCCATAGAAAAGGACAGCAACAGAGATTCAAAATCAGCCTTGCAGAGGACAGCTTAAGGCTTGGTGGGTGCTCACATCACCTTTCCCATCCCTCTTTCCTCCCTTCAGCTCTCAAGCATGAGTGGAATGGCTCTGCTCTGCTTCTTGAGCTCTGTGGAGCAGCAGCTTAGTACATCACAGCTCTGCTGTGGTGTCAAGGCAGAGATGGAAAGCTGCAGCTTGCAGAGGCCATGCTGAGGTCCTATGCACCACAAAGCAAACACCAGGGCTTTGCTCTCTACACCCACACAGCTGCTTTGGGGTGCTCGAGAAAAGCTGAAAACGCTTCAGCCCCCTGTGGCTATGGCCAACCACAGGGTCAGAGAGAGGGTCTGAACCTCTGCTGGACCAAGAGGACAGCAGGACAAGTAGGTCAGAGTAGCAGAAAAATGAATATAGGGCAGAAAGGTCAAAAATCAATGTGGTCAGACCCACACCGTGGGACCTCTGTCCTCTTCTCTGCTACAGACCATTCACATGTGCTGGAGTGGGTCCAGAGAAGGACAACAAAGCTGGTGAAGGGTCTAGAGCATAGGTCTGGTGAGGAGCAGCTGAGGGAACTGGGCTTCTTTAGTATGGAGAAGAGGAGGCTGAGGGGACACCTCCTGGCTCTCTACAACCCCCTGAAAGGAGGCTGGAGCCAGGTGGGGTTTGACTTGATGATCTGAAAGGTCTCTTCCAACCCAATTAGTTCTATGAGTCTATGATTCACTCACATAGTGCCAGGCCTCAGGAAGGATCCTGGTAGCCACAGTGGCTGTTAGAGGCAGAGGCTTGCAGGACGCAACTATGGCACAGCTGCAGGCAGAGCTGTGGGTGGCACAGAGGCAAAGCTGAGCTTGGTTTAGCCCAGCTGGGCTCAGCTATGGAGGGATCAAGCATTCACACCAAACACTGCACTGCTGCATGAACGATGGAGCTTAACTTGAGCTCAGAGCTCAGCTAAGCCAACACCAGGTTTAGGACATCTGCCTGCAGAGAAGACACATCCTGACACACCACCTGCCTACACTTCATAGAACCAGGGAAAGGTTTGGATTGGAGGAGACTTTTCAGGGTTGTCTAGTCCAAGCCCCCTGCAGCCAGCAGGGACATTTTCAGCTAGAGCAGATTGCTTAGTGCCTCATCCAACCTGACCTGGAATGGGGTTTCTACCACCTCTCTGAGCAACCCGGGCCACAGTCTCGTCACCCCTGGCATCAAATATTTCTTCCTTTTGCCTAAAACTTCTTCCCTACATCTGAATTGAACAGATACATTCAGTCTCTGTTTCCTAGGTCATGTCAAACAATGCCTTCGTGTAAGACTCAGGCTGGCCAAGAGCTGTCCCCAAAGCTAGAGGTGTCCAGAGCTGGCTCTCCTTGCAGCTATGAAAACTGAAGCTCACCAGCTCCCCAGCAGTTACATTTTTCTCCTTTGAAAAGAAGATAAGAAAATTGCATCAACTTCTAGCTGAGCAACCATAGCAACTTGTTCATTTAGGTCAAGATGTGGGGGGGAGATAAGGCAGCTCTGAAAGGCTGCTTCTGGGCTGGGTGAAGAACACATCAAACGCAGAGGGAGCTTCCGCCAAAATGCACCTTCTCACCAAGGCAGGCACCTTCTGGGGCAGATACCATCAGAGATCTGCCCTGCCTGTGCTGTGAAAGCACTGTGCCACCTCCCTGGGTCACCAGCAAAACAGGCACTTGGTAACGAAAGCTGAACAATATTCACAAGGTCTGAAAGTCAACCTAGAGAGCCCTGGAGACACAGGACACGGTGACCCCCAGGCTTTGCACTTCGAGCTCTGAAAGGTGCTCAGCATGGCATCTGCTGAGGGGCCTGGAGCATCTCTGTGAGGAGGAAAGGCTGAAAGCCCCAGGGCTGCTTAGCCTGGAGAAGAACAGCCTGAGAGGGGATCTCCTCAATGCTCAGCAAGGGCTAAAGGGTGGGGGGCAAGAGGCTGGAGCCAGACTCTTTTCAGTGATGCCCAGGGACAGGACCAGGGGCAATGGATACAAACTGGAACCCAGGAGGTTGCACTTAAACTTCAGGGAAAACTTTTTCAGTTTGACGGTGCTGGTGCCCTGGGGCAGGCTGCCCAGAGAGGTTGTGAAGTCTCCATCTCTGGAGGGGTTCCAAACCCATCTGGACATCATGATCTTGGGCAAGCTGCTGTGGGTGACCCTGCTTTAGCAGGGTGGTTGGGTTGGATATCTCCAGAGGTCCCTTCCAATCCCCACCATGATGGGATTTGGGGATTCTATGCCTGTAGGGTGCTCCACTGGTTGATGGACATGTGCTTGAGGCACCATTTGAGAAAGGGAAAGGAGATTCTGATTGCTTTGGGACCCTAGTTTGGTAAATCCCATGCTCTGCTTGTTTGGGGGCTCCACCTCCTCACCAGAGCTGCAAACAGACTTAAAGTTCCTCTGCTAGCTGCTAGACAACACTTCCTCCTCTGAGCAAACTAAAAGTAATGTAAAGCAAAGCAAAAAAGAAGAACCTATGAGTTCTGCCTTAGAGGCCCCACACGTCGTGCTCAGCTGACCCAAGAGGTCCAGCACTTCTTGGTAGCCAGCCTGGGTTTGTTTTTTTCTGCAGAAATACACCAAGCTTTGAGGGTTCCCAGTTCTCCTGTATGAACTAAACCAACGTGTTCTCACTCATGCTCGCTGCGACTTACTTCCACAGCAACTTCCCTTTGCTTTGCACTCATCCTGGGCTCCCTTTGCCCAGCAAACACGAGGTGCTGACTGCTACAAGGGACAGGAGACACCTCTGGAGTCACAGATCAGCAAAGATTCAGAGATTCATAGAATGGTTTGGCTTGGAAGGGACCTTAAAGATCATCCATCCAATCCCCCTGCCATGGGCAGGGACATCTCCCACCAGCCCAGGCTGCTCAAGGCCTCATCCAGCCTGGCCTTGAACACCTCCAGAGAGGAGGCATCCACAACCTCCCTGAGCAACCTGTTCCAGTGTCTCACCTTCCAAAGATTGTTCCTCATGGTAAATGCAGGCTGTGGTGGTTTGAGGACTGAATTCTTGCTTAGCAGTCTTTGGAGCAAGCCAGCAGTGCTCCAGCTCAAGGACTTCCAAGTGATTGCTACTTCAAGAAACCTCTGGTGTTCCTCCCCCCATTTGAAGTCTCTCAAGTGAAGCAATGGACACCAACAAAAAAACCACTTATTGATCACACCAAAATATCTGTGCCATGGAATTATCTTCCTAGATCCAAAGGGGGTTGGGAATGAGGCAAAGGAAAATGTTAGGCAGCGCAGAGCGGCTGGAAGCATGCTCTGGCTTTGCAATAAGGGAATTGTCCCCTTCTCCACGGCACAAATCCAAGGATACTCTTTGGGGTGCTAATGTTCCTTGGCAAAACACCAGCTCCAGCCTCCAACGTTGGCTCCTTGCTGATGGAGGGAGCTGGGAGTGCTGCCTTGCTACGGGGGTGGCTCTTTTCCATCAGCTACAAGGAAACGTGGAAGGAAACGTCTAGCCTGGAAAATCCAGCTCCTGGTTATGCCTCCCATGCCTCAGTTTCCCCAGCTGATAATCACAGAATCATGGAATTGTGTTGGTGGGAAGAGACCTTTAAGATCACTGAGTCCAGCTGTTAACCCAGTACTGCCAGGTGAGCACTAAACCATGTCCCTCAGCACCACATCTCCACAGCTCTGAAACTCCTCCAGGGTTGGGGACTCCACCACTGCCCTGGGTGGTCTGTTTGAGGGCTTGACAACTCTTTTGGGTTGCATAAAATGCAACCAAGGCTGCTGCCCAGGCACTGGGCACCCAAAACACTCCCACAGGGTGTAAGGAAAGGCAAAAATAAGGATAAAACCTCCAAATTGTCCTCACTGGTCTCTTTTCTTAGGAAATTCTGTGGCATGCTGGAGGATGGTGTCTCAGGGCAAGGCTCCTGCTACCACCTGTGCCTCTCCCCACCACATCCCCCCGGCCAAAACCCATTCAGGAATGGCAGAGCACACTGTGATTTTGCATAGACCTGGTGGAAAGAGGCTCGTTTAGCAGGCAGGGCTGTGCTTTCCTTCCAACTTAAAGCTACAGCTACAAACCACTTCCTTTTTTACACATAGCTCCTAAAATTATCTCCCCACCTCTCTGCATCTCTCTCTCTCTCTCTCCCCCTCACAAAAAAAAACTCAGAGAGCTGTGCGTGGGAGGAAGATTTCGGGGACAGTGGCACCTCAGGATCTGCTCTGAACCTTTCTGATGATCTTTATCTGCACAAACTATTTTGCTCCTCCACAGCTGCTGCCAGCTGGGGCAGGAGAGATCAGAATGTACAAGGGAAAGGGGAGCTGGCAGGAGGCTGCCCTGTGGATTGCACTTACAGCACAGGGAAAAGACATGGCGCAGAAGGACTGGAAAGGATTATCTCAGTTTTAGCTGGAAGCCACATCCCACCAGGTTTCTCTCCGTGGAGATGCCAGATAGCTGGAGGGTTGTCACATAAAAAGCAGGAGTTTCCATGGCCTATCACCTCATCTTTCCCAGGGTAGGAAATGGAAAATGTTTGGGTCTGCTTTGGCACCATCCCATCTCTGCCTCACACCAAGGTATAGAGCAAACCCAAGTGCTTCCTCCATGTCAGAAGAGGAGAAGATCATTTCACATCACACATGGCAATGCCCAGGGTGGGAAACCACAAGCAAGTGGCCAGCAAGTTGCATGACAGTGTCAGAGGGGGAAACGAGGGCTCTCTGCTACCTCATGCTCTCAGCAACACAAAGCAGGCACCCATCTAGGTGTGACTGAAAACATGAGGCATTAGATGCCCACATTCAGCCAGGTCCTACATCCTCCACGAGGTCTGGAACACCCAGGCTTGAAGGACACCCAGCTCTGGAGGGCTGCGTGCCCTCAAGTGTGCCCCCATGTGTGGCTGACCTCAGAGACACCCCAAAACCTCACAGACAGTGGGTAACCCAAGGACCTCTTCCCTCCACTGACGGAGAGGTTCTACCCAAGCTGGCCAGCAGAGAGGAGGTTTCCTGAGGAGCAGGAGCCTACCTGTGTAGCCAGCCAGGGCGGCAGCAGGGATGACAGGCTTGTCCTTGTTCATGTCAGCCCGGTCCCGAACATAGTCCTTGAAGGTGCCCTTGGGCTTGTGGTTGGGCAGGGCAGCAGGGTAGTCCTCTGAGTCGAAGCTGTCATAGGAGGGGACACGCTGCAGGCTCTGGAAGGAGGACTGGCTGCTCCAGGACTGCGTCAGGCGGTCACAGCTGTCGTAGCTCTCTATGCTCTCAAAGGAGTCCTGGCCGCCCAGTTTACCTGGCAAGAAGGGGAAAGGGGGTATGAGATCTGCCTGGAGAGTTCCCCACAGCCAGGATAGTTGGCCAGGTGAGCAGGTAAATGTGGCCACCCTACCATGTCTCATCTCCAAACAAACTCAAAATTGGGACACTTTTGTCATCTTCCTAATTCTGAACAGGGCTATCTGAGCCCTGGAGAAGTTCAGGCAGCAAAATAAGGCAGAATCAATTAGAAAACCCAAAGTCCTGACTCTCTACCCAAGAATGATGCCTGGGGCCAGCTCCACACTGAGACCTCTGTTTCAAAAAGGCAATGGCTGATAAATGGTAATCCCCTTTAGGCAGATATTGAAGGCTGAGTTCAGGTGGCAGAACGTCTTGCTCTTGTTGCTGGAGGACATGGCTTTCCAGTAGGTCCCATATTATATCTGCCAGCCCCATGTAAATGCCACTCAGGCACAGAATCCCAGGATCACAGAATCATAGAATGGTTTGGGTTGGAAGGGACTTCCAGTCCAACCTCCCTGCAGTCAGCAGGGACATCCTCCACTAGATCAGGTTGCTTGTTGAGCCTGATCTTAAATATCTCCAGGGATGGGGCCTCAACTGTCTTCCTGAGCAACCTGTTCCAATGTTCCACCATCCTCATGGTGCAGAACTTGGTCCCCACATCCAACCTAAATCTCCTCTTCTCTAATCTCAAGCCATTGCCCCTTGTCCTAACACTGCAGGCCTTTGTAAGCAGCCCCTCTGCAGGCTTCTTGTAGTCCATTCAGGTACTGAAATCATTTTGGTTGGAAAATACCTTTAAGATCCTGGAGTGCAACCATTAATCCAAGGGCACTGGACACCCAGCTGCTTTACTTTTGATGTTTCCTGTGAAACTACACAGCAGCCTTTTATTGCCATATGTTACAACCAGCTTCCACCCCCAAATCCCCAACCAGCAGCAGATTTGATGGAGGAGGAGAGTGAAAGGCTGAGAGCTCAAACAGCTCTTTTTCCAGTTCTGGTAAGGTGAGCACAGCTGGGTTATATCAAGGCTGCTCTCTGGGGTATTTTTAGTAAAGACCAGAACAGAAGAGGCCAGATCCTCAGCAGTGGTATGCTGCTTTACACCCACTGGAGACAGCACAAGTCTACCCTCTGTGCTGAAAGCAGAGAGCTAAAAAAAGGCTCCAAAGAACAAACTGAAATCTCTCTCTCTCTCTCTGATCTCCCCATACGCTGCCGATTGCTCAACATCTTTACTGACAAACCCAGAGCGTAACAGGATCATTCAAGTTCACTAATTTCCCAAACTGGGCTAAAAACAGCTGCTGGGGATTGTGCAAGAACTCCTGGAGAAGTTTCCATTGGCAGAGCCACCAGGCAGCTCGGGCCCAGTGAGTAAATCCCAGGGGAGAAGGAACGTGGAAGGACGCTGGCACGCTCGCCAAATATTTGTTGTGTTGTAGTTTGAAGAGCACTTGCTGCAGAAAAGCTCCACTACTGTGGGCTCTGTCCTGATGGCTGGCCCAGAATCACTTCAAGTTTGGAGCCATCAGCTTGATTCTGTTGGAAATATCCAGGCTGCAAGCTCGGTTTGGAGGTTTTTAGCTTTTTGTTTTGTTCGAGAATTTCCCTTCAGGCATTTCCTGAATGCTGCAAGGGGAAACCTTTGGGACATTAGGAAGAAGTTCGTCACTAGGAGGGTGGTAGAACACTGAACAGATTGGTGATACACCAAACAGGTTGGTGGAACGCTGGAACAGGTTGTCCAGGGAGGTGATGGAAGCCTCATCCCTGGACACATTCAGAGTCAGGCTTGACAGGGCTCTGAGCGACCTGATCTAACTGGAGGTGTCTCACTGCATGGGGGTTGGACTAGATGACCTTTAAAGGTCCCTTCCAACCCAACCCATTCTATTATTCTATGAGAATTAACCCCACTCTCTGCACATTGATCAAGTGGCACAACCACTTCCCTGAGAAGCAGGAGCTCATTCAGAAAAAGAATTTCAAACCTTCTCTTAATTTAAGCTGCCAGATGAACAGCCACAGAGTTGAGGACGTGACTTGGGTCATTTCATTGAGAACTCAACCTCGATTTGACCCAAAGGGTGGAAAAATCAGACCTTGCACCTACTCAGGAGAAGCCTGTTATGCATTTGGCAGCTGCACTTTCCAACCAGACTGATAAGGCAAAGTGAAACAACTCCTGTGGGACGACAGAATTAACTCCTAAAGCCCACACGAAGAAAAAGCAAAAGGCAACTGTCTGGAAAACCTTCAGCCAGAATTTCCCACTGCTGAAACGTCTCAATTCCAGACAGACTAAACTTGTCACACAGTGGAAGGTAAAGATGCAGAAATATCAATTAACTGGACTCTGCTTTATGTCAAGGCTTCCTTACACCACCCTGGCAGGATTTGTGCCACCCAAAGTCCTCTCTACATGGCTGAAATGTAGCCTTAGTCTATGCACAGCAATAGCCTGTGCCTCCTCACTCCAAGAAGGACATTGAGGTGCTGGAGTGTGTCCAGAGAAGAGAAACAAAGCTGCTGAAGGGTCTGGAGAACAGAGCTGGTGAGGGGCAGCTGAGGGAACTGGGGTTGTTCAGCCGGGAGAAAAGAAGGCTGAAGGGAGGAGACATCATTGCTCTCTACAACTGCCTGAAAGGAGGTTGGAGCCATGTGGGAATTGGTCTCTTCTCTCTAATAATAAATAATAGTGCAAGAGAAAATCATAGAATCATAGAACAGTTTAGGTTGAATCTTAGATATCCAATCCTCTGCCATGGGCAGGGATGCCTCTCCACCAGCCCAGGCTGCTCAAGGCCTCATCCATCCTGGCCTTGAACACCCCCAGGGAGGAGGCCTTCACAACCTCCCTGGGCAACCTATTCCAGAGTTTCAGCACCCTCATACTGAAGAAGAAATGGCCTCAAGTTGCACCAGGGGTGGTTTAGGTTGGTAATTAGAAGAAAATTCTTCGCTGAAAGGGTCCTAAAGCCCTGGTACAGGCTCCCCAGGGAAGTTGTTGAATCCCCATCTCTGGAGGTGTTCAAAAAAAGCACAGACATGGCACTTCAGGACATGGTTTAGTGGCCATGGAGGTGTTGGGTTGATGGTTGGACTCGGTGATCTCAGGGGTCTTTTCCAACCTTAACAATTCTATGGTTCTATGATTTCTTCAGCTGCAATCGTTATGTGCAAGCGTTGGTTAACAACGGAGCTCAGGGCCCTTTCTTCCCTCCCCTGGAGCTTTTTGAGGCTTGCCAGTGAGAACAGGCTCAAGGTAGAATTGCAAAAGCATGCCTGAATCATTGCGTGCCACCGAGGAGGATTATGAAATCACCTATGTTAAAGGCAAGGTCAAGAAAAGGGGAAGACACTGCTGAAAGAGCCAGAAAAACCACCTCAGGAAGAGCAGCTTACCTAAAATGATAACATTACTGACTCTTCTGGCTCACCCTACCATCCAAATCACCTCTCATTTAACACTCAGCCAGCAGGAGCAGAGGTAATGACACAAATTACAACTTTCCTGTCATTCACTCTCCCAGCTCAGGAAAAAAAAAAAGGGTGAGGAACTTCAAATGAGCTCCACTGAGATGGAGCAGACCTGCAAAGAGGTTCTGGTATTCACAGGGAGCCAGCACATCTTCAGCTCTCTTTGCTGGGTGAGTGAGTTTAGATGTTCAAGATCAAACTTGGCTCACAGCAACATGTTCCTGTGAGGAATTTGAGGCAAGTGGACACCTGGATTCTATGGCAGGCAGGTCACATCTCTTCCCTGTGCCTCAGGTTCCCTGCCTGGAAGCAGGAGATGATGACAGCACTTTGTAAGTGACTTTGAGGTCTATGGGTTGAACTCTTGCCTTGAATATATTCTGTGAGCTTTTGCATTAAGCATCTGGGCCCCATGTGCTCAGAATTTCATGACATTAATTGAAAAAAGCATTGGGGCTCAGCTCCTCAGAAGTGTTTAGGTGTTCAAACCCCATCAGCTCAAACAGGAATCATGTGTCTGTAACTCTTGGGAGATGCAGGGCTGTAGTGCAAGGGTTCAAGGGGTTCTTCAACTCTGTCACTGACTCAGCCCATGGCATCTGCATCTGCTAATGAAGCACATGGCTTGGGTTCATCAGGACAGGTATCAGTTTGAGCAAGCAGCCACCAAATCAGTGGAGGTCATGGATAACGACTTTGGATCATAGGTAAAACCCTTCAGAGCCTTGGGCAGTAATTCCTGATGAGTACTTGTGAGGGATTTGTGGGGTTTTGCTTGGTCTCCTACGAAAATGAGATTCAGACAACCACCCTGCAGTCTGTCCTCCCAATAACCCTAAAGCCTATTTCAATTTCACTCCAGTCTGCCATCCAAACCCAGCACCAGCAATGCTGTGCTGTTGCAGACCGTTGTAGAAACAGGCAGCAAAGAAAGACCTTCTCTGAGTTTGCTCTGCAGAGAAAGGCAGGTCGGGCTCAAAGCCACCAGAGTTGAACCTCATCAGCTAAATGACTTCATCACATTTCATGATGCCCTGGTGGCCTTGGTCACCCAAAGCACCATCTCTACAGAAGGGAAGGTGGCACTTACGGTGCTAGAGGTAGAACAACAAGAACTGAAGCAAACCCTGGGGGAGAGCAGAGCTTACCTCTGCTGGCACGCCCCATGCACATGTTGTCTGGAGTTACAACTTCTTGCTTGATGGTGAAGTAGTCTGTCTGCAGGGAGTCTGTCTGCACTGGGTCACGCAGGATGACTGAGGGATAGTCATTCTCATACTTGAGGGACAGAAGCTCTTCTGAGCTGATGGGATGGAGGGTCTGGTAGGACTCAGTGATGAAGCTGGGCTCGGAGAACTCAGAGGGAGGCACGCACTGTGCATGCTCAATGCCATAACCTGTTGGCAGAATGGGAGTGTCAGGAAGCATCCCAAACCCAAAGAGCTTCAGGCAACCAGACCATTGCTCCCACCCCCACCAGTCTCCCTGTGAGATTTGGGGTCTGCAGTGCAAGAGGAGACTGCCATGGGGGTAAAACACTCACCACGAGTGGGTAAGTTCGAGTAAAAGCTAGAGATGGATTTTAACTGCAGCTACCAAAAAAGTAAGACATCCTCAACTCTCAACAATGTGCCTTAGGCCAAACTCCTCTCTCAAGCAAGCTGCTGGTGGGACAAAGCTGGGCAACCATGAAGAGCATTGTCTCAGCAGAGGAGATATCAGACAAAGAAGTCTCATTGATGATTGTGATTTCCACAGTCACCTCTTCTCACTGGCCAGAGTTTGGAATCCCAATTCATGAGGTTCATGAAATACATCACAGATTTCTAATGCCTTTCAAGAACACTTCCAAACCAATAGCAATGGGAAGTGCAGGAGTCCAGATTGACAACTCAGCCCTTTTCTTCTAGGCTGCTACCCAGCAATCCAGAATTCAGCCTTCCTCACCCCTTTTTTACTAAGTTTTGTTTTTACTAATTTTTTTGTTTTACATTCCCAGTGTTCTGGAGAGCTGAGGTCACTTTTCAGGTCTGCTGAGCTACAGCTTCAAATGGTGCTGGCAAAATCAGCTTGTAGCACCTCAAGGCAGCCACCAAAACTTACAGGCAGCTTCTAAATAAACCCCAAACACTAGGAAAGACAAAATGACACCTTCTGCATGCTCTGCCACGACACAGCAACAACTCTATGATGTGGACTAGACCTCTACTAGGTGACTCTTCCATGCCTGGAAGCACCAGAATGCCACTGAGAATTGAGACTTACTAATGAAGTAGTCTGAGGTGTAGCGGGACTCTGGGTACGTCGTGTTGACTCCGTTGGCTGGGTAGGGTTTTACCTCTTCTGCAAAGAGGAAAGGAAGGAAATGTCACATGGCCATAGGCACAGGGAGCTTGGCAAGGATTGATGTAACACACAGAGGACTGAACTTCCTAAAACGCTCCTCTCTGGGTTCAGCTGCGACGTTCAAAGAAACAGAAATGAGTTGGGAGGTGAAATCCCAGAATCCCAGCATGGTGGGGGTTGGAAAGGACCTCTAGAGATCATCCAGTCCAGCCCCCCTGATAATGCAGGGTCACCCACAGCAGCTTGCCCAGGATCACAATGGCCAGATGGGTTTGGAAGCTCTCCAGAGAAAGAGACTCCACAACCTCCAGGCTCCAGCAGCCTCACAGCAAAGAATTTTCTCCTCAGGTTCAGATGGAGCCTCCTGGGTTTCATTTTGTGCCCACTGCCCCTTGTCCTGTCCCTGAGCACCACAGAAAAGAGTCTGGCCCCAGCCTCTTGTCCCGTGAGGGCCCTTTAGCTCTTGCTGAGCATTGATCAGATCCCCTCTCAGGCTGCTCTTCTCCAGGCTAAGCAGCCCCAGGGCTCTCAGCCTTTCCTCCTTACAGAGATTCTCCAGGCCCCTCAGCATTTTTGTGCCCTTTGCTGAACGCTCAACAGCATTTCCTTCTCTCTCTTGAAATGGAGAGCTCAGAACTAGACACAACACTTCAGATGTGGTCTAACAAGGGCAGAGTGGAGGGGAAGGAGAACCTTCCTTGATGTGCTGGCCACATTTTTCTTCATGCACCCTAGGACACCATTGGTCTTCTTGGCCACAAGGGCATATTGCTGCCTCACGGAGAACTTGTTTTCTACAAGCAGACCCATCAAAACAAGTGCTTGATGCACTTGGGTTCCTTTGGGAATTCTTTCTGCAGACAGGGCCAAATTTAAACACAACAAAACATCACAGCAACATCTTTCCCAACCAGAGGCACCAGGTGGTTCTGAAACACCAATTGCATCATTTCCTTGCTTGCCTCCATTTCTGTTGCCTCTCATTCTCTTGAGGATTGCTTATCACACTTCCACATCTGAGCTCAGGGGAAAAAAAAAAATCATAGAAGTACTTTTCCTCAAAAAAAAGCTATTTTTAGAGCAGCTATAGGTGTGTCCAAGTGTAATGGACACCAAATCCAGCTCCTCCAGCCCCAAATTAATGCTAATTCCCAGCCTATGCAGAACCTTCTCCCTTACACCTGGTGCAGGCAAAGGATCTCCTGCACGGAAAAGCTTTGTCACACTGCCCATTACCTAGCTCCATGGTGCACATGTGGACAGCACACCAAAGTGTAGCTTTTCTATAGGTGTCACTCACTGAGCAGTCACAGAATCATTTTGGTGGGAAGAGACCTTTAAGACAGAGTCATGGAATTGCTTTGGTTGGAAGAGATGTTTAAGATATTATCATGGAATCATTCTGGTTAGAAGAGACCTTTAAGGTATTATCATGGAATCATTTTGGTTGAAGAAACCTTTAAGATATTATCCTGGAATCGTTTTTGGTTGGAAGAGACCTTTAAGATGGAATCCTGGAATCCTTTTGGTTGGAAGAGATCACCAAGTCCAACCTTTAACCCAGCACTGCCAGGTCACCACTAAATCATGCCCCTCAACACCACCTCTTCATGGTTTTTAAACCCCTCCAGGCATGGTGACTCCACCAGGAAGAGCATGGATCACCTCAAATCATTGATTGTCCTCTTTCTGTTGTTTTTTCCAAGCACTTTGGTACTCCTGGGCTTGGTGCTGAATTTGCTTTCCCCTGTCAGAAGCCACGTTGCTCCCACCCTGACCAGTTTTTCCATGCACACCTTACTCATTCCAGCCCAGTACGTGGGCAGAGGTACTGGCATGGGAGAATTCATTTCCTTTGCAGAAGGTAACCAAAACAAAAAGCCCCACAGAACAACCTGGGGTTATGTTTGCTTTCTGCTGAGGTTGGAGAGAAGCAGGCTGAAGATAAAGCATGTTTGCTCGTGAGGAGCCTAATTTTGGCCCCATCTCCTGGGGCCTGCAGGGTGGAAAACATTCTCTGACAAGAGGAGGGTTTGTGCAAACAGAGAGACCTGATGAGAAAGGTTCTTGTCCTCTCCCCATGGTGCCTGCCAAGGAGCAGGGTGGGTGACCACAGAGAAAAGGGAGAGACCTTCAGCTAGGCTTACAGTCAAGCAGAGGGCACTGCTGACTGCTGGTAACTGAGGAGGTTATTTTAAGAAGGAATATGGAAAAAAAGAAGGAAAAAAAAAAAAAAAGGCTTGAAAATACCCAAATCCAGGCAGGGATCGCCCAGCTGCTGCCGTTTTTAAACTGAGGTCCATGAGTCACTCTCAGAAAGCTCTCACAAGGGAGCTGAAGGGATAGCAAGGTCACAGCCTGTCCCAGAATGACCCAGCCATAGGTAAAGCCAAACCTTTTTGGGTTAACCACCAATCCCAGCATCAACACCCCCAAGGGATGATGGTGGCTGGCTGGAGAAGATGGAAGAGATGGGGCCTGGCAAGCTGGACTGGGTCCATGGTGGAGCCTGGGGAAACCTTGACCTCTTCATGCTTCACATCTCCAGCTGCCAAGTGGAGGCAACCATCTCCTCTTGTGTGGGGCAGGGACAATTTTCCGTGTTATATTTGTAGAGCACCAGCACCTCAGATCTTGTCTAGGGTTTGGAGATGTGCTACCAGAAACACAAGTCCCAAGACTTACAGGGAAAAGAAATTAGGGCTTGGGGTGAGGCTGGTTGTTTCTTGGAAGCTACACTCCAAACACATCACAGATATTGCCTTTCTGGGAACTGTGTTGAGAAGCCACCAGTGAAGCCACGGCTCAGCTTATGCAACAAGTGACAAAGCCACCAGTAAAACAGAGACTTCTTGGTTCCCAGGGCTACAGGAGGAGTGTTGAGACACAAAGAACTTCAGCTTTATCATTTTTCATTCTTTTAGATGAAAAGCTGCAACAGGCATGAAGATTTCCTGCACATCACAAGCCTCTCCAGCAGGTTAACACCCCAAATAAATCAGAGAATCATAGAATGGTTTGGGCTGGAAGAGGCCTTGAAGATCATCTACTTCCAATCTCATGGTTTGGGCTGGAAGAGACCTTGAAGATCATCTACTTCCAATCTCCTGCAATGAGCAGAGACACCTCCCACTAGACCAGGTTGCTCAAGGCCCCATCCAACCTGGCTTGGAACACCTGCAGGCAACCTGTTCCAACACTTCACCACCCTCATGAGGAAGACTTTCTTCCTAATGTCTAATCTCAATTCATTTTCCTCCTATTTGAAGCCATTGCCCCTTGTCCTGTCACTTTATGCCTTTATAAAAAGTCACTCTGTAGCCCCCTTCAAATACTGGAAGACTCCTCCAAGTTCTCTCTGGGACTTTCACTTCTCCAGGCTGAACGAGCCCAACCCTCTCAGCCTGTCTTCATTCTCCAGCCTTCTGATCAGATTCATGTCCTTCCTCTGGACCTGCTCTGGATATGTTCCATGTCCTTCTGGTGTTGGGTGCTCCACAGCTGAACACAGTATTAGAGCTGAGGTCCTACCAGAGTGGAGCAGAGGAGCAGAATCCCCTCCCTTGACTTGCTGTCCATGCTGCTGGAGAAGCAGCCCAGGAGATGGTTGGCTTTCTGTGCTGAAGAAGGGCTGCAAGGAGGCACAGCTAAGTTACAAGAGATGGGACAGAGCAAGGAGAAATTGGTCTGACCTCAACATTCTGCTTTGTTTGCTTAAGCTGCTGGCTGTTGATACAAGCACTCAATAAAAATGATGCGAAAGGAGAAGAACAGGAGAGAGGCAAAGAGTCAGAAAAACAGCAGCCAGAGCCTGGGAAGAGCCATGTTTACCTTCTGCAAACCACAGGTAGCAGCAAAAATTAGTAATCAGCAATTAACATCCATTTGTCAATGGTTTCCTGGAAGGCAGAACTTTGCCCCCCTCCCCTTCCTGCCACCAGCACAGGCCCGCTGACAAGCACACGGGGTCAGGATGGGTCAAGGGATATTCCAGGAAAGCAAACAGCTCTGGGCAAGAGGGAGCTAAGGAAAGAGGACAGGTTTGCTGCTGCTCCTGGCCCAGTGAAAGGTGTTAAGCTCTTCACCTGCTCTTTAAAAACCATCCCAGGTTAAGTGTCCCTTGGGCATCTACACACTGTGAGAACCAACACCCAGGAGCTGGCACACCAGAGGGATGGGATCCAGCCAGAAGGACCTGGGCAAGCTGGAGAAGTGATGATATGTGACCTTGATGAGGCTCAACATTGCCAAGTGCCAGGTTCTACATGTGGGTTGAGGTAACCTCTGGTATCAACACAGGCTGGGGGGTGAAGGGCTGGAGAGCATCCCTGTGGAGAAGAAGTTGAGGGTGCTGGGGGTGCAAAGGTGGAGAGAAGCCATCACCAAGCGCTGCCAGCTCAGCCCCTGCCAGTCCTGGGCTGATCCCCAGCAGCGTGGGCAGCAGGGGCAGGGAGGGGATTCTGCCCCTCTGCTGTGCTCTGCTGAGACCCCACTTGCAGTGCTGGGACCAGATCTGGAGTCCTCAGCACAGCACAGACAGAAACCTGTTGGAGTGGGGCCAGAAGAGGCCACAGCAATGATGAAGCCCTCTGCTGTGAGGCCAGGCTGAGAGTTGGGGTTGTTCAGCACGGAGAAGAAAAGGCTCCAGGGAGACTTTCTGGTGGCCTTTCAGAGAAAGCTGGGGCCAGGCTTTTTAGCAGGGCCTTTTGTGACAGGACAAGGGGTGGTGGTTTGAAACTAAAAGAGGGAGATTCAGACTGGAGAGAAGGAAGAAACTTTTTACAGTAAGCATGGTAAGACCCTGGCCAGGTTGCCCAGAGAGGTGGTAGAAGCCTGAACCCTGCAACAATTCCAGGTCAGGTTGTTTGGGGCTCTGAGCAACCTGCTCTAGTTGCAGATGTCCCTACTGACTGCAGGGATGAAGTTTAAAGGTCCTTTCCCACCCAAACCATTCCATGATTCTATGATAAGTCAACGTGTGTGAACCCTGTCAGTGCACATTAACACCCTGAATGCTGTCACACAGAGAATGGGAAATTAGGGTGGGATTTGGGTGGGATTGTTGTACCCAGTTGTACCAGAGGAAGTAGTAAAATTCATGACGGGAGCTGAGCAAGCTGAGGAAGAAAGCTTTGGAAAATCCCACCATGGTTTCCAGGCAGGCAGAGTGTCCCTGCCCACTGTAGGCTCCTGCCAAGCAGCCAGTGCAAACACCCTTCCTCTTTCAAGCAGTGCCAGGATTTGCAACCCACTTCCACTTGGGATCTCCATTTGAAAGCCTGATGGAAAGTTGGGCTTTGAAAGCTGCTTTTAGTGGGATCAAAGCTCAAAGTGAACATCTCGAGGTCTTTGGAAAGACCCCAAATCAGACTAGCCAGGATGGCTAGAGCCCTTCATCCTGGAGGCTCCAGCACTCACCTTTCTGCAGGATCTCCAGATGTTCCCAAAGGATATCTCCCACAAAGTCAGGTGCTAGCTCCAGGAAGCACTCCTTGCCCAGGGCGCAGAGGGCAGCTCCATTCATGCAGAACTTCTGGAAATCCACTCCCTTCAAGCTGAACTCATTCACTGCCCACATCACCCAGTCCCGCACGTGTGTCTCCGTCCACTGCTGGGGATCTGGGTGGAGAAGAGACCCCCTGGTGAGCAACCACAAGCCAATTCCCCAGGGAAAAAGTGCTGCAGCTGCTCTGCACTTCCACAGCCTCATCCCATAAATGGTCCCAATATCCCATTGGCAGTCCACTGGAACAATAAGGGTAAAACGTGGTGGGGGAACATCACATCCCCAGTTTGGATCAGCCCCACTGGAAGTAGATTTCCTACAAGGAATGAGATTGGGATTTGTTTGGGACTTTTAACAATCCCACCTCTCCTCTGCCTCCTTCTCCCACCCATTTCTCCATTTGGGTTGTTTTCTCTCTATCATCAGCCTCCAGTAAAGGATTCCTGCTTCCTCTCTGTAAAATGGAGATGACTTGCAAATTGAAGTCCTGGAGTTGCCTCCAAAGGAGCAGGTCTCTACAGCTTCAAGAGCAGTCACCCAGCACAGGAGGACAGACAGACATGATCTGTCAGGCAGGTGTAGTTTGCAATTGGTACTGAAAGCTTTTCCCTGCATGTCCAGATTTTTCCAGCTGAAGCTGCCAAGAAATGAGGCAAAACCGCATGAAGAGGAACATCAGCTGTGGAGAGGAGCAGCCCAGGCAGGAGGCCACCATCTCTGTGGCTCCCTGGGTAGCTATGTCTTACCTTTGGGGATTCCTAGGCGTTGCTGCTCTTTTGCAAAGCCGCTGAAGGTAGCTTTCAATGCCTGAGACATCATCTCTTTGCTGCTGGGAGTTAACAAAGGCACATCTGCACATTCCATGTCTGGAAGAAGCAAGAGAGAAAAATGGCCATGAGGAGGAGGGACTGGGAAAGACAACAGGATTTGTGCTGGTTAGATAAACAGAGAAATCTTTCTTATTTCTGGAATTTTCACACTCAGACCCTCTAACCCTACATCTAAACCCTGCAAGGCCACAAGCAGGTTCTTAAACACAAGAAGAAGAATCTTTGGCTTATAAAAATCCTGTACTTAAAGAATATAAATGAGTCACGGTGACATGGTGCAGATGGGCTCCACACAAGCCAGCCATGAATGATCACAGAATTGTTTTGGCTGGAAAAGACCTTTAAAGATCATTGAGTCCAACCATCAACCCAACACCACCATGGCCATTAAACAATGGCCACAGGTGCCATGGCCACAAGTTTCTTGAACTGGGAACTCCACCACCTCTCTAGGCAGCCTGTTCCAAGGCCTGACCACTCCTTCCATAAAGACATTTTTCCTAATATCCAATCAAACATCAAAGACCTTCCCAGCCACCAGACTGCTGGGCTTCATCACCTCAGGTGGCATCTGGAGCCTGTGAGATAGCAGAGAAGGTCCAGGTGAAAACGAATGTGGTGTCTCACACCAGAGTGAACAAGAAAGCAAGGAGAAAAGCACCTCTGAATTCCCACTCCACCTCTGAGCATCCCAGTCCAAAGAAAGGCGAAAGGAAAATAAAAATGGTCAAGAATCTCAGGCAATCCTGGAAAAAGTAAAGCTGAGCAGGGTGAAGGAGCAGCAGAAAACCCTTTGGAAAAGGCAGGGAAAACAAAGAGCTGGAAAATCCCACATTAGTCCCAAATGACATCATGAGGACGGAGTGCTGCCACTCAAGGGTGAGTCACCAAACAATGCTCAGCCACCCCCATGGGACAGCTCAGGGCCAAGCCTTGGAGTAACTCCTGAGGAGCAGCAAAGCTCTTCCTTGCCTTTTTTTTTTTTTTTTTTTAACTTATTTTTAATTTGGAAGGAGGCAACAATTTGTAGCCAAAGAGTTTCATAAACAACAGCAAACAT
Source organism: Indicator indicator (assembly GCF_027791375.1). Lineage (NCBI taxonomy): Eukaryota > Metazoa > Chordata > Aves > Piciformes > Indicatoridae > Indicator > Indicator indicator. Next base: position 3,769,994 of record NC_072043.1, read on the forward strand.
TTAAACAAACCCTTCTCCATCAGAATAAAGGTTTGGCTCTTTCAAGCATTCCTGAAAATATTTCTCTAAGAGAAGGAGAGCCTCACACAACAACCATCTTGAGTGAACTTCAGCAGCCTCACAAGCCTGGTCTACACCTCTGTCAGCATCCCAGCTTGGATCAGCAATGGTGTGGCCAGCAGGGATTGTCCCCCTGAACTCAGCACTGGTGAGGTCACACCTCAAGTACACCTCGGGTTCAGGACATTGAGTGGTTAAGGTGGGTCCAGAGAAGGGCAACGAGTCTGGCAAAGGGTCTGGAGAACAAGGCTGGTGAGGAGCAGCTAAGGGAACTGGGATTGTTTGGTCTGGAGAAGAGAAGGCTGAGGGGAGACCTCATTGCTCTCTACAGCTACATGAAAGGAGGCTGTAGCCATGTGGGGGTTAGTCTTTTCTCACACAGAAGAAGTAATAGGACAAGAGGAAACAACCTCAAGTTGCACCAGAGAAGGTTGAGGTTGGACGTGAGGAACAATGTCTTCCCCAAAAGGGTTGTCAAAGCCTGGAACAGGCTGTCCAGGGCAATGCTGGAGTCTCCATCCCTGGAGAGATTGAAAAGCCGTAGAGAAGTGGTGCTGAGGGACGTGGTTTAGTGATGACCTGGCAGTGCTGGGTTAATGGCTGGACTTGATGATCTTAAGAGTTCTTTTGCAACCTTAGTGATTCTGTGATTCTATGAAATTGCACTTCATTATTTACTGAATTTGGATGGAGAGGGCACGGAAAAAGGAGAGGCAGCCTCACTATCTCTGTTCTCCATCTGCTGCCCTGAGATAACACCAGGAGAAAGTGGTTCAGTGCCCCTTTCCCTTCAGCCTCATGTTACATTCGAACGCTCTGCTTGCTGTGCTCTGTGGTTGCAGAGACCACCCAGGAATCCGCTCCCCTCTGCTGCCTGGTTCAACAGCACTGCACTGCTCCCCGGTGCCCCAGGAGGGTGAGTCAGAAGTGGGGTAAGAAAACATTTCTAGCCCTAGTTTTAAGCCTGAACCACTCAGGAAAACCTGGGTGGAGGTGACCTCCTTTGGGCAAGCCACAGACAGCAGCGGGGCAAGGTGAGGTGGGTGCAAAATCCTGGTTCTACCTCTGCAGCTCGAGTACCTCTCACAGATGCCTTGTTTTGTGCAGCAGGATTCCTGGGGTTGGGTTTGCACATAGCCAGCAAATCAATTTTTCAGTAGCAGGGGGGATAAGGTTTCGGTTGAGTAAGGTGAACGCTGAGCTCTGCACAAACAACATGTCAAAACAGGGATGACTTAAAAGTGAATTCCCAGGGAGAGGTCGTTGGAGAAGCAAACAGTCTGCTCCCAGATGTGGAAGCGAAGAGCCAGAGGAAGGCCTCTGTTTAAACACCAAAATGTGCATTTCAAGGTTTCTCCTTCACACAGAAGCACAGAATGGCAGGGGTTGGAAGGGACCTCTGAAGATCATTGAGTCCAAACACCTCACACTCAATTCAGGGTTGAAACCTCATCTCCTTTTTCTTTTCCCCTCTTAGACCGTAGCTGCCAGTTAAAATTTCTTCAGAAGACAAAGCAGCCCAAAAGCCCCCAGCCTGCTTGCAAGCCTTGTTTTAGTCAGCAGTGTCCCACATCTATAGAGCAGCTCACACATGTGAAACTAAACGTGCTGGTAAACCTCTGCAGATGTGTCTGTGGACAAGTCTTGGCTGTGTGAGCTGGAAGAGATGGTGAGGACACAAAGTTTCTCATCTAAAGTCTGCCTCTGTGGTTTTGAGATCCTGAATTTACCTAAATATCATTTTCTTTTGTTAATCTCTGCATGATGGGCTTTACCCAGCTCTGCATGATGCCCAGGGCTCTGGGCAACCTGATCTAGTTGAGGATGCCTCTGCTTACTGCAGGAGGGGTTGGATTAGATGACCTTTGGAGGTCCCTTCCAACCCAGACCATTCTATGATTCTATGTAACTTTGCTGGGTGCAAGGGAGGAGAATCAGCCTGTGCTGATGTCCTCCAGCACCCACAGACAAATCCTTTGTCTTCAGCTGGGGATGTCTAAAGGTCAGAGCCAAGCAGAATTTTGGTAATGAAAGCAACCTGGGCTTAGCTCCTTGGGTTTCAGCTTTCACTGCCATCCAAAACCTCTGACCAAGTTTTTAATCAAATCTTGCACAAATAAAAGGTCTCCTTTTGTGTCCCTCCTGCTGTCACAAAGCACACAGATGGGTTTGGATGGAATGCAGGGGATGGATCTTTCAGATCATCCATTCCAATCATTCTCTAACTGTACCAAGGCTGGTAGAGTTCCCCACATCTCTGCCTCTTTTAAACACCTCCAGGGATGGAGATTCAACCACCTCCCTGGGCAGCCTGTACCAGTTTTTGAGAACCCACATGGTGTTTGCTGCCCAGATGCCATCTCCTCCTCCCTGAGAGGCAACTGCATTTGATTTTCCTCCCGGGAGAGCAGGCAGGGTGTTATGGTTTGATTTTTAAATAGTAACAGGAGGTGCAGTCACTCTGGAAAATGTTGTCACCAGCATCTCCAGCAGCTGTAGAGCAAAGAGAAAGGAATTTGCCTTGTGGGGAGGCAGAGAGTGACATTTAATCATCTGGCCACAGCTTTCCAAAGCAAGGAGGGATCTGAGGGCTCACTTGGACATTCATAGATTTATAGAATGGTTTGGGTTGGAAGGCAGCTTAAAGATCATTCAGTTCCAACCTCCCTGACACAGGCAGGGACACCTTCCACTAGACCAGGTTGCTCAAGACCTCATCCTTGAACAACTCCAGAAGGGGACATCCACAGCCTCCCTGGGCAACCTGTTCCAGTGTCTCATCACCCTCACTGGAAAGAATTTCTTCCTAATTTCTATCTCAAAGATCTTGAAGATCTCAAAGGCTTCTCAAACCCTCTATTTTTCCTCCAGCAATCTGGATGAGACTCCACAAAGTCAAGATAATAACAACTCTAACACTGCCAGCACCACATCAGGAGGATCTACCCAAAACTCACCACCCTACTTGTGCGAGGTGCTGGACCCACAGACGTGAAGCCTGGGAGCAAAGCAGCCTGCAAAGAGACCAAGATCCCCGAGTTCATCACCCAGCCAAACCCTGACTCTGCTCTCACCAGGCTCTATAAACTATTTCTACTGTTCTGATCTCTGTGCAGGACGATTTACAAACTTTAGGGCTTTTGACCTTCCGAGGCGAGCGGCTGTGCTCGCACGGCAAAGCATCCACAGCTGATTGCATAAGCACAAGAGATGGCAGCAAAGGGGGAAAATCCAACAACCCTGCTCTGAGCAGCAGCAGAGTCATTTTTCACCCCAGTTTTCCACTCAGGGTCAGTGCCTCTCTAAAGCTCCCCTCGGCCACTCACTGTTTTTCCCATCAAAAGCCCCAGTGTGTCCTTGTCTGGTCCCTGTTATTTTACCCAGCAGCCTGTGTGTAAATGGATGTGGTCAGAGTGGAGCCAGATGACCCAGTGGCCTCCTCCTGCCCTGGCTCTGATGGATGGACACTAAGGTCAGGAACCCAATGTGCTGTTGTCTCAGGTAAAAGCCTCCTCACCCTCCCCTTTCCAGACCAGAGGCTAAGCCCACTGTATGCTGACACTGGGAAGATTTCGTGCCCTTTGATGCTTCCAAGAAGCATGGGGAGATGTGTCTTGGTTTCAAACCAAACCTTTTGGAGACAGTCCAGAAAACCATCTCTCTAAGACTCTAATTTGTACCTGTCTCCCTCAAAAGGCCTCAATCCTTGAGCCTTGAGCCAGCTGAGATTCTCCTCTGAGCCCCCAGTGATGCCCACTTTGAAGTGTCCATGGTCCAGGACATCTTCCCACCCTGGATGTCTGTGATGGAGCAGAAGTTTCTCAGAGGCTCAAGGAGGAACACAGGTTTGCTCTCCTGCCTTCTTCCTGTGTGCCCACAGTGACCACGAAGCCCCAAAACTGCATCTCCAGCCCACACCAATGCCAACACTGCCTGAGCTCAGGCCAGCACTGTGCTGAGCCTGCCCTGCCCCAGCCTTCATGAGGACCAAAATCAGGGCAAAGCCAGGGACGGGGGAAGCTGAAGGACATAAGATTTCCCAGCAACCCCCAGCTAGCAGGGTTCAGCAGCTGAGAAACCTTTCTCAGGATAAGAGAGGCTGGGGAGAGGGGGCCCAGGAGCTGAGACCCTTCCCACGCTCCCCAACCAAGCACCACGGAGGCACCACTCCCCAGGTTAGGTTTCCACCACCACCACCAGGCACCTCCATTCTCCCTGGGGCAGCTCTGCCTTTCCCAGGTGCCCCCAGCTTTGGAGCAGGGACACCCGGGCAGCTAACCCCTGCTGAGCCCCCAGTTATTTAGGCAGGATTAGGCAAAAATTTGCCTGCACTTTTGAACTGTTTTCACAAGCGTTGCCTCTCACTCCCACGCAGGAAGCAGGAGAGGAGCCGGCCTGTTCCAATTAGGGCTCCTTGGCCCAAAAGGGCAGAGAAAATCAGGGAGGTGGGGGGGTTGGAAAGGAAAGTGGGATAGAAAGCTGGAGAAAAGGGAACAGAGGGAAGCAAGGATGGAAGGAAGGATGAAGGGAACAAGAAGGGGTGAGCACAGGGTTTGCTGAGGATGGGATGGGAAGAGAAAGGTGGAGGGCAGGCCAGAGGAGAGATTTGGTTTCCCTTCATGCAGCATCTCAGCAGAGATCAGCTCTGCTTCCCTCTCTGAGGAATGGCACAAAAGGGACAAGACATTTGCTATTTTAATTTAAAATAAATACAGTCCTTTAAAAGAAAAAAGAAATAAGTATATTTTTTTTCTTTTCTCTCCTTCAAGCAGTGCAAAATAAATATTCTGAGATGAAAGCTGGGCTTCAAGAGAAAGAAAACAGAGAGGAAACCAAAAGCCCACACTGCTTAGCGCTGCAGAAAGCACAACAAAGCAGGCTTTCTTCCGGCACTCAGCAGCTTTCTTATGGAGATGTGGTGTGTCATGGGGGGCCAGAGCTCTGCCCCTAAACAGAGGGCCTGAAAACTCTCTTCCCTAAATGCAGATAAAAGCATTTTTTCCAAGGTGGGACTCCTGGCACTTAGAGCATCACAGGGAGGGAGGGAGAGGAAAGGCTGAGGTGAGGGTGAGATGTTGGGATGCTCTGCTCGGCCTCAGGTCTCTGTAAAATGGAGACAACTTTGCTTGGGTGCAAGCTTGGTAGAAGAAGGTGCTCAGGGGAGATGTGCCCTTGAGGAAAACTGGACACAAAAGGTGAGGCAGTGTTTGTCTCCTGGGGAGGAAGCAGGCAGCAGCACCAGCAGGTGAAAGGATGCTTCCCCCACTATGCTTCCCAGGCTTTGCTCTCCAAGCCTGCTGCCCTCCTTCAGGCTCCTTTCCACTCCCTCTCTCTCTCCCAGCTTTATGATGTGGGTGTTGGACAGAGATCCTGGGAAAGCAGCATCCCCTTCAGTCCCAGGAGCTCACAGGGGAACAGCAGTTTGGTGGTCAGCTTGTTTGGTCCTCCCTGGGTTTTGTGGGGAGAGGAGGGAAAGAAGTGCAAGAGAAGCCCCTGGACTGAAGTGAAGCAAAACCACAGGGCTTGACTCAACGCTCACTGCTACCATGGGAATGTTTCCCCTGCCTCAGCAGCAGGGAGAGGATCTATAGTTCATATTCCTGCCAGTAGGGCTTTCCTCGGAGGGGAGCTTTGCTCTGTCCCCCCCATTTCAGCTGCAGGAAGGAGCACAGATGGATAGAAGCAAGCATCAGCCACCTCCGAGGTTGAGGAACATGGCTATGGTTTAACTGCGCTGGTTGAAACTATGCAAAGCCGTCAGCAAAAAGATTTTTCCACCAAGACCAAGCAGCAGCAGAGGTTAAGCTCTGCTATGAGGCCACCACTGTTAACTCAATGCAAGCCCCCACCACCGAGGCAAACACTCCTGAATCAGCTTCCAAATGCCTTCAAATTTAACAGCATCTTGGCTACCAACTTCCCAAGCCTTTGGTGAACCCTGCAGCCTGATGGCAGAGCCTGAAGGTAATTAGACCCCTGTGAAGGCTAAGCTCACAGCTCAGGAGGCTGCAGCCACCAGAAAAAGGTAGTGAGGAACAACCTTCACCTGCCCAAACCTGCTCTGGACTTGAAGTACCTTCTTGCAGTGCTCAAGCCCTCATCACCCTTCACCATCCCAGTTTAATAGAACCATGGAATGCACTGGGTTGGAAGGGACCTTTAAGAGTCATCTTGTCCAACTCTCCTGCAGTAAGCAGGGACAACCCCAACTAGATCAGGCTGCTCAGAGCCACATCAAGTCTGATCTTGAATGTCTCCAGGAACAGGGCATTTACCACCTTCCTAGGCAACCTGTTCCAGCATTCCATCACCCTCATAATAAAGAATTTCTTCCTAATGTCCAACCTGAATCTACCCTTCTCCAGTTTCAAACTATTGCCTCTTGTCCTGTCACTACAAACCCTTCTACACAGTCCCTCCCCAGGTCTCCTGTAGCCACCTTCAAACAAAGGCTGCTCTAAGGTCCCCCCAGGAGTCTTCTCTTTTCCAGGCTGAACAGTCCCACCTCTCAAGCCTGTCAAACAGCCAGGGCGTCCCCCTCTGAAATTGGCTTAGGAGCTCACTTCCAGGCTGGTTTGAGCCTCGTCCTTCCTCAGCAGGGCTGGGAGGACACTTCCTCACCTCGTACAGCCCCATGAGGCTGCTCCCCCCGGTGCTAATTCGCTCTAATCCCTGTGAAGCGCAGCGCTGCGCAGCTCTAATCCCCCTGCTCAGGCACACGCGGCTGATGGGAGCGTGGGGTGGGCTCAGCAAAGCCTGTAATGGACACCCAGCCCCGAGTGAAAGGAGGTCAAGTGGAAACACCAAGCCCAGGTCATGCCCATGTCAGCTGCCCTGTATCAGTTCTCCAGCTTTGGGAGATGCTGCTCTGCAAGGAAGAGGCTAAAACCCAGCTCCTCACATTCTGAGTCCCAGCAGCAAAGCTCAAATTGCTCCACAGCAATGAGGAAAGAAAGAGGTCCCCAAAAGGCAGCGATCCCCACCGAGCAAACTGCCAGATATTCAGTGCTGCTTGGAAGGCTGCCCGAGGTATTCCAGTGGCTCATGGCTGGGACCAGAAGCTTCTTGAAATTCCTCGCTCTCTTCAGGCTGGGCTCCACCACCTCCACCACTCTGGAGGTTTCTATTGCTACAAGACCACAGCCTGAACCCTCCCAAAGCAAAGCCACGGCTGAGGTCTGGCACTCCATGGAAGAAACAGTGGTCCTGGTCAGCCCCACCATCTGAGAGAGCACACACTGCTTCCCAGGCACACTCAAAACAGGACTTCTCCTGTTCCCACCTTAAATCTCCTGCTGATGATGCCATTTCTGGCATCTTCAATGAAGAAGTGATGTGACTTTTGCCTTCCAGGATTTGAAAGGGTCCTACAGGAGAGCTGGAAAGGGACCTTTTACAAAGGTATGGAGTGACAAGACAAGGGGAAATGGCTTTGAACTGCGAAAAGCCAGATTTAGATTGGACATTGGAAGCAATTCTTCCCCATCAGGGTGGTGAGGCACTGGAACAGGTTGCCCAGAGACATCATGAAGGCTCCAAACCTGGAAGTATTCAAAGCTGGGATGGATGGGGCCTTGAGCAACCTGGGCTAGTGGAAGGTGTCCTTGCCCATGGCAGGAAGGTTGGAACTAGATGATCTTTAAGGTCCCTTCCAACCCAAACCATTCTATGATTCAATATTAACTTCCCCCTCCATCATCACCCAGGGATACAGACACTCAACGGAGACTCAGCTCCAAAGCCTCCAGCTGCTTGCTCCGAGGAAGGACTGGGATGCCAAACCATGTGTGATCATCCCCCAGCAAAGGGAGAGCCCAGAGTTTGCAAGTCTGGGTTGAGGTTAATCAGCAGAACATTGTGTGACGAAGATGCTGTTAGGATAGGAAGTGTGAACAGGGAAGGCTGAGATCTCTTGGCAGAGTTGTCCCCTTGCAGCAGGGCTAAGGGCCAAAGAACCTTCACTCATGCTGAGCTCTTTCATCACCTCACAAAGGGATCCCAACCCCTCCACATTGGCTTAAAGGCACCTGAAGAACCCTCCATGCCAACACATTTGTAGGCAGCTACACGTGACCACACAGCTCAGGATGGTTTCACTGTGTCTCCATGGCTATGTGAAATGACTCCGTGCCCAGCATGAAAAATCAATTCTTTGTGCTGCCTATCACCACAATATGACACACTTCTGATGCAGATGGACTCCACAGATGTCTCTGCTGCTGGGAGCCCACTGGTCCCTCAACTATCCTTGCCTCAGGAAGGGATTAGACATGCAGACACTCAGCCAAATGCCTCCAATCTGTCTGTCCCAAGAAATTCCCCAACCTTCACTCGATTTTCAGCTCAAGTCCTCCAGAAACTGATCTCTCTGTGTCCTGGCCTTAGCCCTTGGCCCCAGGCTGAGTCAATACCACATCACACCCAGCCACGAGGGTACCACATGGCAGGACACAGGCTGAAGTGCCCTCAAGCCAGGATGATGTTCAACCCCCAAAATATCTCCCTCCACATCAAAGTCATTCTCCTCCACTCCCCAGCTCTCTCATTCACAAATCAAGAATGTTCAGACTGGAAGGGTTGGACCTGCGGTGGTGTCCATATAATAGAAGTGCCACTCGGTCATGAGCAGAAGGTGCCCACGGACATTCCTATGGCATTCCTCAAGCCCAGGATATCTCCACATAGATTCATAGAATGGTTTGGGTTGGAAGGGACCTTAAAGAACATCTCCTTCCAACCACCCTGCCATGGGCAGGGACACCTCTCACTAGCCCAAGTTGCTCAAGACCTCATCCAGCCTGGCCTTCAACACCTCCAGGGAGGGGACATCCAGAGCCTCCCTGGGCAGCCTGTTCCAGAGTCTCACCACCCTCACTGGGAAGAACTTCTCCCTAATCTCCAGTCTAAATCTGCCCTCCTCAAGCTTCAATCCACTCCCTCTTGTCTTATCACGTGAGGCAGAGACCACAAAGGCAGTGATGAAGGGATCGTAGAATGGCTTAGGCTGGAAGAGGCCTCAGAGATCTTCTAATCCAACCTCCCTGCCATGAGCAGGGACTCCTCTCAACTAATCCAGAGCTGAGCTGATGGTGAGGAAGGGAGGCTCAATGACAAGAAGGGAGTCTGGAAGATGAAGAAGGGAGGCTTGGCAGCTCTGGGTCACCTCCCAAGCACAGATGCTGCCCCAGGGCAGCAGGGTACGGGGGCGAAGCTTGCCACATCTCTCTGCAGCTGCAGATTCCTGCTGCTGTCCCACCTCCACCTCCTTCCTGGCCAACCCTTCCCTCCAGGGCAGCGCCAGGCAGACGTTCAGCTGGGCAGGCACAAGAAATCCTTACGTGGCCGATTGCCCAACGGCAGGGTGCAAGTTGCAGCACATCACATCCCCCACGGATTGCAGAGGATGGCTGCTGCTGCCTTACTCAGAGAGAAACCTTCTGCCAATGTTCAGGTTTTGGTATTACCTTTCTTTTTCTCTGTACAGTAAGGGAGTGTTTTGGCTCTGCCCAGGAAGGATGAGCAAGAAAAGAGTATGTGCAGAGGAGGAGAAGCCCAAAAGCTTTACTCTCTCCTCACCCAGTGACCATCAGGTCCCCACTTCAGCACTTCATGCACAGAATCACAGAATGCCAGGTTGGAAGGGATCCCAAGGATCATCTGGTCCAACCTTTCTAGGTAACAGTGGAGTTGAAATGAGCTGGCCCAGCACCCTGCCAAGTCTTAAGACTGTCCAATGGAGGGGAAACCACTGCTGCCCTTGGGAGACGATTCCAACATCCAACTGTTCTCATGGGGAAAAATTGTCTTCTGAGGTCCAATGGGAATCTCCCCAGCAGTAACTTGTCCCCATCCCCATCACTCCTTATCTTTCCCATGGGACTCCTTGTAAAAAGGGAGTCTCCATCCTCCTGGTAGCCACACTTTATGTGCTGGTCCATGGTAATAAGGGCTCCCCTAAGCCTCCTCTTGTCAAGGCTGAACAAATGCAGCTCTCTCAGCCTTTCCTCATATGGAAGAGCTTCCAGTTCACTGAGATGCCTTTCTGCCCAAAGAGGTGCCACCACACAGGAGGACTCCAGCCCTGTCCTCCCTTATCAGGCCGACCTGTCCAGTTGTCTTTGCAATCAGCAAAGCAGAAAAGGAGAGATTAGGTTATTTATTCAAAATCAAACAAATAATTGCAGAGGCTTTTTTGCAAACAGATGAGGGTTGGGAGGTCAGAGCATGGCTGGCAAATCTCAGCCCTGTTTGCTTTGACTAAATAATATCAGAGCACAGATAATCAATCACTGTAATCAAGAAAATTATTTATAATTCCTTGGAGCAAACAGTGAGCTCTGCTGGCAGCTGCCAAGAGACGGCAGGCAGCGTAACGATCCACATAGCTCCAATTCCCCTGCGCTAGATACAGATTTGCCTCTTTGCATCGTTGGATTTACTGCCCTGAGGACCTGCACTTACAAGTACCTTGACCCCTCCTCTCTAAGGTATCCTTCCTTCTCTGCTGCAGCTCACAAAATGCACACAACAACCTCCAGCAGCTGAAATCAAAGCCAAAGTTGCTCAGGATATTTACTGCATGCTCTGAGTGTCTTCCCAACACCAGCTGAATCCCTCAGCAGCGTGGTTCAGGTAGAGATAGATGATGATTGGACTTGAAGGTCTTAAAGGTTTTTCCCAACCAAAACCATTCTGTGATTGACAGGAGGGGAGAAAGAGTCAACTATCAGAAGAGGTAATAGATGCTCAGAGCAAAGGATCTGCTCTCCTTGCTCTGCTGCCTGAGCCAGCCCCATCTCCTTCGAGAGAGATTCTCCTAGCTGGGATGAAAGCCATGCAAGTAAAGGCATCACTAAGGCAAGGTGAGTGAGGGTTAGCTTCATAACTGTCCCCTCCTTGGGGCCAGAAGGACAAGGGACAAAGTCATGCTACCTATCATCTACCCATTCACCTCCCTCTTCCCTGAGAGTGGACCAAGCTGCTCAGCTTCTCCAGTGATGGAGACCAGGAAGGACCCTGGGAGGAACCTGGGAAGCAAAACTCTCCAGCCCACACCAGCCAGAGTGCCTCAGAAACACCACTGCCAAATCAATTTCATTTCACAGCATCCTGGGAATGATTCTCCTGCAGACAAGGAAAGGAACACAAAGAACAAGAGGATTTTCCAAAGCACTCCAGGCAGCTGAAGAGCCCTGATTACACCTCTTCCATGCAGAGCTCCTGGGCTTTGCTCCTTCTGGGCCACACCATTCAAGCATCCCCATTCACAACAGCAAGGGTTTTCCCAAACAACCCCAGGAAGGTCTTCTTTTCCAGCTCCAGCTTCTAGGAACCTTCCCACTGGAGAAGGGATGAGCACACAGATTGGGCCAAAACGAAGCCCTGGGAAGATTAAGAAGGTGGGAGTGAGCTGAGGAAGGCAGCCAAGGATGAATTAGGCTGCCCCATCAGCTTCAGTCATCCCCATCCCAGAGCCAAGGGCTGTCCAGGACGGGGATTATGTCACCTATTGGCCTCAGCCTGAAGAGATGGGAGAGCAAAGGGCGGGCATGGATAAATCGGAGCGGCTGGAGGTGCTCGGATTTGTCCAGAGGAAGCTTGAGCTTGGAAACCTCAGTGAAGGCTGGAGGGGGTGGGAAGAGAGGCTGAGACGCTCACAGCCCTCGCATCCACCCCGCGCAGCATCCGGAAGCTATTAAGGAATTACAGCCTGCCTGGCCCCGAGCCTTCCCCAGCAGAAGTGCCTGGGAGCAGATGGTGAAAGGGCTGATTGAATTCGGCTGCTCAGGCCAAGAGGCTATTAGGAGGAGACATAAATGGAGGATGGGGGTGGAGGGGGTGTCATTTGGAGACTCAGGAGCTGGGAGCCTTTGCCAGGAACTCTGGGAATCCTCCACTGAGTGTAACAAGCTTGGAGGAGCTTCAGCAGGGCCCTGGATGGGTGGCGTAGGGGTGCAAACCCCACTGCTGGCCTTGCTGGGAGGTGCTTTAGGGCTGGGGTGAAACCTTACATAGATGGGGAGTGGGAGATTCCTCTCCTCAGTCATCTTCATTTCAAAAGGCAGCAAAGCCCCCATGGTGGACAAGAACCCTTCCAGGAAGGCAGGATGCCCACAGAGACCTGTGTCCCTGCAGTTACACCCCCAGGAGCTGTGTGCTCCTGAGCCTGGATCCCAGAAGCTAACAGAATTGGCAGCTCAGCAGCTCTGCCCACTCACAAGGCCAACTTTCCTCCCTAAAAGCTGCAGGTTTGCAAAGATCCTCCAGTGCCAGCCTGGTCTAATCCCATCCCCAACACCCATGGGAAGGCACTAGGCATAGGACCAGACCTCCCAAAGTATCTTCAAAAGGGATGGGGACTGAAGTGACTCTGGGTGGGGAGGTGGGGAAAAAAGGCCAGGGAGACACGTAGGATGAAAAGAAGTTGAGAGCCAAAAAAGCACAAATGGCACTCACAAGTCAGCCAGGGTGCTGCTGAGGGTACTGCCAGTGCCTGAGGAAAAACCCTGCTGGAAGAATGGAAATTCCTGGGGATGAAGGAAGGGTTTAAACCCCTCCCTGGGAAGTAAGGGAAGAAAAAGAAGGAATGCCCCAAAACTCGACACAACCCCAAGCCAGATCCCTTGCCCTGGCAAACCAGCTCCTCACAGCCCTATGACCCAGGGGGGTGCCAGGCACCAGCTCCAAATCCAGCCCTCATTTTCCAAGGGGAATAAAAGGTCCAAATGAACACCCTGGGGCTTCCTTGGCTGCCTGCCCCAGCTTCCCGAGGTTGGGAAATCAGGATCCTCGTCAGGGCCGTGCTGGAGGGGCCGGGCAGGGAACGCTCCGTGACCGTAAGGGGAATCTTTAGGAGCAATCTTTTCCGAGACAAGTCATGAGATTATTTCTTGCCTGGAATTTGCTCCCGCGGCTCCCATCGGCCCCAGATTGCTGAGTCAAGAGACCGCCGGGGCTGTGCCCTCCAGATGAGTAAATAAATTGCCATGGGGAGCGGTGGGGTGGCTGGGAGGAGGGGTGTAGAGGGGAAAGATGAAAGGAGGGAGGGGACCTGATGACTCCTGGAGCTTTCCTCCCGGGACACAGGCCAGCCTGGCAAGGGGCTTCGCTGCTGCTTTGCAAGGCACCGAGTTAGTCACCGGATTAAGGAGCGCGGTTACGCACGCTGGCGCTCAGCTCTTTAAAGGCAAATCATCCTCCCAGCTTTGCTGCTCTCTCGGGCTCCTTACCTCCCATCCACCAGCTCCCCCCCCCCCCCTCCACCTTCTTCCCTTCATTGATATTGATTTTAAACTATTTTTGGGTCTTTTTTTTCAGTTATGGGGGTGTCGATCAACAGCCAGTGGAATATGAGCCAGCAGTGGTGTCCAGGTGGCCAAGAAAGCCAACAGAGTCCTGCCTTGGATCAGCAATGGTGTGGCCAGCAGGACCATGGCAGGGAGGGTCCACCTGTACTCAGCACTGGTGAGACCACACCTTGAGCACAGCATTCAGTTTTGGGCCCCTCGTTCAAAGAAGGACATTGAGAGGCTGGAGCTTGTCCAGAGAAGGGCAACAAAGCTTGTGAAGGGTCTGAAGAACAGGGCTGGTGAGGAGCAGATGAAGGAACTGGGGGTGTTTAGTCTGGAGAGGAGACTGAGGGGGGACCTCACTCTCTACAACTCCCTGAAAGGAGGCTGGAACCACATGGGGCTCCTTCTCCCAAGGAATAAATGATAGGACAAGAAGAAATGGCCTCAAGTTGCACCAGGGGAAGTATAGGTTGGATATTAGAAAAAAGTTCTTCATGGAAAGGGTTCTGAAACACTGGAACAGGCTCCCCAGTTGAATTCCCATCCCTGGAGACATGTAAAAGATGGAGAGATGTGATGCTGAGGGACATGGCTTAGCACCAGCCTTGGTAGAGTTACATAATGGTCGAACTTGCTGATCTGAAAAGTCTTCTCCAACCAAAACCATGTTACGATTCTAACTTTCAGTGAGTGCTTGGATCAGCTGCCAGCAAACCCTCAGAGATGCCTCGATCAGAGCCTGGAGATGCCAGACAACCAGAGGGCTGGTCTGCTCCCTGCCAAGCCCCCTTCCCTCCTCACCCTGCTGACGTCACGGGGGTCATGCTATAGGATCCATATGGCCCTGGCTGCTCGGAGCTCGGCCGTTGGAAAGCAGGAAGGCACAAGAGTCATCCAGCTCCAAGGCAAAGCAGGCGCCCAGCCGGGGCCTTTCAAGTCGCAAGCTTTAGAAGCAGCTTCAAATCTGGAGCCGCTTAGAGGGATGGAAAGCAGCCCCAGTGAGTAACCACCCCGCCGGGCCACGGCTACCGTGACAGCTCCGAAACCCCACTGCTGGCGCTGCAAAGGCAAAACTTCCCCAGTGCCGCCGTGGCACCGGGCTTCCCAGAACCAGAGACAGCCCTCTGACAGCAAGCCTCAATGTCCTCTCATCCCTTCCAAAGGATGGATCCAGAGACACCATGAGGTGAGGGGACAGGATGGGGAGGTACAATGCTACTGTTGACCTGCTGGGCTCATCTTGCTGCCTGCGGGTTGAATAAAGGAGTTTTTCCCCGTTCCTGGCTGTAAATGAGTTGGAATTGTGTGTACTGACCTCATGAAGAGGTTGGGTAACATGCCTTGAGTGTTTTAAAAGAGAAAGCACTTGGCATTGCCTTCTCAAGCTGCTTCTAACAATAATGTGTTAAAAAAGAAGAAGAAAGGGAAAAAAATCCCCAAAGACCCAAATTTCACGTGTTCCACTCCATCTTTTTTTAATTTTTCCAGTGGAAAAAGCCAAGAGGACTCAGCTTTTGCAAGTTGTTCTTCTGGTGGCTCAGGTTTCAGTAAACAGTTCCTCAAAACTAAAAGGTAAAGGGAAAGGAAGAAAAAAAGAAAAAAAGGCAACAACCCAACCCCTTTGCAGCTTCCAGAAGGCTGAGCAGAATGAAGTGGGTTCTGCACAAACACAGGCAAACACCTATGGAAAAAAATAACTTCCATGCGGGTCAAAAAGCCACATTTTGATGACTGTGATAGATGGTGATGATGTGGAGGGAAAAAAAAAAGAAGAAAGCCCAAAGTGCTTCCCAACTTTCAGCTCCTCTTTTTAGAGTCTACAGGCTGCAAGAGCAGTGGCAGCTCTCCCTTAGTCAGCAGTTTCATCCAGGACATCCCAGGAGAGATAGCATCCCAGTGGAAATCCCAGCCCAGGATTCCAGCCACCATAAGGACATGCAACTCTCATCCTGCTGTGCAAGATGCTTGGATCCTGGAGGGACACAGGGCTCAACTGTTTTTCTTCTCTCCAAAAAACCTAGCTCCCGGCCCAAATCAGAGTCAAGCAGTCCACCCAAACTGGAAATGCCGAGAGGCAGATGGGTCCTGACATGCCTGGTGCTGTGGAGGAGCCAGAGAGGTGGAGAATGGCTTCACACAGATCACAAGAAAACCTAAATACTGCAAGTAGAGGGAGACCTGGAGCAGACAGCTGGGGATGCTCCCACATTCCTGCTGCACCATGCCTCAGTTTCCCCCAAAACCAGGTCTTGTCAAGCCTTTCCCCAACGTCTTCTGGGGTCTGAGGCCCCAAACTGCTGCGTTTTAACTAAAAGCCAAGTCCCACTGGCTGGCTTCTCCTGCGCTCCCCACCAGCCATCTGAAGAATGCCTTGGAATCACGTCAAATATTTGAAATGGGCTGGGGGGGGGGGAGGAGGAGAGAGGGGGCACAGGGAGGGGAGAGCAGGAGGGAGCTGCTCTGCTTTTGACTCAGTGTCTGGCTTCTTTCATCAAACCCACATTCCTGCTCACGCCATCACCCTCCGGGAAAGTGTGACAACCTCCATAATCCATGTGGAGCCAATTTAAAATCCCCTCCCTGGAAGAAAACGCAGTTTGGTCGGTCATTAACAAGCTCCCAAGGTTTAGGAGCCAGGCTGAAGCTCCAAAGCCACCCCAGCAAGACGTGGTGGTCTTCAGCTGGGAAGGTTTCCCACACACAGCTATGTGCCACAAAGAGAGCAATTTCCCCCTGCCCAGCGATGTCATGGATGCCCCCTCCCAGGCATCCCAGGTTGGATGGGACCTTGAGCAACCTGGTCTGCTGGGAGGTATCCCTGGAACTGGATGATCTTGAAGGTCCCTTCCAACCCAAACCATTCTATGAATTCTATGAAACCAACCCAGGGTGCTAGATGCTTGTTGCAGCCTGAATAATGTTGGGATTTCTGCCCCAGCCACCTGAGATGGATGTCTCAGCCTCATCTGGTTTTATAGGAAAGGTTCAAAAGGAGGAAAAAAAAGCTGGAAAGCAAGGGATCTCTGGAGCAGGGGATTGTTGCTGTGCCCAGCACCAGCTGTGAGGTGATGGGATGGGAACTACAGCTCCCCCCAGCTCAGAGCCAGACAGAGCTCGGGGACTTTGCACATCCCAATCCACAACTGGGGCTGGCAAATAGCTGAGGGCTCAGTGACCTCTGATCTTCAGCTCCCAAACCCAAACCAGAGGGAGCCACAGAAAGGAGGGGATTTTCTTCTGTGGGAAAGAAAGCTGCTATTTCTTCCTTCGCAGCTGTCATGTTTTTTGGGTGGGTTGTATTTATCCAGTGGCTGTGTGGCTGCAGGGACCAGACCCAGGACTGAACAGCACCAGCACAACATCCAACGACTGGTACCAGCACACAGAGCAGGTCACTGGGTGGAGGGAGCCAAGTATAAAACAGCATGCCAAAAACTCTGCATGGCCAGCAAGAAAAATGTATCACCTGCCAGGTCCTGCACGTCCAGATACTGCCCCAATGGTGTGATGCTGTTCAGGGGCCAGCAGAGCAAACCAGGTCTGACTTTTGCCAGATGAACGCCAAAAAAAAACCCAACCACAAACAAAACACAAATGTGCAGCTTCACCTCACAGTTCAAAAGGTGGAGAGCTCTGGGTTTGCCACCACCCCATACAGGGCTAAATAAGCTCAAAGTTACTTTCAGCCAGCCACCACCTTGGAGAAGGGGACAGAATAACTCTGAGCACTTTTGAGTGCAAGAACCCAGAGTCTGCAGCTTTGCAGGAGCTCAGACTTTGCTTTGCATGAAAACATTTGCAGCCTGTTCAGGTTGCACTTTCAGATCCTACAACCTAGATACTAAGGCTGAGGCTTTTAACCAAATTACAAACTGAAACCACCCTGATTTAGGGGGGTGAGGGGGTCACCCATCTCTCTGGACCTGAAATCAAGTTGCACCAGGGGAGGTTTAGGTTGGATATCAGAAGAAACTTCTTCACTGAAATGGTTCTCAAGCACTGGAAGAGGCTCCCCAGGGAAGTGATTGAATCTCCATCCCTGAAGGGGTTTAAAAGATGCAGAGATGTGGTGCTGAGGGACATGGTTTAGCACCAGCTTTGGTAGAGCTAGAGAATGGCTGGACTTGATCTTAAAGGTCTCTTCCAACCAAAGAGATTCTATCAAACTATTTATCCCCTGGGAAAGTGAATCCCCCCAAGGAGATCTTCAGGCAGGAAAAGCAACTTGCAGATGTGCACATTTTCACATCATCACCACCAAAGAGGCCCAGATCATCCCAGCTGGGACAGACAGACTGAAAACAGCAGGATCTATAAGTTGAGCCATACAGCAGGACTGAACCCAACTTTCCAAGGGTCACCTTCCCATCAGAGAGCACTTCCAGAGCCGGAGCTATCTCTGGAGCCATCTCACAATTTTGTGGCAGGACTTAAGTGCGTCCCCTTCCCACCCCCTCAAATTCCAAAGCACCTGGGAAAAATGTAGGAGCTTGTAGGAGAATCAATAAATATTTATTGTTTAACCAGCAGTATTTTGACTGGAGATGTAAGCATGGCCCCATGCCAGTGAAACCGGAGCCTTCTTGGCCAGCACTGCAAACAATTTTTTTTTTTCTGTATCTAGTTGGAAGATTATAAACTACACAATGAAGGGAGAAAAGAAAAAACAAAAAACAAAAAAAACAAAAAACACAGGCAGCCAGCAGCTTAGTCACGGAAAAGGAACAAAAGGGCTGAGATGTAGAATTATGTCGTGGGTTAAAAAGAAAAAAAAGAGGGGTGCAGACCCAATTTTTGGCTGTGAAACAGCTGTAGAGTTTCTGTCAGCTACAGATTTGTGCCACTGGCTTCTGCAGTGATGCTGGAGCATTCAGTGGAGCTATGCTGGTTTGCACAAGCTGCAAACCGGTCCAGAACTTGCAGCCAATAAAAGTGAACCTGGGGAGTCAGGTCTTGACCTATGCAGGAAGAATCTTGCAGCCAGCAGGAAGATCCCAGTTTCTGTGGGGATCCCCAACCTCACAGTGCAACTAAGTCACTCCCTAGCTCCAGGGGCATTGTAATACTCAAGGTAAATCATCTCCTTCTTCAATTAGTCCCCTGGCATCATCCCACCATGGAATGATGGGATTTTCCTCTTTGCCTGAGGAACATCTGTAAGCCTGAAAGATGCCAGCAGCTCCATCTTTTGGATCCATTCCAGGGACAGCAATGACACTTGCTCTCTTAAATCAGGCAATTTGCTCACTCTTTCCCTGTCTGGGATGAATCCACCCGGATTTGTTCCTTTCTTCCCCAAAATCCCAGCTGCTATCAGTGGCACAACTGAAAACAGTGTTTTGGGGGTGGCAGAAGTGCCAAGTTTACAGCCCTAAACCAGGTCTTACTCACACCTACCTCCCCCCCAAGTGCCTGAGATGTATCTACTCTCACTCAAACACCAAACCACCTTCCATTTTGCCTCCAGCACCAAACTATCATCCCAAGATCTAACCACAGGACAACCTAAACCCTATTCCTTCTGCTCCCCTCCCAGCTCAGCCACAGGGCAGGATCCATCCAGGAGGATGCTGCTTTTTCACAGCAGCATACCACAAAAGTTGGCTCTCCTGGTAGAACTCAGCATGCCACAGACCTGCTGCAAGAGCTTGCACACTCCTGGCTGCTCGCTGCCTGCCTGCCAGCAATCCACTATGGATTTGGGAGAGCAGGATGGGATACAACATGCTCCTCAGCTCCCTTTGGAGACCTCAAGCACAGCATTCCAGCATGAAACTGTGTGATCCCTTCATTTTATAAGGTCTCTCCGAGCAGGCTGTAATTACACGGCAAATTAGCGGCCCCTCGGTGTAGCAAACGCTGTAATGACACAGTTGTTACATGCTTTGGGGACTTCAAGATGGAAAAAAAAAAAAAAAAGTGGAAGGAATGAGGCTTTGCTGCTCTTTCCTGGAAATCTTACTCCCCGTAGCCACAGTAAATGTAGTCAGAGATGCACTTTACTGGGGGATCCCTGCAGGAAAGGTCTCTGGAGTTGCACCCTCTTCCCACCTCTTTTCACAGCTTTGTGCCTTAAGCAGACAGAAGTTGACACCTGAAAAAGCTGGAGCTGGTGGCAGGCTGGTGCAACCAATCCCGTCCCTCCTGGGAAACTCTCCTTCCCCCATGCCTAGCTGGATACCACAGTAATGGGCATTTTGTAAGTGCATAGAAAGATAATTGTTCTTTTTCAGTTCGAATTCTCACCTCCTCCACAGGCAATCAGCATGGAAAACACCAGAGGAGCCACAAGCCCTCCATTTATTAGAGTCTCGCCCTGGCTGGCTGATGATTCATGGCCACTCCGAGCAATCCACAGCCAAAGCACAGCTCCCACCTTTGCTGCTACTGCAGAAGCAGTCAGGAAGATGCTGGATGCAATTCCCTGCTTCCCTGAAATCACTTCACCTTGTTTCCTTCCACCAGGCTTCCAGGCAAACGCTCCAGCATTTAGTGTGTGAGGGCAAAGATAACTGATGGAGAGAAAGGGATGGAAAACATCTCAAAGAGGAGAGGGAAATGCTTGTGTTCTGCTGCTGAGTTTCACCTCACACATGAAAACTGGACCATGTAAACCACCAGAAAGACCAACTTCTTAACAGCAGCGGGGAAACTGAATCACACAGCAGCTGACACAGCTGTGAGGACCAGCCTGGAGAGCTGTGAAAGGATAACACAGGATCAAACCTTCCTTTTTGGAAGGGAAGATGTTCCAAGTCCCTGTGTGCTACTCAATCAGCTCAGCAAATTGAGTCTCCTTGAATGGGCTGATCAAGCTGTGACCATATTCTGTGCACACATATAAAGACCTGGGAGCAGAGGTGTAGCTGGAAACTTGTCCTCCCTAGACAGGACAGAAGGAAGGATGAAGGATCTCATCCTAAGACCACAATAAGATGCATTCAGAGATAGAAACTTGCCCTTCCTAGGTAATAGAGAAAGAAGGATGAAGGATCTCATTCCTCAGAGGAGATGCATCCAGAGCTGGAAACTTGTCCTCCCTACACAAAACAGAGGGAAAGATGATGGATCTCATGTTAGAACCATAATGAAGACACAATCAGAGATGGAAACTTGCCCTTCTCCTGGGCAAGAGAGAGGGAAGGATGAAGGATCCCATCCCAAAGACCATAATGAAGATGCACTCAGACTTAAGAAGCACTTTGCCATTTCCCAGCAGCAAGGCAGGGTGGTGGAAGACTTACTTTAAATGCAACCTCCCTTATTTGCCTGCATTGAAAGCAAAAGCAAAGGACACAACGATTGACCTGAGAAGGGGAAGCAGCATGATGCAGGTGGGTCCTACATCCCAATACACACAGTGCAGAAGCTGGCCGCTTCCCTGCAGCAACCACAGCAGGAGAAATATTGCTTTCAGTCGTGTCCCAACCCTTAAACCAGAGGGAAAAGCTCTTGCCAGATAAAAATTCACCCCTGGGATGCCACCCACACACAGGCCAGTGGAAACAAGGCGTTTGTCTCCCAGCTGGCCTTAGGGTACGCATGGGAAGAAGAGTGGAACGTGCAGGGTCCTTCCGCAGCCAGCATTCCTACGCTGCACATGAACGGATCAATTCCTCTTTTCAAGCCAGGCAGGAAGAAATCCACCACCTCACCCATAACACACCTCCAGAAAGAAGAAGCAAGAGGAGGAGTGGATACAGGAGCAGGGGGAGCTCAGACCCTCCTCTGGGATGCCAAACATCACCACCTGCCGTGACAGCCCTTCGACGGTACTTTGGAGGTTGCCTCAGGGGTTGTGGGTCACCTCGGGGGCAGCAAGGCAGCAGCTTCATTAGCAAGAAATTATCTCCTGGTATATAGGAGTCCCAATTCCACACTGCCAGCTTCCAGCAAAGGTTGAGGAGCTGCTTTTAACTCTTGAGCACAGTGAGCAAACAGAGCTTTGCAGAGCTGGAGGAAACAAAGTGATTTGCGGAAGGCAGCATTCACCAGTCGCAGGGTGAAGTTCCTTCCAGTGTTGATTTTTGCATGGTTTGGGGTTTTTGCTCTCTGAAAACAAGCCAGTAAACTAAATCCAGTTGTATCTCTGCAATCAAAAGTGATGTTACCATCTCTGTCAGATCCTTCTAATGAAAACCCACGCTCTTGTATACGAAAGGAGAAACCCACCACCGTGGATTTTGGGCTCCTGCCCTACTCATCTCACTCACACATTCTTGCTGGCCACAGCGGAGTGTGGGGGGGAAGAATTTGGCTTTGGAAGCTTTGTACAACTTCCCAGCCCTCTCAGGTTATTTTTAAACTCTTTGGACACACCACAAATCCCATCTAACTTTTACCAGTGGAGGCTGCCCACACGTGGGGGTTGGAGCAGGGTTTTCTTTCAGGGGATGTTTGGCTGATGTATCTCAGCAGCTTTATGGGGCATCAAGCACCTGGCACATTAAACATCTTGCACAATTGAAAACCTCTGCCTGCAACGACTCTCCCAGCACACAGTTAACCCTGTGGATACCTTGAGGCAAATCTGCTTTGCTGCTTGCTGGTGTGTGAAGGAACCAGAAGCTGGAACTCGTTCAAATTTGTCCACTTGGAAAAGAAGGACAATTTGGTGGCAGATTTAAAACCAAGGGCTGAACGAGCCATCCAAGAGGAGATAAATCCTCAGGTGCAGCCCAAAACAGACAGAAGTTGTGTTCCCCACACAAGGTGTTGCTGGATTCTAGCAACTAGCAGCATCCATGCTCTTTCTCTCCACATCAATCCAACTTCAGCATTCCCTAAAAAGTTGGAGGGGAAATGAGGTTAAGCCAGCTAATTGACAACGCTGACCTTTCTGGCTCACAGCATTAGAGCAGCCACCAAAACAGAAGCGACTGAAGCTGACAGAGAGTCAGCTCTTTTTTACCTTTTTGGTTTGTTTTTCAGCCCTCTTCCTGCCAAAGTTTCAGCTTTAGGTCAACTTGCAGAACTGCTCGCTGAGCCAAGCTGTGAAAAGAGCTTTCAGGGCGAGAGGCAAAGGAGCTGAAGGCAGCACCAAACACCAAGTCTGCCTCAATTACATTGACCCAGGGCTCCAACACCTCAACAGCACAGATGCCTCTGCAACATTCTCTCAGCCCTGCTAGGAGAGGTGTAAATTTAAACTTGTACTTTGGTCTCAAGTGAAAAACAAACCCAAAGGCAAGGGGATTTTTGGTGGTGCTGAGAGACATGGTTTAGCACCAGACTTGGCAGAGTTAGAGAGTTTGGACTCTTAGGATCTCAAAGGTCTTTTCCAACCAGAATGATTCTGTGATTCCCATATCCCACCCTACCCCCAGCCCCCCAGCCCTGCCCCAATGGACCAGGAGTTTCTTCCCATCACATTTTCTTCTCCTGAAAGCAAAGAGAATCCCAACTTGATGCACAGGAATGAGTCTGTTAAGTGTTCTTTCAATCAGAGCTTTAGAAAATAGACTCAAAGAGGTCCTCAGCATCTCATTTCACCTCCAAAGTGCTTCGGAAAAATCATCCTTAGTGGCCTTACTGCATTTTGAAGCCTGGCTTTCCGAGCTCCTTCCCAAAGGCCAGGCTCAGCCTTGCTGTCAGAGACACAGAGCACCAAAATAGCTGTGAGTGATCAAGACCTCTCTCTGTACAGGTAGAGCAGGAAGATGGAGCATGAGACCCACAGCAGGCACCACGCAGCCCAAGAGCTGCAGATCTGACTTTCTGGAGCTCCCTGCAGACAAGCTGTTCCTCCACAAGCACCTGAGAGCCAAGCCCTGCACCATTCCAGTCCCTCTTGCACTCCAGCAGTCAGCTGTCAGTTCATTCCCCACATGCAGCCTGAGATCCCACTGCCTAGCAGGCGCTGAACACTCTTCTGGGGTTTCCTTTGCTAACTGGCAAAGAAACATTCGAGTTTATCTTTAATCTGATTTTCTTTGCTACACAAAATCCACTTGAGCATAGCGGGGTTTACAGCAAGGAGAGATGAAGCAACAGGACTCATTTCACCTTCCTCTGCACCCCAAAAGGAGAGAAGTTTTTCTCCCTGAAGGCTCTCCGCGCCCCATCCTCTACCTCAGCTGAGCAAAGCAGAAATCATGCTGAGCATCCAGGCTCAGCAGACGATATCAAGTATGCGAAGAACCGCCCGAAAAAGGCTCAACTCCTAACCTTAACCACAGCCAGCAGCAGCTAAACTTACCACTACAACAACAAACCCCCCCACACGCGCCTGGTTTCACAAACACGTTGCTATCTTCCCTGATAGCTCCTGCAGCCTTCCTCCACCCATTTATCCACCTCCAAGCAGGCGGAGGGCAGGAAAAAATAATCAAAGCAGAGGGTTTTCCTGCTTTAAATGTGATCAGTCTAAAGAAGGCACCGCTGGAGTTTCGCCGCCTCAAAACCCGGGAGTGCTTGGACCACATAAGCGAGGGATGTGGGGATGTACATCCCAGAGAAGAAGCTTTTGCAGGACTGCCTGTCCCAATCGGAAAAGCAGGGGGTGACTCAGGAAGCTCGTGAAAAAAAACCTATCCCAGCGCATCCCTCCCGTACCCCAGCCAGAGGTATCTGCCTAAAACTCTTGAGAAAAGGAGCCTGGAGGGGCTGCGGGTTGTTTTTGAAGAGGAGGAGGGTGAAGGGGGGTTGAAAGTCTTTAAACGGCTCGGGAAGCAAGTTCGACTTCCCCCAGGCTGTGCTGAGAGGCAGAGCCGGGACATAGCCGCGGGTGAACTGGAGCAGAGCCGGGGCAGAGCCAGGGCAGAGCCGGAGCAGAACCAGAGCTGAGCCGGGCGGTAGAGTCCGTGGGGGGAGCCCGGGCGGTGCCGCTCCGCTGCAACTTGCCGATTGCGGTTCATGTTCCCTTCCCCTCCCCAAATCACCCTCTCGCCGGCCAGATCTTCCACCTCCCCCCCACCCGCCTGCACCACCCTCGCTGGGAAAAAAAAAGAGGGAGAAGGGATGCAGGGGGCTTCCCGGCGAGGTGTGGGGGCACACACGAAGAGGGGAGGGCTCACCGGGGGACGGGAAGAGCTCGATGTCCACCTTCTCCGTCTTGATGATGGTCAGATCCACCGCCGCCTTCATGGCTGGGGCAGCGCCTCGGGGGCGTCAAACCGAGACCGGGAAGGGGGAGAGCAGCGGCGGCGGCGGCTGCTGAGCCCCGCCGTGCGCGGAGCTGGGCGCCCGGGCGCCTGCCTCCTTTCCTTCCCTCCTCCTCCTTCCTCCTTCTCCTCTTCCTCCTTCCTTCCTTCCTTCCGCGCTCCCTCGCTCCTCTCTCTCCCGCTCCTGCTCCGCTCCTCCACCGCCCCTTCCGCGCTCCCTGGCAGCAGCCGCTCCGCTCCGCCTCGCCCCGTCTTTCCCCCCCCTTCTCTCCGAGTCGGGCTGGGCTGGGCTGGGCCGGCCCCGAGCGGTGACAAGCGGCGGGGAGGGACTCGCCAGCCCCTGCCTCCGCCCCCGGAGGCGGCCCCGGCAGCCGGCGCCGCGGGCAGAGGAGCTGGAGCTGGAGCTGGAGCTGGCCGGGGGCGGAGGAGCGGGAGGAGGAAAGTGTCCCCGGAGCGGGGGTGGCATGAGGAGTGATGGGGGATGCGGGATGACGCCAGCGTGTGCCTATCTGGCCAAGAAGGCCAACAGCGTCTTGGCTTGCACCAGCAATGGCGTGACCAGCAGGATCAGGGCAGGGGTTGCCCCCTTGTACTGGGCACTGTTGAAGCTGCACCTCGAATACTGGGTTTGGATTTGGGTCCCCTCTCTCCAAGGACAAAAAGAAATGGCCTCAAGGTGCACCAGGGGAGGTTTAGAAACTTCTTCACTGAAAGGGTTCTCAAACAGTGGAACAGGCTCCCCAGGGAGGTGGTTGAACCACCATCCCTGGATATGTGTAGAAGATACAGAGATGTGATGCTAAGGGATGTGGTTTAGCACCAGCCTTGATAAAGTTAGATAATAAGGAGCCTCTGATTCTATGATGGAGGATAAAGAGTGATGGATAATGCAGGGATGAGGGTTATGGGGTGATTTGGGATGCAAGCTGCTGGGCTTGTAGGTGGTATGGAGTGTTAGGAAATACAGGGTGATGAAGAGGAGTCTTGGCACATCCAGAAGAAAGTTAGGTGCTTTTGCACATCTGCCACAGTCTCTGCTTAAATCCCAGCCTGAAAAGTCAAAGGGACAAGAGAGCTACACCTTTATCACGTGAAAATGCTGCTGGCTGCAGACAGACCTGAGCTGGAGCCATGGTGGCCTGCTGAAAAGTGATTCTTGAAACCGAGTCACCCTGCCTGTCTCGACACACAGAATTGCACAGAATGGAAGGGGTTGGAAGGGACCTCTGGAGATATCTAGTCCTGTTCCCCTGCTAGAGAAGCATCACAGAGTTAATCACACAGGGCACACATCCAGATGTGACTTTTTCACTCACATCACAGCTCTGCACACTCACATTACCCCTCCAGGCTCACATCACCAGCACTGCAATCCTCTCCCACCTGCAAGCACATCGAAGGGCAGAGCATTAGTGCACCAAGTACACTCAGTCCTGAGGTGATGGTGATGCCCAGGGGTGGTTGTTCACAGGCTTTCTACAGGTGGGAGGCTGAAAATGTTTGGCAACTGACTGGGCAAAAAGCTTCTTAGAGATGCAAGATGAGAATCACGCCAGCATGGCATGAAGTTAACAGAAGAACATCGGTTTTCACGTGAAATATGTTTTATTGTAGCTAGGTAGCACTGACTGCAGACCACAAACGGCAGAGCAGGAGGGAGGTTATGACTCACAGATGTCAAGTTACCGGTACAAGTGTTAAAAAGAAAAAAAAACCAACAAAACAACAAAAGTCATTAGCAACCAGCTCTTGTGGTTCTCTCACTCTAAAAGTCTCAAAAGACTCTGAAACTCTAGTAGAGACTTGGCTGCTCTCATGCAAGATGGGCTCAAACAAACATATTGATTGTAATGGGATGGGGGAGAGGGCAGCCACAGGAATCAGAGGCTCAAGGCTACCTACTAACCCATAGGATGAGGCAGGGTCCTGCTCACAAACACCACAGAAACCTCCAAACACACAGGCAGATGAGCTGCAGATGCAAAGCTAACAGCTCAGGATTATTTTGAGCTTCTTCTGCAGTGCCTTTCTCGGTCGCCTGAGCCATACTAATAGAAGGAAAGTTCATGTAAGTAAAAGAAGCTGTGAGGTGGTGGGGCCAGAAATCAAGAGCCTAATTGTTGCTTGCAGGAGCAGCCAGTTTTTACCCAGGCAGATAGCTCAAGACACAGCCAGAAGGAAGTTTGCCTAGGATCACAATGTCCAGGTGGATTTGGAATCTCTGGGCAGGCTGGTCCAGGGCTCCAGCACCCTCAAACTAAAGAAGTTCCTCCTCCTGTTCGGATGGAACCTCCTGGGTTCCAGTTTGTGCCTGTTGCCCCTTGTCCTGTCACTGGACACCACTGAGAAGAGTCTGGCTCCATGGCCTCTCTCTGTACAGGAGCTTGCACCTGCCCTGCCTTTGGGGTTTCTTCCCCCTCTTCCCCATACAGGGATGAGCAGCAGTGACTGAAGCAAGAAACTACAGAGAGGGAGCTTTATCAGAACATTTCCATTTGAAAATCAAAAGGGGATGCAGGAGAAACAGCTGCCTTTCCATATGATCCCTTTCAGAGCAGGCTTGGGAAGAGAAACCTGATGCAGTCATTGCAGCCTGACAGTCTCTCCCTTCCTACACTTTGCAAACTCCTGGGTGAGCCTGTGCACAGACAGGCTGAGATCCTCAGCCAGGTGAGTGGGAGAGTCTGTGCCTGTGTGTGCTGGCATGATGGGGACCAGTTAGTGCAGCTGTCTATGAGCTCTTGGCCATGGCCATGAAGCCATCTGAAAGCACCTGCAGTCCCAGCAGGACTGAAATGATCCATGGTGCTTTGTAAGTCACCCTGCTCAGAGCGAGCTCAGCAAACCACAATCCCCAGACTGAAACAGGAGAGGAGTGTGGTGATGTGGAGCTTGCCTGAGTGGACACTGATGGGGTGTAGATGCCATGTGGGAGAAGACTTTCATGACCAGAGATGACCCTGGTGTGATTAAAAAGCAGCACCAGAGGAAGCAGTGGCTGCCCCTGGGGTGTCCATGAGTTAGCCTTGCTCCTGTGGGGCAATGTGTTTGGCTCAGTCTCTCCTGCAAACTTTATGGTCTTAAGGGCTGGCTGGACTCCAGTGCACCTGTAATGGGGCTCCTTCTCTCCTGGACCAGTACAAAAGCTCTCGTAAAGGTCCTTCTCACAGCTTGTGTGGGTTTTATTAGGGAAGATACACAAGCTCCTGGCATCCCACTCAGCTCTGATCCCACAAAGCCGACGACACTAAGCCAGAGCTTGGTGCAGCATGGCTGCGGTGGAGCTTTGAGCTTCTTCACTCTCCTGCCTCACGCCCCCACCTCCCCTCCATGCTCTCCCAAACTCCTCTTCCCTTTTGCTTGTGCAATGCCTGGCAGGCGCTATGTGTGGGGAAACTAGAAATGCTTCCAAAAGTAGCACTGGGACAAAAATCCCCTGAAGTGGAGAAAAAGAACAGAGAGACTGTGGACAGAGATTTCCTCCCAGGGCAGCTGAATCTCTCCGTGGAGCTCGACTCCATCCTAGCAGCCGCCTTAATTTGTGTTCACTTCAGAGCCTGCAACATGAAAGCCCTGGCTCTGAACTCCAGCTGAGCTGCTCAATGGCTCAGTGTTCGCAGAAGGCATGGAAGGAATCCATTGATTAGTTTCTTCAGCTGGGATGTGACCATTTGCAGTCCAAGACCTGCCAAACATGACTTCGCCTCAGCAACTGGTTCCTATTTGCTACTCGCAGGCTTCAGAGAAATCTTTCCTCTTCCACATCCAAGTCTCACCCTCCTTTTCCATTCTGTCGTTGTTCAACATTAACATCTCTTTGGGCTCTCTCCTGTGGAGGGAGGATGCTGGGCGGGGGAGCACAGCGCTCCTGCCATGAATGTAGCCAAAAGACTTTGCCGTTGAGCAGAGATAACCATCTGCCCTCCTTCCACCGTGCAGCCGGAGTGTTTTTCAACAGCTTGGAACAAAGAAAGGACAGGCAGTAATGCCACATTGTTCCCAGGGTTGCTGACTAACCTTGGATTAAGAGAAGAAGAATTATTCATTTGGTATTGAGAAAAGGTATTACGAGAGGGAGCCTTTGCCGTGGTTTCCGAACACGTAGTGAGGGCACACTCTCTGCTCACTGAGGTTGGGTCTTTCCCTTCATCAGGGCCAGATTCACTCTTGTCATAGAGCTTTCACAAATGGGAAGCTGCTGGCTTTCCTCCAGGAGCTGGGACAGCTTCTCCTCTCCCTTGGATTTACCCACTGTCCTCGCAGCAGGCTCGGGATCAGGCGTTGCAACGGGAGCTTTTCCTAGGACCACTGCTACCGAAACGTGGCCACCTCTGGGGTGCAATAGAAGGGCTATGGAACGACAGGGAGCAGCACCAGCCAGCTGTTACGGGCAGGAAATGAAGAACACCATATCCAATTAAAACTGCGGGGGGAATATTTACGGCAGAACGTAATTAGCCAAATTGGAGCCTTCCCCAAAACTGCCACGGAATTGTTGGGTTTTTTTTTTAATGACCACGAGCTTGGTCAGGGCTTGGGTTTGATGTTTTGTCAAGTAAACAATATCCAGAGGGCACGAGGCAAAAAGGGGAAAAAAAAATCGGGAGCAAAGGGGAAGGGAAAAACAAAACAAAACAAAACAAAAAACCCAACAAAAGTGTCGTGCAATTCCATGGAGAAACAGAGACATGAAAGGACTTATCGCAAGGGGGACATTGTTGGAAAGAGCAGTGGCTGCTACTCCAAGAAAGGAAAGAGCAGGGAGGTGGCTCTGGGTGTGGAGGTGG
Source organism: Indicator indicator (assembly GCF_027791375.1). Taxonomy (NCBI): domain Eukaryota; kingdom Metazoa; phylum Chordata; class Aves; order Piciformes; family Indicatoridae; genus Indicator; species Indicator indicator. The sequence goes on from NC_072043.1 coordinate 3,799,235, forward strand.
CCCTTTGCAATGAGAGGAAAGAGCAAGCAGCTGCCATGACCCTTCCCCAGGGAGATACCTTTCCTGGAATTTAAAATGATAGGAGACTTTTTTTTTTCAAAGCTGGGGAGTATCTGAGGGAGTCATTTTAGGCTGGTAAAAGGAGGCTGTGTGACTACAGCCTCCCCTTTTTGGCTAGGCAGCAGGCATGGAAATAGAGTTGTTAGGCAGCACAAACCACATGTGCCCCTTGGGTTGTCTACAGAGGAGGCACACGATGGCCATCACTAAAGGGTTGGCTCCTCTTTGACCCAGATGGTTGTGGCCTCTGGGGTCCCCTCCCTGCTCTGTGTTGTAGGGCTGGAGTCACAGAGGTTCCCATCCTCTGCATTGCCTACATTAAAATCAAGTTTCTGTTTGCTGTGGAGATGCAACCTTCAGCCCCGGGACATCGCTGCCACAATACCGTCCTCTGATTGCCCTCCGGGTGCCAGCAGAGGAAGCCGCCTCCGAGCCTCCCCAAATCCTGCTCTCATTAACTTCCCAGTGGAGATGGCTCACAAAAGCATCTTTGTGGCCAGCTTAGGAGTCGGGGCTCCAGCACACAAACATCCCAGCGTGGCTGCGAGGGAGTGACGCGCCGGAGGTACCTCAATCAACAGTCTTGAGCATCTTCAAGTGCCTCCAGCTATTGGTTTCCCAGAGGTCCCATGCTGATTCATAACCTGATTAGCTAATCTGGGCCCTGGGCAGTGTAATTCTGCCGTGGATTTCGTTGGTGGGGGGTGCTGTCACTCACTGGTTATCCTGCTGGAGGAACTGGCTGGATGGAAAATCCTTGTAAGCTTGCTCTGCAGCGCTGCTTGCTCTCGCTGCTTTCCCCCTCTCCTCCTCAAGTAACAGCACACAGCTCTTGGTAAATATCATCTGAAGATTTTTGCTGTTTAACTTCTGATATTTGCAAGTCCTCTGAGCAGGCATGGATGAAACTCACCAAACTTCACCTCTCAAGTTTGGGCAGCCTTCTTCATAGCAGAAACAAATGCAGCCAGCTCAGTCTTAAGCAGCACATCTCTGCTTGTGACTTCACCCTTGGCACTCTTCACCCTTCCAGTATTTGAAAGGACTTGAAAGGAGAGCTGGAGAGGGACTTTTTACAAAGGCATGGGGTGTCAGGACAAGGGATAATGTCTTCAACTGGGAGAAGCTGGATGAGATGAGACATTAGGAAGAAATTCTTCTCCCTTAAGAGTGGTGAGGCACTGGAACAGGTTACCCAGAGAAGTTGTAGAGGCTCCAAGCCTAGAAGTGCTCCAAGCCAGGCTGGATGGGGCAGCCTGGTCTAGTAGGAGGTGTCCTTGCTCATAGTAGGGGGGTTAGAAATAAATGATCTTCGAGATCCCTTCCAACCCAAACCATTCTGTGATTCTATGATTCACTGATCTCTGATGACTATATCTGATGGTTCTTGAGATTCCTTTCCCTGGGACACAGGTGAGGGATTACAAAGGAAAAGCAAAGGGATTGTTGCTGACAAAGAAGATCTGGACAGCCTGACTGTGTTCACTGACACTTAACTATGCTTTTAATCTTCCAGAAAAGCCACCACCACCACCAGACTCACTGCTTCAAGAAATACCAAGGAACAGCCACATTTCCCTTTCATGATGGTGACAGGAGCCACACAAGCACCTTCCAAGGAAGGTCTGTCCAGCCCCAAACTCTGATATGTGAATTCACAGGCCAAGGAATGGCAGCCACAAGAAAAACAAAATTTTTACAGCAGAGTGGAAGTGGTCAGTGTGGAGAAATAAAACACTTGACTACAATGACTCCCAGGTTAATGCTGTAGCCAGAGCAGAAAGGTTCACGAGATGGAAATTTAATTCCTGGTCAATATTTCCACATGACCTCATACAAAGCTTTGTGCCTCCTTCTTCCTTTTTTAATGAAAAGACACAAGGGGAGAGGAGCATCCATCAGAGAGTCCTGAAGAAGAAGACTTCAACCCCCAGCTGGCTCCAGCCTCCTTTCAGGGAGTTGTAGCCTCCTTTTCTCCAGGATGAACAACCTCAGTTTCCTCAGCTGGGTCCTCACCAGACCTGTTCTCAAAACCCTTCACCAGCTTTGTTGCCCTTCTCTGGACCTGCTCCAGCCCTTCGCTGTCTTTCTTGTAGTGTTGCCCTAAACTATGGAGATAATTCAGCTATGGGCACGTTTACTCCTTTCACACCATGCCCAAAGTAAGGCAATCACAGGATGAGACCCATGCTAACAATCAAAGCCCTAAAACTGCCCTCCCTAGTCAGGTTCTGCTGGTGGAAACACCCCTTCAGCCCACCACATTGCTCTTAGCATGAAGGATTCTCCTGCATTAGGTGTTTCCAAGTGGAAAAAACTCTCCCAGCGTTGGAAACCTCCTGGCTTGCGATTGTCTCTGCTTGGCAGCCCGACCCGCTGGTGAATAAAGGACAGGGAAATATTCCTCCCTACACGTGTTTGGGTTTTTCGGGGTGGTTTTCTTGGACGGTGATCCTGGCTCTCCAACAATGCCCGGCTTGTTCAGCCTTCGCTCCACAGAGCAGGCTTGAATAGATCTGTCTAAAATTATAAGCGGGCAGCCCCTGGGCTCTGAGAGATCACAGGCCACATGCTGGGGCTGAACAAAGCCTCTGCTATTTCCTAACAATTAGCCCAGCTAAAAGGACATCTATCTCCTTCCATTAGAGCCACCACGTGCCTCCCAGTCAGTCCATTGTAAAGCTAATTAAATAACACGCCTCTCTCCCCATGAGGGTCTCCTGATTAGTTCGCCTTGGTCCTAAATCCTCACTGGTATAAATGGAGGAGAGGCAGCTGGGCAGCCTTCAGTGGGGATCTGATCACCCAGCTCACCAGCAGGACGAGGGAGGGGATTCTCCCTCTCTACTCAGCTCCTGTGAGATCCTGACTGTAGTGTTGCATCCAGTTCTGGTGCCCCCAGAACAAGAAGGACATTGAATTGTTGAAGCAGGTCCAGAGGAGTTCATGAAGATGATCAGAGGGCTGGAGCACCTCTGCTGTTGGGAACAGGCTGAGACAGTTGGGGCTGTTCAGCCTGGAGAAGTGAAGGCTCTGTGGAGACCTTCTGTTGGCCTTTGAGTGCCTGAATGTGGTCTACAAAAGCTGGAGAGAAACTTTTTTACGAGGGCTTATGGGGATAGGACGAGGGGCAATGGCTCTGAGCTGGAAGAGGGGAGATTTAGACCTGAGACTACGAAGAAAATCTTGGCAGTGAGGGTGGGGAGACACTGGAACAGGTTGCAGGGAGGTTGTGGATGCCCCTTCCCTGGAGATGTTCAAGGCCAGGTTGGATGAGGCCTTGAGCAACCTGGGTTAGTGGGAGGTGTCCCTGCCCATGGTGGGGGATTGGAACTGAATGATCTTTAAGGTCCCTTCCAACCCAACCCAATCTATGATTCTATGATCTCCTATCTCATTATCACCATTAATTCTTGTTCTTTTTTTAAAAATCACCTTCAGAAAGCTATAAAGCAGAGAACTGGAGATGCAAAAGGGTTCACCACACCAACTGCTTTCCATCCCTATCCACTTCCCCACCACCTGCAGCAGAAGTTGTGAAAACAGCAGATTTATTGATGATTTTTTTTTTTTTTAAGCTGCTGGTGGTCAGAGGGGAAAAGCAGACATAAATATTATTTCTAAATATGATCTGAGTTGATGCAGACCAGTTTGGGTTTATTTTTTTTTTTTCACACACAGGTCTCATTGGGCTAAAATAGCCAACAGAAAAACAAACAAGGAAAATGGTGTGTCATTTAACCTGCAGCTTTCTATTTTTGCGTGTTTAAAACGGGAAGAAATGTCAAAATGGAAAAAGTCAATTAAAAGTATTCTCTTAACAAAGCCTCTTTGCACCCAGTTAAGTTCATCTCTTCAAGGAGCTTTCTGTGAGAGGGGAAGGTCTCACAGAATCACAGGATCGTTTAGGCTGGGAAAGACCTCTCAGATCATCAAGTCCGATCCTTAAGGCAGCACTGCCAGGTGACAACTACATTAGGTCCCTTAGCACCACATCTATACGGCTTTGAAACCCCTCCAGGGATGGGGACTCTGCCACTGCCCCTGGCCAGCCTGTTCCAGGCTTGACAACCTCTTTGGAAAAAGAAATCGTTCCTGATGTCCGACATAAAGCTCCCCCGGGGCAACCTGAGGCCAGTTCCTCTCATCCTATCATTTGTTCCTTGGGAGAAGACATCAACCCCCACCCGGCTACAGTCTCCTTTCAGGGAGTTGTAGAGAGCCAGAAGGTCTCCCCTCAGCCTCTTTTTCTCCAGGCTGAACAACCCCAGTTCCCTCAGCTGCTCCTCACCAGCCCTGTTCTCCAGACACTTCACCAGCTTTCTCATCGATGGACACACTGCAGCCCCTCAACTGTGTTGAGGGTCCCAAAACTGAACCCAGTACTTGAAAGTGTGTCCTCACCAGTGCTGAGTACAGGGGACAACCACCTCTCCAGTCCTGCTACCTCATGGATGGATGGACTGAAATGAACCTGCCCTTTGAGCAATTTGTGTTTTAACACCACAAATGAGACGAACCACAATGTACCTGTGGTGCTCAGAGCTTCCTCCCAGTCTGAAAATTACTTCTGGCAAGTCAAGAAAATTCCTTCAGACAATTTACATTAAACATTACTGAAGCTCTCTGAAGTGTTCTGAGCAACAATTCAAGGAGGCCAGGGGCCACCACCCCCCATCATCTGTCCCTGGAGGAGGTTGGCATGGCTCTTCTTCAGTTCCCAACATGCTCCTGCTCAAGGTTTTTTCTCTCCCTCCAACCATCCTGGCTCTTTGGGGTGAGCTAGATCTGTACCACCATGAGTGCACAGCCTCCCACAACAGCACAGAACTGCTAAATCATTCCAGATGTTCAACACCTTTTCTCACACGCTCCCAAGACCCGGAAGAAATACAGTTTCCTTCTGCCAAGTCTGAAGTCTAAGTTGTGAATATCCCCTTTACCCCCTTTAAATCATTATTTTCCACCCTTGGCTATTTAAATCATTATTTTCACACTCAGAGAGCATGGCTGGAAAGCTGGGAAGGTGAGTCAACAGCCTAAGGAGCTGATTTCCTCTGGACCTTCTGCTCCAGGCTTGAAACAGCTGGACCTGCTGCTACACACGGAGCTCCAGCCAGCCAAGGGAAAGAGAAAGACTCCGTTCCTCAGCTCTTGTGGTGAGGAGGCAGTAAGAGGAAGGACACAGAAGAGGAGGCAGAGCCTGGTTTTATTCTAATAAGAACAAAAGCTTGCTCCTGTTTTCCAAAGTCACAAACCACCTGTGCTGCTCACACCCATCCTGGGTAGCAGCTGCTGTTGGAGAAAATCATAGAATCATGGAATTATTTTGGTTAGAGAAGAACCTTTCATATCATGAGATACAGCTGTTCTCTAACTTTGCTGAGGCTTGGGCTAAACCAGGTCCCTCAGCACTGCCACATCTCTGCATCTTGACAACATCTCCAGAGATGGGGATTCAGCCACCTCCCTGAGCAACCTGTTCCAGTGTCTGACAACCTTTCAGGGCACAAGTTTCTTCCACTGTCCAACCTATACCTCTCCTGGTTCAACCTGTGGCCATATTCTCTTGTCCTATCATTTCTTACTTGGGAGATAGGACTGACCTCCACCTGGCTCCAACATCCTTCCAGGGAATTATAGAGAGCCAGAAGGTCTCACCTCAACCTCCTTTTCTCCAGGCTGAATGACCTCAGCTCCTCCTCACAAGACCTGCTCTCCAAACCTGTTCTCCAGGCACTTGGCTTTGCTGAACTTCATCCCATTGATTTCACCTCATTGGTCCAGCCTAGCCAGGTCCCTCTGCAGATCCTTCTACCCTTCAGCAGACCAACACTCCCCCCCAGCTTAGTTTCACCTGCAAACTGCCTGAGGGTGCCTCAATCCCTCACCTGAAGGCCTAGAAGGGGGCAATAGAAGAGCCAAGCCCCAAACACAGTTTTGCTGTAACCTAGGGGCGGGTTACACAGCCCTTTGTCTGCTTTCAAACCCCACCAGCCAGGTCTGGCTGCTTCATTCATCACAAACCTACTGAGAAGAGGGGTAAGAGCCAGGAAAAAGCTGTCTTGTACTAACTGCCTGCCTCCCCTCACCCAGCTAGTGCCCTTGATCCCAAAGCTATGGGAATGGCTCCACAAACCACTCGATTAATAAGAGACTGGAGTGTGTGTGTGGGGAGGGGATATGGGGGGGGGGAGGGGGGGAAATCGTTTATATAACCTCCTCTTCTCTAAACTTCCTAAGTGCCTTAGAAAGTGGCTGCCCTGGAAACCCCAACTGGAAAGGAAAAATATTATCTCTTCCATTTATAAACATCTCCGGCGCTAATGAAGTGAGGAGCAGCAGCAGCAGCGGGGAGCTAGGGGGGGAGGGATGCACTTGGCAGGCGTGGGAGAGCCCCGATAAAACCATTTCGTTTCAGGTGGGTGTGGAGCAAAAGAGTCCTCCCACCGCGGTCCACTGCCACCGGAGCTGCTGACTGCAGCGAGGCGAGGCCCCCGGGGAGGCATTTGGGAAGAGGGATGGTTGTGGAAGTATCTGCTGTGCTAAGCACACAGGCAGAGCCACAGCCTTATTAGGTGTAAATGGAGGGGGGAAGGAAGACAGGGAGGCATGAATGAGGCAAGGAGCAGATGGGTGAAACCTTGAAAAGCAGTTCCACCAGCTTGAAGATGGAGCCTGGAGGAAGCATAGAATGATAGAATCAGTCAGGGTTGGAAGGGACCACAAGGCTCAGCCAGTTCCAACCCCCCTGCCAAGGGCAGGGACACCTCACACTACATCAGGCTGGCCAGAGCCTCATCCAGCCTGGCTGCAAACACCTCCAGGGATGGGGCCTCAACCACCTCCCTGGGCATCCCATTCCAGGCTCTCACCACTCTCATGGGGAAGAACTTCTTCCTCACGTCCAGCCTGAATCTCCCCACTTCCAGCTTTATTCCATTCCCCCCAGTCCTATCACTCCCTGATAGCCTAAAAAGTCCCTCCCCAGCTTTCTTGTAGCCCCCTTCAGATACTGGAAGGCCACAAGAAGGTCACCTCAGAGCCTTCTCTTCTCCATACTGAACAGCCCCAACTCTTTCAGTCTGTCCTCATAGGAGAGGTGCTCCAGCCCTCTGCTCATCTTGGTGGCCCTTCTCTGGACACCTTCCAGCATGTCCAGATCCCTCTTGTAATAGGGGCTCCAGAACTGGATGCAGTACTCCAGGTGTGGTCTCACCAGAGCTGAGCAGAGGGGGAGAATCACCTACCTGCCCCTGCTGGCCACACTTCTCCTGATGCAGCCCAGGCTCTGCTTGGCTCTCTGGGCTGCAAGTGCACACTGACAGCTCCTGTTGAGCTTCTCATCCCCCAGCACCCCCAAGTCCCTCTCCTCAGGGCTGCTTTCCAGCCAGTCCCTGCCCAGCCTGGATTTGTGCTTGGGATTTCCTTGACCCAGCTGCAGGACCTTGCCCTTGGTCTTGTTGAACCTCATGAGTGGCTTGTGCCCAGCTCTGCAGCCTGTCCAGGTCCCTCTGGATGGATCCCTTCCCTCCAGCCTGTCTGCTGCACCACACAGCTTGGTGTCATCAGCAAACTTGCTGAGGGTGCACTCAATGCCACAGCATCTACATCCTGAGATGGGAAACAGGGAGTGAGAGGGGTTCTTACTGTCCACACATACTTTGTGCTACAAACTTCTCACATTGGTTCCTCCTGCATGTCTGTTTACTCCGATCTGGTCTGTATAAATGTAGGAGTGGTCCAGAGGAAGCTCTTGGGTTCAGCCATCCTCTACCTCACAGACCCTCAGACTCACATCCACATAGGAGAGCCAACAGAAGCATTCTGCAGAGTAGTCTCACCTCTGTTATAGAGTTGTAGAAAGGTTTGGGGTGGAAGGGACCTTAAAGATCATCTCATTCCAACTCCCTGGCTTGGGCAGGACACCTCCTACTAGACCAGGCTGCTCAAGGCCCCATCCAACCTGGCTTTCAACGCTTTCAGGCTTGGAACCTCCACAGCTCCTCTGGGCAACCTGTTCTAGTGCATCTCCATTCTGATGGGGAAGAATTCCTTCCTAGTGTCTCATCACAGTCAAGCTTCTTTCAGTTTGAAGCCATCAGCCCTTGCCCTGTCACTCCATGCCTTTGCACAAAGTCCCTCTCCAGCTCATCTGTAGGTACTAGAAGGCTGCTCTGAGGTCTTCTCAGAGCCTTCTCTTCTCCAGGCTGAGGAACCCAAACTTTCTCAGCCTCTCCTCACAGGAGAGGTGCTCCAGCCCCCTGACCATCTTGGTGGCTTCCTCTGGACCTGCTCTAAGAGCTTCTCCATTTTCTCTCCATGTTGGCATTTCCCACGGAGATTTGTTTTTGCACCAACACACAAAACGCTGAGTTTTGGCTGGAAGTGTTTGGATTCCCTTTTGACAAAATATTGATGCTTCCCACAGAACAATCTGTCACTTTTGGCAGCAACAAGAAAAGTGGAGGGGAAAAATAATAATAAAAAAAAGATGGATTTCATTTAGAGAAGGGAGTGAGCTGACACCCAGCCTTCAGCTCAGCACCAGAGCAGGCTACTGGGTTGCTTCCTTCTCCTGTCATTTGGATTACTGTGAAGCAAAGGAGCTGCTTCTGCTTTGGTGTAGTTGCTGTTTGCCTGGATAGAAACACAACCAAAGCCTCCAGACAAAGGAAGCATCTGGTCTCCTGGGATTGGGCAGTAAGTAGATGCAAAGAAGAGTAGGAGAAGGTCAGATCATCTGTAGAGGGGTTTCACAGGAGATGTAGAGAGCCCATGGCTGCAGCATGGCAAAGAGCTGGTGCAGGGCAGGGCTGAGGTGCCAGCTTTATTTCCATCACTACCTTCCATAATTATTCCTGCCTTTTGAGCCTGCAAAACTGGGTTGAAATCTCCCCAGCGTGGGCTCTTCTCTGAGATGCCTGCAACTGACCAAATTAGAATTTTTCCATGAACAGGCTCCCTTGGGGCATCTCCTGCTTATCCTTTTTTTTTTTTTTTTTTTTTCCTATTCTACCTCAATGCTGACATCAGCCTGGCCAAGACAAATGCCCTCTGGCCCCACTTGAACTTAGGATGTGGAGAGTGAATCATGTAAAGCAGGGGAGAAAGACATTTCTGACTCCTGGAAAATAGATGTTGATGAGTTAGGGACAAGGAGTTTGGGCCAGCTCTTCTCAGAAATCAAACCTCCACTTTGCTTGAACAGTAAGCAGTTTCTTTGTCTCCATCCTGCAGAATCCCAGAATCCCAGCATGGTAGGGGTGGAATGGGACTTCTGAGGGTCATTTGGTCCAACCCCTCTGCTAAATCAGGGTTACTCACAGCAGGTTGTCACAGGATCACAATGTCCAGGTGAGTTTGGAATCTCTAGAGAAAAAGACTCCACAACCTCTCTGGGCAGCCTGCTCCAGGCCTCCAGCACCCTCACAGCAAAGAGCTTTCAGGGGTTTAAAGGCTAAATCCTGACCTCAAACCCTAAACAGCCCTGGCAGGGGTGTGAAGGAAGAAAAAAACACTAAAAGAGAAGCTCTGCCTCTAAGAGGGGATCAGAGGTCTCTGAAGGAAGCTTGAATCTCCTTTCATAAATGTAACACCAAAAAAAAAAAGATCCTGGAAAAGATCCTTAAGACCATGAAGTCCAACCTGTGAACCCAACACTACCACGTCTGCTGCTAAACTATGCCCCTCAGCACCACATCTCCACAGCTTTTCAATTCTTCTAGGGATGGAGACTCCAGCACTGCCCTGGGCAGCCTGTTCCAGGTCATAAAAACCCTTTTAGGGAAGAAATTGTTCCTCATGTCCAACCTAAGCCTCCTCTTGTGCAACTCGAGGCCATTTCCTCTTGTCCTGTCACTTGTTACTGGGGAGAAGAGACCAACCCTTACCTGGCTCCAACCTCCTTTAAGAGAGCAATGAGGTCTCCCCTCAGCCTCCTTTCCTCTAGGCTGAAAAGATCCACTTCCCTCAGCTGCTCCTCCCTAGCCCTGCTCTCCAGACCCTTCACCAGAATTGTTGCCCTTCTCTGGACCTCCTCCAGCATCTCAATCTCCTTCTTGGAGTGAAGGGGAATAAGCCTGAATTCAAATCCCAGTCTCCATCCCAAGCTTTTCCCACATCTCACACAAGTCATTTGGAGGCTGCTGCAAGACTCCTACGGCTCTTCTGCAGAGAACTCCTCATCTCAACATGCACACACAATCTGATGGGACCTGCCTGCTGCCAGAGAGGCATCCTCCCTTCCCAGGAGCCAGCTGCAGAGAGAGAAAACTCCGATTTCATCTACTGTGAAGCAGCCAACAACTGACCCACTGCAACTCTTTCAAAGCCTATTGATACAAAAGCCCAGAGGGGAAGGTCCAAGGGATGTGTGAACCTCAGCAAGTGTTCAGCAGCTTCAAGGGCTCAGCCATGCCAGCAGCTCTGTGTCATTTAAGACATCTCTTTTCTCTGTGTGTGTGAGGATATCAAGCACTTGTACACCACCGTTCTCCAGGGACTTCCAGCCGCTCGCCTGACCTCGGTGAATTAAGCACCGCCATAAAATGTGCAATGAATTAATCATCTGCAAGTCCAACGTGAGAAACTGCTGCACAGTGGCTCACAGGCAGCTTTTGGAATGATTTGATGTCTCACTCGAATGGAAGGCAAGAGGAGTTTCGATGCCTACAGACTTTCTGTGGAGTGACATGGCTGAGGTCAGCTGTTAGGTTTCATCCAGATCCCAGAATCCCAGCACGGTGAGGGTTTGAAGGGACCTCTGGGGATCATTTAGTCCAAAGCTCCTGCTAAAACAGAGGCACCTAGAGCAGATTGCCCAGAATTTGCAGTGTCCATGTGGGTTTGGAATCTCTCCAGAGAAGGAGGCTCAACAGCCTCTCTGAGCAGCCTGCTCCAGGGATCCAGCACCCTCAAAGCAAAGAAATTTTCCTTATGTTTAAGTGAAATGTCCTGGGTGCTAATTTGTGCCCAATGCCCCTTGTCCTATCACTAATCTCCTAAATCTGCCCTTCCCAGTCCTGAGAACTTCCTCTGGAAAAGACCAAGGAAGCTGAGGAAGAGCCACCAAGATCTAGAGCTCTGGTGAATGAAACCACTCCATGCTCTGGAGATGCTGTGTTATACAGACCAGGAGCTTCCTTCAGGGTCCTTTCACACAGTTGATTACTTCAAAGCAGTGATGAAGAGGAGAGATGCTAAGAGAGCATGGATCCTATACCTTCTCCCAAGAGCTCCACACAGGTGAGAAATTTCATGTGCAGAAAACATACTGCATTTCAGAAAGCTCAGGCCTAGGTTTGCTCCCAAAAGAAGGAATCATCTCAATCCATGATTAGCAACAAGGGCAGCTCGAGTTTATTTCTAGTCTAGAAAGAGAGCTGAGAGATGCAATCCCTTAGAGGGCTTTCAAGGAATATTCATCTGAATCCTGTCCTTACACTTGCAGGGCTCTAAGCATAATATTTCTCCTTCATGCTCTTCACCTCTCCAGCCTGCAGAAAGCTCCTTGCACTGTGTGGGGCACAGGACAGTCCAACCCTCCTGGAGATGCCTGTGTTAGAAATCACAACTCAACAAAAAGACAGGCCATCCTAGACAAGCTGCCCCCTCCCCAGCTGTCTGACAGCCTGGTTTCTCAGGCCAAAGTGATGCAAATAGCTCAGATAAGGTTCAGATAAAGTATCTGAGCTCTCAAGGGCTTATCTGAGCTGAACACCAGCTCCAGAAATTCTGAAATTTGCCCTGTGGGACTATCTCCACAGAATCCTGATTTCCATCTGAAGCCTCAACCTCCAGAGGCTGCAGAGGCAGCTACTGTTCAAATGCATTCTTGAGATAGCAGGGTGGGACATGGCAGGTCTGCAGCTCCCCTGTTGTGAGCTATCTGGGGATTTGCCTTCTGGTGGGAATGTCACAATAGCTGGGCTGATGGCTCGAGGAACCGGTGACAGCACCTTTCACTGCCAGCCCTCAGACTGTAACAGATGAGGGGAAACCTTCTTCAGCAGAGTCAGTGTCGAAGGAATCACTTTCCCTTGGCTACAAAGTGCTCTGTGTTAGATTTTCCTTTCAGCCCTGTTCCTTCTCAGCAGCTGCTAGCAGAAGGCTTGTGGGAGAGAACTGCTTTAGGAGGCTGGGCAAAGAACTCCACCACAGACAGTCTCAACAGGGACATCATGTGAAGATTTGAGGCTTCCAAAGCAGCCTTTGGAGATGGGTGAAGAACTTATCCAGGCTTCTCCAAAAATCTCAGCCTGATGGGATGTAAGGGGAGTCAGCAATCATGGTGAGGAACTCTGATCAAATAGACCCAGGGTCTCAGCAGAGGGTAGCCTCTAAGATTCATTTACAGTGATAAGCATTCGTGCTGAGAGATGCTGTGAAACACAGATAGCTGCTGTGGTCTCAAAACGTGTGAGACCTGGTGGTGAGCATCCATTTATAGCAGGCTACTCAGACTGTGAAAGAAGTCAGGGGAAGTCCAAGGCTAGGCTCAGAGAAGGTAAATGGAGACCTCTTTGTAAAGTTGTCCCTTGTTGGCATCACTGAGAAGAGTCTGGCCCCATCCTCTTGCCCCCTGAGGGCCCTTTACCTCTTGCTGAGATTGAGGAGATCCCCTCTCAGGCTGCTCTTCTCCAGGCTCGACAGCACCAGGGCTCTCAGACTTTCTTTCTCACAGAGATACTTCAGGCTCCTCAGCATCCTCATAGCCTGCACTGGACTCTCTCCAGTAGCTCCTTGTCTCTCTCTAACTGGGGAGCCCAGGTCTGGACCCAGGACTCCAGCTGTGGCCTGACTATGGCAGAGCAGAGGTGGGAGGAGAACCACCCTCAGCCTGCCAATCACACTTTCCTTCATGCATCCCAGGAAACCATTGGCCTTTTTGCCCTGAGATCCAAGAGACCCTGAGGATGTTGCTGGCTCATGGGCAACTTGCTGTCCACCAGCACTCCCAGGCCCTTCTCCAGAGAGCTGATTTCCAGCAGCACAACTCCATTACACCTGGAACTATTCTGGAGGAGCATCAAGAGTCACAGCCAGATTCCATATGCTGGGTACTCTATGAACACAGGAGTAAAAGACAGCAGGGAAGATTCCTCACCCTGAAGGTTTGCAACCAAATAATCAATCAGCTCATCATAGAACCATTTTGGTTGGAAAAGACCTTTCAGATTACTCAGTCCCATCTCTCTCTACGTCTTCTAAATCTGGTGCTAAACCGTGTTCCTCAGCACCACATCTCTGCATTTTTTATACACCTAATGCAAATCCAGCAAGGATAAAAAAACCCAAAAAACAAAAGAGCATGCTGAAAACAGCCCAGATCTTGCTGATTCAAGCAGAGAAAGATTTCCTCTCTGTAGAGGCAGAGTTCTCAAGCAAGAATAACTAGGAAATTCTATAGGATGGCTCATAAACTATAGAAAAAAAAAAGAGGCTTCATTTCCTCCTGAAAGATTCCCAAGGGCTCATTCCCCACGGGCCAGCATGCCAAAGGGCTGCTGGGGAACGCTGGCTCCCCTTCCACACCGGCTCTTGGCTCCAGCTGAAACCCAGGGAGGGGGGATTGGCGTGGGCAGGACCCCAGCTCAGCTGCGTTGGCAGCAGCAGGGTTAACAGTGCCGGGCGGCTTGGCCTGCAATGATTTCTGGTTTATTTCAGCGGGGGAAGTGTGTCCCGGCCTGATTAGCCCAATGGTTTCCTCTTTTCCCATAACCTCCAGACCCCCGCGGCCTAAGTGTTTACTTTCTGAAATAAAAAATCTGCTAGTGTTTTTCTTTTTTTTTTCTTTCGGGGCATGTGTATTTTGGGAGGATTCAGGAGGGGCAGCGGGGGAGGAAAGCGGAGAGGGGGGAGTTGAATGGGATGGAAGGCTTGCATACACCTCCCTTCTCTCTCTCTCTCTCCCACCCCTCACCCCCCAGCTCCTTTCCAGCTGCAACCTCTGAGCTGAGACTTCTGGCTTCGATGTGAGAGAGAGAGAAAAACGTATTAATGAGAGAGTTCAGCCTCTTGCTTCAGCAGCTATAAACACACTGAACATCTGGAGGGAGAGAGAGGTGCTTCACGCTGCCAGCAGCTGAAAGAAAGAGGCTGTTTGCAGGGTCCCAGCCCCCTGTGCTCCCCACATCCCCCTCTGCCTGCCCTGGCATCACCCAGCCAACCAAGGAGAAAATAGTACCTGATCTCCACACCAGCACAGCAAAGCCCACTAAGGTGCTGCTACAAGAAGGGCTGCCCATGTGCAACCCAAACCCTCTGCTGCCCATGATGAGGGCAAGAGCTTGTGTAGGCAAAGGAGGTTGGGAAAGGTCAAAACAAAAGCAGTTGTGCTTTGTGTGGCCTGTCTGAAGCAAATGTTTGAAGTCATAAGGCAGCCTTCCCCACTGGAGAAAGAAACAGGTACATCCATCCCTACCATGGGATCAGTCCTACTCCGAGATCAACCCAAAACATCTTCTGCAGTCATCCTCAAAGCACCACAGCAGCCCTGCTGCTTAGTCCCTTTCCTCCTTGACTCTACATGGAGCTATTTCTTCCCCAAGGTGTATTGGAGCTGCTTGGTGCAGTTTTCCTTGCTGGGCTCCAATACCCCTGTTACACTTGAGGACCTCAACAAATCTACAAGCATCACCCCAAAACCCAAGCAGCAAACTTACAATTTTCATGCAGGGGACCAAGACCCTGCTCAGAGCACAATTCCTCCCTCTGTGGCAGCTGATCCCCCGCTGACACCAGCTCAAGTGGAACAAGAGCTCAGTGCTCATTCTCTGGTGATGACCCAACACACAGAGAGCTTCCCTGGGTTTGATCTTGGAGAGACAAGACAGGGATTTTTCCAGAGTGGGAAGGAAACAAATGGAAAAGTGAAAGCCTGGATTTTTGTCTTTCTGTTGCTCCAGTGCAAGTAAAACCTCTTCAAGTGTTGATTTGTAACTGGTTACAGTGGGAGAGGAGTAGCAGAGGGAGCATCGCTGGGTATCAGTCACCTGTGTGTGATCCACACAAATCAGACACTGAGTCCAGCTCTTGGCCTGAAGAACAAACCAGTAACTGCTCAGCATCCTCCACAAGGCCCTTGCAAAAGGGCCAGGAGAGTCTCAGGCACCACAGGCAGCCCATGGCTCTTTGATTCATTCACAAAGCACAGAGGGATCTTTTCTTTCCATCAACAGACTGGAGTAAGTACTCTTAATAGAGAAAATTATGTGTGCCCTTCCACAGACCCAGAGCACCCCAGTCTAGCACCATGCTTTTAACTGGAGCCAAGGAAAGACCCAAATGCTGCCACAAAGGAAAAAGGGCAAAGAAAATCCCATTCCAACCTATAAACGATGCCAGACCCCACAACTTGAGAGAAGCTGTGCTACCTGGGATGCAAAAGCCCAGCAAAAAGGACTCATTCATCCTTTGGTCCAGAGTGAAGAACCAAGGAGGGCTGTAGATCTGCAGGAAGAACCAGCAGCAAGTTGGGAAGAGGCAGGATTTTGTGCACAGATTTGTTGAAATTGAACCAGCAACCATCACTTCAGCTCTTGCTCATCCCTCCCCGTGCTGTCTCATCCCTTTATTTCTCCCCCTGTTCTGTTTCCCTCCACTTTCCTTGCCTGCTGCTCATTTTAAGGAGGGAGAGGACAAAGTGGCCTGTCCAGAACTGCCTGAGAAGTCCTGCTAGGTCTGGAGCCACAAGCAGATGTGCATGCCCTGTGAAGACGCCCATTCATCTCTGCAGAGAGCATGCGGGGGAGGCAGCAGCAGCGCAGGGGAGGGGGGAAGTGTTGGAGGAGGCTGAGAAAAGGAAGGAGGCCACAGTTAAAAATAGGATAAAAGCACATGAAAAAAAAGGCAGATTTTTTTTGTTGTCATTAAAAAAAAAAAAAACCCCAACAAGCTTCGCTCGGAAAATGTGCTGCAGCTGGAGAAGACATCGGGCTGAGCCTGGTCAGCTTTCACCTTCCCCCCTCCCCACTCTCTCCTCCTCCCCAAGCCCCCTTCCTCTGAGCGTGGGTCTGGAAGGCAGCCCAGAAACCTCTCACAGAAATCTTTCCTCTGGAGATCTCCACCAGGGAAAGAGCAGGTCTCATGGAGAAGGAGGGAGCAATGCAGGGAAAAGCAAGGGAGAGTTCTCCATGGATGCAGGGGGTCCCTGGGGGACTCCTGACTGCAGTCCAGGCTGAGCTAAGAGCTGGGTTTGAAGGAAAACCACAGTCAGATTTGCCAGGACTGGGGCAAAGGAGCACCACCCTGTGCCTGCCTGAGCACTGCAATGTGTTGCTCCAGCTACAAGGACTTTGCTTTGCTTCAGGGATCCAAAGTCCATGAAGCACCAAGGGGTTGGATGCAGGTTTGCTGCATTAGGGACATGTCATCCCCAAGGCTGATAAACCCCAACTGTTGTGTGGTGAGAGGTGGCACCGAGATAATGAGGCCAGACAGAATCAGCCACAGAGTGGGTAAGGCTGCTCTCTGCACCGTGCTCTCCCACAGCACTGCCCTGAATCACACTGGGTGTTAGGGATCATAAAATCACAGAATAACAAAATGATAGGAGTTGGAAGAGACCTCCTGAGATCATCGACTCCAGACCTCCTGCCAAAGCAGAGTCACCTAGGGCAGGTCACAGAGGAATGCGTCCAGGTGTGTTTTGAAAGTCTCCAGCGAAGGAGACTCCACAACCTCTCTGGGCAGCCTGCTCCAGGGCTCCAATATCTTCCCAGTGGAGAAGTGTCTCCACATCTTGAGGTGGAGCCTCTTGTGCTCCAGCTTGTACCTGTTGCTCCTTGTCCTATCGCTGGGCACTACTGAAAAGAGCCTGGCACCTTCATCTTGACCCCCATCACTCAGCTACTGATAAACATTGATAACATCCCTTCTCAACCTTTTCTTCTCAACACTGAACAGCCCCAGGTCTCTCAGTCTTTTTTCACAGGGATGAGCCTACAGTGGTGGCTTTAATTTGTGAGAGTCAATCAGTGCAAGAAGACTGCCTGGGAATCACACTCAGACCCTACAGCCGCAATTTCTCCTGCAGAAAAGACTTTCATTTCATTTCTAGCCTTGTCAAATCTCAAAGCCAACCCCATTTGCCTCAGTGAAAGCAGGATTACTCCCTTAAACACTCCTGTTATGTCCAAAAGACTGGGAGCACCTTCAGTCCAAGCATGCTAATTCAGTCCAGCAGTTGTAGAAACTTCTTCATTTCATCCCTCACTTGCCATTGACAACAGTTTTATCTCCCCTATCACTAAAGAAAACAAACTCATTCAGAGTGGAAGAGGTTGTCAGAGTGGCCTCGGCTCAAAAAGGCAGTGCTCTGTCTGTGCTGAAATTATATTACCCCCATCAAATCTTTTCCTCTGCTCCAGTTTTATGCCCATCAACCAAAAGCTATTACCAGAGGGGTAATATCAGGATACTTTCACCTTATGAATTAAACATACGGAGCTAAGTGTGGCTCTCAGCATCCTTTCAGCAGCTCTGCTGCTTTGGGCAGACACATGGCACCCTTAATTTTGGGCTGCCAGATGGTTCAGCTAAGGTGCCTTTACATTCCTGTTCCCACCTGTCCAAGGAGCAGAGAAAAGTATTTCATAAAGAGGCAGCAGCTCCCTTAGAACTGTAGAATCATTCAGGTTGGGAAAGGCCCTTGAGATCATCAGGTCCAACCACCAACCCTGCTCCACCAGGTGCACCACATCTAAATGACCTTTAAACACCTTCAGGTATGGTGACCCAGCCATTGCCCTGGGCAGCCTGTTCCAATGCCTGACCACTCCTGCAGTGAAAAAATGTTTCCTAATGTCCAGCCTAAACCTACCCTGCTGCAGCTTGAGGTCTTTCCCTCTTGTTCTGTCACTAATTGCCTGTGAGAAGAGACCAGCACCTACCTCTCTATATTGTCCTTTGTTTTCTTTATTTCTACCTCTCTGGGGTGGAAACTGGGTCCACTTTTGCTTGCTGTGGACCCAGTTTAAGTTGGTTCTTTGGGGAATAATAATTCCAACACACATGCAGCACAGGTTGTGGCAGCAAGCTAGCAAATAAAACTGACTCTCTGTCATTTCCAAGCTTCCAAACACACCACCACTCCTTCTTGACATTATCAACAAGCTAAATCCACATCAGGCTTTCCTTTGGCCATATCACTGAATAATCTTATCAGACTTCAAGCACAATGTAAATAAACTCACCCAAGCTTCAAAGGCCAAATATCTTCTTTAAAGGCAAGCAGCTCTAAAACTTGTAGAAAAGTTGTGGGTTTCTATTGCAAGGGGATATATTCACACTTGCATTTTCCTTGTTGACTTGTCTCTTTCACCAGCACCAAGACCATGAAAACCAAAATAGCCTCTAGTACACCAGAAGAATAGATGACAAATGGTTTTAATAGGCACCCGAAACACAAAGGAGAAATGAAAGACCGTTCCTAGCAGTCTATACAAATGAGAGTTTCCTCCCTTTTAAAATTAGAAACGGTTCTAGACTGAACAAACAGCAGCATGAAAAAAAAGAAATCAGAGAAAGAGTACCTTGCATTGCCACAGGAAGAACTCAAAAGTAATTTTAAATTGTTGCAAGAGAATCAAGAGGCCTGTCCTGCCCATCCAAATCTACCACAGGTTTGATCAAAACCTGTTTAAGACAATGAGAGCTCTATTTTTATCTTTTTTTTTTTTCTTCTTTCACTGACTTTACTGAGGTTTGAACCAGGCTTCAGCCTCTGCAACAAGAAATTTCACAGACCCAGCATGGGGTAATGAAGATCTGGGCTGCAGATATGTTGGTCCCTGGAGAGAGCACTTTCACAGAAAAGGGGAGAGGGTAGGGGAAAATAAAAAAACAACACAAAGAAAACTTTCCAGGCACAGATTTGCAAAATGTTTGAGTAAATCCAAATGCTACAAGGGCAGATTTCATCAGAGCAGAGTTGACATCATGCTGAGAGAGGTCACCCACAGGAGTTGAGCAAATAGCTGAAATAAGAACGGCTGGGAATATGCAAGAGAGCTCTGCTCCAGCCACAGGCGCAGCGCTCTGTGTCCATCTCCTGCTCACACACAAGTGCTCACCAAAGGGAGTAAAAAAAAAAAAAAAAAATATATATATATATATATATATAAATTCATTCCAAATGCCTGAATATTTGCCAAGGAGAGATTTCAAACTGCACATTTGACCACAGCAGTCTCTGGTTCTGCTGAACTCTTTAGCTGCAAAAAGTCTCTAAACATCAGGGCTTTTGCCCTCCCAAGGGGCCAATGTGCATAACTAACGAGCCGGGAACAAGTCACAGAAGACCAGCACATGCCATGCAAAAGCTTACATGGGATTTAAGTGCTTCATGATAGGCTTATGTGGGACTTAAGTGAAACATAAACTTCATATTGGCCCTTTGCAAAGGTCACATTCGTGCAGCTTGAGCTCTTTCCCTTAGTTCCTGTGGTTGGTTTGTACCGCAGCGTACCTGAGCCCTCTCTTCTGCCACAACACAACCAGGCATTTTGCTGAGGCCTCATCACCCATCCCACAGGCAGGAGGACCAACTTGCCCATCCAGCATCTGTGCTGCCAGTTGGTTTATACAAGAAGCAGCCCAAACTGCAAGCTCAGCTTGAAGATTCACGGGCTGAACAACGTGCGGGGCAAGAATTAGTCACCGGCGATTTTGTAACGACTTTCAGAATTCTGACCATGTTAGGGGAGGTGAG
The DNA here is from genome assembly GCF_027791375.1 of Indicator indicator. Taxonomy (NCBI): domain Eukaryota; kingdom Metazoa; phylum Chordata; class Aves; order Piciformes; family Indicatoridae; genus Indicator; species Indicator indicator. Next base: position 3,819,009 of record NC_072043.1, read on the forward strand.
CATCCAGTCCATGCTGGTGAATTGCTTTAGCTGTGCAGCACATTGCAACCATGCACCCCTGACAGCTCAGTGTGACACATCTCCACTTGTGGTTACCTGAGGACCACGCCACCCTGCTCCCAAGAAACAAGGCGATGAGCTGCAGGAGCAACAGACCCAAAATTCCACAGGATTTTCATTCCAGAGGAATTAAAAACTCAGAGGCTTCTTGCAACCATGTCACCTTTTCAAGGCCACCAGTGAGGACATCAATTCTGTAAATGCTATGAGAAAAGTTGGAAATGCTGAAGATGGAACCAGGGAGGTTGACAGGTCCACCTTGCCCATGCTGTCTTCCCATGCCTGTCAAGACCATAACCAGGGCTGCAGTCCCTAAATGCAAAGGAGGTTCATCAAAATCACTGCCCAGAAAACAAGAGAGGTTCTCCTGGTCAGATACCCGTGCCATGGCAGGGAAGAAGGCAGCTCAGTATCACATTGACAGAGGAGAATAACTAAACACAGCAGCTTTAAGGTTTTTAGCTGCTTTCTGGCCCCATCTCCACTGAGGGAGACCCTTGGCAGCCAAGCAATACAGGTACCCACCTGTATGTGCCTTATGGTTGCATTAAGGGTAAAACACCCCAACAAATTAAGTCAAGGATGGGGCAGAAAGTGAATATGGGAGGAAGAAAACAAGGAGGGCACCCTAGACAGCAAACAAGAGCATGGTGGTCCTCAAGGCTCTTCTTTTCACCCAAACACACCACATCCTGGCTGACAAATCCAGCCCAGAATGGTGTCCTACCTGTGCTGTAGTGTTCCAGGCCAGTGGGCACTTCTTGTGTGGCTGGCTCATCCCAGACCGGGTAGCACGTCCGTGGCTGGCAGCAGGTGGACTGAAAGCCACAGGTCACCCAGGGATCCTCACAGGGACCAGCAGCACCTTGCTTCTGGGAGCAGGAGAAGGAAAAGTGTCAGGGGAGCAGGAGAAGGAAAAGTGTCAGGGGAGCAGGAGAAGGAAAAGTGTCAGGGGAGCAGGAGAAGGAAAAGTGTCAGGGAAGCAGGAGAAGGAAAAGTGTCATGGAAGCAGGAGAAGGAAAAGTGTCAGGGAAGCAGGACTGCAAAATAGCTGCCCTGGGTGAGGAGGCAGAGCAAACAGGCACAAAGCCCAGGGCTGGCAGAGTTTGGTCAGACAAAACAGTGTCATCCAAACTCACCTGGCTGAGGAGTGCCGTGATGAGGCTGAAAAAGCCCTTTTTTAATCAAATATGGGGCACAAAATGCAGACCCACAGCATGGCTTTGCTCAGCAAGATGGCAGCAGGGAGGGCTGTGGGAACACACCCTCCATCAGAGCGGGGTTCTTTCAGCCCCTCAATCCAGAATGGATATTTTTCCAGCAGAATAAGGTAAAAGGTCTCAAAATTCTCCCCAGAATGTGGGTGGGCCTGTGAGGGGATAGAAGGGCCCATGGCCCTGCCCTGGGTCACAGCCCTGGCAGCATGGGGGAGCCCAGGCTGGTTATTTCTGTCCATATTTTTGCTTTCTAGCAAGTCCTCTCTGCCTCAGTCAGAGTTACAGCTCTCATTTGACCTCAGCTAGGCTCTTTCACACTGGCTAGCATTCCTTTGGTCTGTTAAAATATGAGATTTCTCTGAATAAGGGTCTGATTTCTACAAATAAGGGTCTGATTTCTATAATTAAAGTTCAAAGCACTGTCACAGGCTCACAGGATGTTAGGAGTTGGAAGGGACCTCAGGAGATCGTTGAGTCCAACACCCTACCAGAGCAGGGCCACAGAATCCAGCACAGGTCTCACAGGAACACATCCAGATGAGTCTTGAATGTCTCCAGAGAAGGAAACTCCACAACCTTTCTGGGGAGCCTGTTCCAGTGCTCTGTGGCTCTCACAGCGAAGAAGTTCCTCCTCATGTTGAGGTGGAACCTCCTGTGCTGGAGTTTCTATCCATTACCCCTTGTCCTGTCACAGGGTGCAACAGAGCAGAGCCTGTCCCTTCCCTCTTGACACCCAGTCCTCAGATATTTATAAACATTTATTAAATCTCCTCTCAGTCTTCTCTTCTCCAGAATAAAAAGCCACAGGGCTCTCAGCCTCTCCTCATAGGGCAGTGCTCCAGTCCCTTAATCACTGGACTCTCTCAAGTAGATCCCTGTCCCTCTTGAACTGGGGAGACCAAAACTGGAGAAGAGAAGGCTCTGAGGTGACCTTATTGTGGCCTTCCAGTATCTGAAGGGGGCTACAAGAAAGCTGGGGAGGGACTTTTTAGGATATCAGGTAGTGATAGGACTAGAGGGAATGGAACAAAGCTGGAAGTGGGGACATTCAGGCTGGACATAAGGAAGAAGTTCTTCACCATGAGAGTGAGACCTTGGAATGGGTTGTCCAGGGAGGTTATTGAGGCTCCATCCCTGAAGGTGTTTGCAGCCAGGCTGGATGAGGCTCTGGCCAGCCTGCTGTAGTGTGAGGTGTCCCTGCCCATGACAGAGGGGTTGGAACTAGATAATCCTTGTGGTCCCTTCCAACCATGACTGATTCTATGCAATATTTCAGGTGAGGTCTCACCAGGGCAGAGTGGAGGGGGAAACCTGTCAAACCTGACCCATAGCTGCTGGCACTTGGTCTGAGCACACCCAAGATCACACTTTACACATGACCACACATCAGCTGCACGGACAGAAAGGAGCTGATTCAGGAGTGAGAGCACCAACGTTGTCCAAAAATTCCAGAAAACAAATCAAACCTTTTCCAAAGCCTGATCACTTCCAGAGTGCTGATCCCACTGCACTCCTCCCTGGCAGGTGAAGGTCACCATGAGGAGCGGAGGCACCGGGACAATGGTTTCCCTAACAATCCTCCTCCCAACACAAGCGCAGGAAATCCGATGCAGCAATCCTATTTCCAGTGGGGGTTTGCAAGCTCGAGAGGTTCAGATAAGCACTGGGTAAACACTCAGCACTCAGACACCACTCAGAGCTACGTGAAACCTTGGAAGTGATGTAGTGGTTGCCATCACAGGCAAACAGAGAGAAAACCCCACTGCCAGGGACAGGAAAACAACCCCAAAATCCTTTCTTACCATCAGTCCTGGGCGAGGCAATGGGTAAGGGGCTGTGGTGCCGATGGTTGTGTCCATGTAGTAGCTCATCATCTCTGAGGTGCCTGCAGAAATAGAGGTGGACATTGGATGCCCTGCTGCAGAAGGTGTGAAAATCGATAGCATCAGCTAAACCTGCCCCTTCTCACAGCTAAGGACCAGACTGCCATCTTAATGAGTTGAAGCTGGGACAGTTAAGAGGGAAAATATCTGTATTAATAGCAGATATCTTGATGAGCTGTGTTGCATCAACAATACAAACACACAGGTCTGCTAGTGTAAACTGATGAGAGCCTGACAATGGTGAATGAATTATCACCTGGAAGCTGATGGAGCTACTCTGAGGGAAGATGAGATCATGTTTCCTTTTGCTGTAGGACTGGTGGGAAACTGCTGCCAATTTTTTTTTTCCCTTCAGAGACAAAAAAAGCGCACCAGTTTGTTGAGATCAACACCTTTCCTGTTAAAGTTTTGTCAGAAACAATCTGTTTCACAAAGAACTGTGCTGTTTTCAAGAGACATCCTCTGTTTTCCCACATTAGTTACATTCCTCTTGCTAAAGCTCTCTCTTGCAATGCTGAGAATTCTATTCCTGAGTAATTTGTAGTGTGCTAAACCACCTCGGCCCACAAGACCACGTCATGGTTTCATGTGTCATTGCTAGCATGGGATTTACTCCTCTGAGCAAGTCCTTCCAGCAGTGCTGTTCATTAAATGGGATTTTTAACCATCCATTAGCCTATTTGGGTAGCTGAGGTGAGAGAGCTGCAGCCTGCCTCTGGTTTCAAGCATGTAAATGTTTCTCCTCCACACTGCCAGTGTTTCAGAGAGTATGACTTAAAGGTGTTGGAAAGAAAAAGTAAAGGGGGAGTAGCCTGGGTTCAGAAGGGCTCCCTCAGACAGGATATGACTTGGAACCAAGGGGAATGGCAGTTATCATTCTGCTGATACATGGCATAGCCTGTGAGACAGAAGAGCTGCTGCTGCTTTAACCTCTCTGAGGACACAGCAGCTCTGAAGTACCTCCCTTTGGATTTCTGCAGACCTGTGCTACCAGCTGTAACCTCTGCAGATGCAAACACTTGTCCGAACCATCTTCTGGACAGAGACAGCTCAACCACATTACCTTCAGCCTCCCACTGCACCCACAAATAGCTCCAGGAGACACTGGGACCCTCCAGTCCTTCCCTGATGATGGGGCTGGAGGGGGGGGGGGTTCACTGCTGATGGGGGCCACCAAAAAAATCCAGGCCAAGGGCAGAGCTTCAGCAGGGTCTCACTCACCACTTCAGCAGAGACTCCAGAGAACATCTCCTGCCCTGCTCTGTGACTACTGGCCAAATGTGAAACACCTGCATGTGTATGAAATTACTATCATAATTTCCTGCTTCTTGTTACTAACTTTTGCTCTAACACCCCCATTATTATTATTATTTAAACTTCTCTTTTTAATTCTCAAAACTGGAAACTACCTACATGGTGAGAGAATAACGAGCTTTGCACCCCCAAAACACATTAGATATTGCAAGTGAGTGTGGGTGAGGAGCCTTAACTCATCTCAGCATCTGTGCACACCCTGCCAGCCTGCTCAAACTAGGCATTAAAACACCTTGTGCTTAAATCTCACTGCAGCTGGGTGAAGCCATGAAGGTGTGTGGAGCTCATCCCTGAAGCTCAGCTGGTGCAGGGTCCATCACACACTCATCCCTTCACCCTAAACTTGGGTAAAGCATCCCACCCAAACATGGGCTGAGCTCCTTCTTGCTCTGAATCACAGAATCATAGAATTGTTAGGGTTGGAAGGGACCTCAAGGATCATCTAGTTCCAACTCCCCTGCCATGGGGCAGGGGCACCTCACACCAGATCAGGTTGCTCAGAGCCACATCCAGCTTAGCCTTAAAAACCACCAGGGATGAGGCTTCTAATGACTTAACACTGCCAAGCGGTACCAAAGTGAGGCAAATGCTGCAAAATGAAGACAAAGAAATCTCCAGGCTTGATTCACCTCTTCAGGCATACTGGCTGATACCAAAAGTAGGGTGACCAGCAGGACCAGGGCAGGGATTGTTCCCCTGGGCTCAACACTACTGAGGCTGTACCTAAAATACTGGGTTCAGTTTTGGGCCACTCACTCCAAGAAGGACATTGAGGGGTGGGAGAAGATCCAGAGGAAGGGCAATGAAGCTGGTGAAGGGTCTGGAGAACAGAACTTATAAGGAGCTGATAAAGAAATGGATTTTTTTTTTTCCTGAAGGAAAGGAGGGTGAGGGTTAGGGTTAGGAACCTTCTGACTCTCTATAGTTCCCTGAAAGGAGGCTGGAGCCAAGTGGGAGTTGGAACAAGTGACAGAACACGAGGAAATGATCTCAGGGGAGGTTTAGTTTGGACATTAGGAACAATTTCTTCCCCAAAAGGGTTGTCAAGCCCTGGGACAGGCTGCCCAGGGCAGTAGTGGAGTCCTCATCCCTGGAGGGGTTTCAAAGCCGTGCAGATATGGTGCTGGTGGACATGTTTAGTGCTGACCTGAGAGTGCTGTGAATGGTTGGACCTGATGATCTGAAAGGTCTTTTCCAACCTCAAGGACTCTGTGATGCAATGACACACAGGTGTCTGAGAGCAAGGAGTTACAGCCATACAATAGCAGTTAAAACAGCAGCCCCCACCAGAAGCTCTTTTTCCTGCTTTGCAGTACAATAGACAGCTGGGGGTTGGTGGTTTTTGGTTTTTTTTGTGTTTTTTTTTTTGGTTTGGGCTTTTTTTTTTCTTGGGTTTTTTTTTCCCCTTTGATCAAACCACCCCAGTAACACCAGTTCTCAAGAACAGCTTTCATGCCTCGCTGAATGTCTTTTGCATGGTTCTCAGGACGCTAACATCAGCTGAACCTTCCAGCAAAGCAGCTGCTGGGAGCAGCATGTGCTTCAGTCACAGGAGAAGCACTAAACCCACCCTGACACCCGGGACAAGGCTTCAGGAAACAAGGAATCTCAATAAGATTACCAGAACTGTAAGGCAGAACCAGTAATCCAAGCCCTGGACTGGAAAAGGGCAGTTACCATCTCTGGATAGTGTCTCCAAATGGATTTGCAGCAGAGACATTTGGCTTTTTGGTTTCTTTTCTGCTGCAAGCACAAGCTGGGGTCAGAAATGCAGTGCAAACCTCAGCAAGCATTTGCATCCCCGGCCCTGTCTGTTCTTAAAAGCAAGTTAAATCAGCCCTTGGCCAGATTTTTTTGGTGTAATAATCACAGAATCATAGACTCATAGAACCATTTTGGCTGGAAAAGACTTAAGTTCATCCAGTCCAACCATTCTCTAACTCTGCCAAGGCTGTTGCTAAACCATGGCCCTCAGCACCACATCTCTGCTTCTTTTAAACACCTCCAGGGAGGGGGATTCAACCACCTCCCTGCAGAGCCTGTTTCAGTTTTTGAGGACCCTTTTAGCCAAGAAGCTTTCTTCTAATGTTCAACCCAAACCTCCCCTGGTGCAGCTTGAGGCCATTATGATGGTTAAACGCCAGAGAGATGCAGCTTTTAGGGTGTGAAAGGGACTTGGAAGCCAAACCCTGCTTGCAAAAGGCAGGTGAGCAGATCCATGCACAGAATAACTGAGCTCTGGAGATACAGACAAGCAAGGCCAGCAACTGGAGGCGAGAAGACAGAAGAAAGGCAGCTCTGGTGGGCTTTGTCCAGGCTAATTTTAACAGAACTTCCACCACTTCCCATAGGAAACTACTTCACAGCCCAAAATGTCTCTCACTGTCAGCAAGTTTCCCTGATGTTTGACTGATATATTTCTTCTCTTTGGCTTCCTCTAATAAGAGCCTAAATAGTTCCTCTCCTCCCCTTGGACGCCATTAGATAGCTTTAATGACTGCTCAGGAGCTTGCAGCTGAGCTGAATTCCATGATCCCGCTCCTCCTGGCAGGTATCTTGGCCAGAATTAAGGAAATCACTGCAGATTTACCCTGAGATAATCAGGATCCACAGCATGCTGCGAGCTGTTAATAAATAGAAGGGGATCAGAGCCATTTGGTGAAATCCTTAATGACTTAACAGCTTGACTTCAGCCTTATTGTTTGCTCTTATTATTCCTCTCTTATTGTGGAAACATGTGTGGGAGAAACAGCATTTATTTTGGGGGCTTGATCGAGTAGCAGCCAAAGCTATTAGACTCTTGGGCCATTTTGAAACTGAATTAAAATGTTAATTTCATTTCCACAGCCATCCCTCCTCTTTTTTTTTTTTTTTTTTTTTTTTTTTTTAACAAGAGATTTTTGGAGTTTAAACTTATTACCCAGCTTAGTTTAATAAGGGAAAAGCTGTTTGTCCTCATGATTAACACCACCCCACCTTCACCCCTCCTCCCCCACCATGCAAACTTGATTTGTTGGATATAAAAAGACCCTTTACAGTATTCCAATACAATATTTTAGTAAGATATTGTTTTAAGGATGGGGAAAGGGATGTGAGGCCACAGTGACCTCCCCATGGCAGACTGAAGACCAGCAGCTCAAATCTCTGTCTCTCCATTTAGGGCTCTCCTCTGTCTCTTATCAAACCCTGCAGCTCCCATTGCCCCCCCAATTTCTGACTTGTAGGACCACACTCAGCTTCTGCCCACCCCACAGTCCTCAGCCCCAGACTGGCAACCCAGTAAAGGTGGCATTGAGGGGTGGCACAACTGGGACAGCTGCCTTCAACACTAATCCATGTCACTAAGCACCACATCCAAGCCTCCTTTAAACACCTCTAGGGATAGTGACTCCACCACCTCCCTGGGCAGCCTGTTCCAATGCTTGACCACTCATTCAGTGAAATTGTTTTTCCTAATGTCCAGCTTAAACCTGCCCTGCTGCAGCTTGAGGACATTGCCTCCCCTCAGCCTCTTCCTCAAACTGAACAGTCCCAGTCCCTCAGTCACTCTTCATAAGGCTTATTCTCTAGGCCCTTCACCAGCTTGGTAGAGTAGGGTTAATGGTTGGATCTGATGATCTCGAGGGTCTTTTCTACCCTGAATGATTCTAGGGAGCTTTTCTCCATCCCAATAAACCAACCAGCTCCCATCTTTGTGGGGAGAGACAAGGAGCCAGGAGGATGAGGCAACACCACCTTTAAGAAGGTGAATGAAGACTTTGAAAATGAGAAGCAGCACCTTCAACAGGACCATCCTGCTGTGCTGCCAGCTTGCTGGCCCCAAGCTGCTCAGTGATAGCCATTTTATTGTCATATCAAGGAACAATTTATCATCTTTGAGGGGGTGGGGAAACAGGCTGGTGGAAATGACATTCTTCCGCCAGGCTTTTAACCCTTGAAACCCTGGCACTTTCCAGGCTGCCTGCCAAGCTGCTTCCCAAGGGAAGGAGTGTTTGTGAAACTGTCAGCATGCTAAAGACCTCCTTCAGCTCATCAAACCCTGTGGCACCAGCTTAAAAATAAAAGCAACATCCCTAATGTGGGGATATGGGAGACAGAAAGAAGCTGGATTCCTTGGCTGCCTGTGTACAAACGGTGGGGTTTAAGGCATCAGCCACCTCCTGTCTCTGTTTCATAGCAGGAGATCCCACATTTGTGGTGATTTGAAAACTTTGCCATGCTCTCAGAGATAATAGTGCCTGATTTACAGAAGGGAAGCCAGGCAGGGCAGTAAATAACAATTCTCTGGTGAGTAAAGCAACATAACAACTGCCCTTCTGCTCCCTCTGTAAATACTCCAAGAGGTTACATGATTTGGCTAAGGTCATACAGAGAAAGTGAGGGTGAGAGGCTGAGGGTCTGACCTCTAAGCCTCTATCTTTACAACCCAGAGGTGATTGCAGTTGGATTAGTGTGGTCATAAGAATGTTGTCCATGCTGTTTCTAGGAATGATTTGGCTAGCGGGGGCTCTGCACCAATGTTGTGTGCTCCTTCTCTTCCTAGCAGAATAATTAAGTGGTAAAGGAGAAGGCTGAAGCAGAAAGCAGTTTGCTACCAAACACAGGGAGTAAAGGCTCATGTGTAGATGAGACTGGTCTAAAGTTTTGCTGTCCCAGCACTCATGACCGCTCTCATCCATCCCAGCTAGAGTTTGTCCACCCAAATGGGAAGGCTCTTAAGGTATCATCACATCTCCTTCAGATTTGACAGCCTGGGGCTGAGGGATGTGGGATGTGCAGAAGCTGAGTGTGGTCCTACAAGTCAAACTGGGGGGGGCAATGGGAGCTGCAGGGTTTGACAAGAGACAGAGGAGAGCCCTGAATGGGGAGACAGAGATGTGAGCTGCTGGTCTTCACTCTGCCACAGGCAAATCACTATGGCCTCACTCCACTTCCCTTTGCCCACCTTCAAAACAATATAATAACAAAACACTGTGTAGGAATATTGCAAAAGGTCTTCATATATCCCCCGGCCAAGTTTGCTCTGTGTTAATGTACATCTTAAACTCCTTCTTAACTTCTACTCCTCAGCTGCTATTTTAGAATTAAAGCTAAAACAATGCCACAGCCCCACCAAATCTTGAGCAAGCTGACAGCTGAGGGCAAGGAGAGGGCTTTAGGTGGGATCTCACACCAGAAAGGCTGTTACCATTAAATCATGTTGCTCTCTCTCAGGTCAGAGCAGCTACTTGAAATTGCAGGAAGATGTGGAGGGGCCGGTGGTGGTGTTAATTAGGTCATCTGTTATTTCACTCCTGAATTTCCCTCCATGAAATAACAGACTCACAGCACAACACCACAGGCCAGATCCTCTGATGGTGCTCTGAAAAAATCCACCTAGCACCTCTCTTCCTTAGGCATCCATTTTCTCTGAGCCTTGACTTGCCACATGTATAAGGAGGAGGGTAGCACTGGGATGTTTTCTGATTTAGAGAGGCACTGAGTGTCCCTCAGCCCTGAAGCTGAGGACCAGGGACACACACACCCCCACATCCCAATGCTGTGTGCACAAAATTCACGATGGTCTTTCACACAAGTCCCAGCCACCACAGTGCCAATCCCAGCTGCCAAGGGTGAAAATGTCTCAGTAGCCCCCAAAATCTGGTTTGCCAGAAAACTAAATACACAATAGGTGAGGGAAACCTTAAAATCAGCTGAATTAGAGGCAGCATGAAAAGCCCACGAGCAGGAAACCACTCTGGACCCAGCCCACAGCCCCCAAAGGTGTCAGTTGACAGCACAGGATGGGAAGTTGATGGTAACTGTAATACCAAATGAGCAGCCACATGCAAAGCAATGATTGAGAGGGAAGGGGGAAGGCCTTGGCTAAGCTCCTCAGGGACTCACAGTTGCCACTGTGCGGTTTGGGCTGGGTGAGGGGTGCAGGGTTGTGCCCTTCCCAAGGAGTGGCAGTGGCTCGGCAGCACATCCCTGCAGCTGTGGTACACTTAGGGGTCCCAAAAGCAAATGCAGGCACCTGTGGCACTTTCCTCCCTCTGAGGGATGAAAACACAAGGAGATGTGGCAGCCAGCCCCTTACAAGCACCCCTCCAAAGACAGCAATCTGAGGGGGGTCCAGCCCTTGTCTGTCTGTCTGTGTGTAGAGCTGGAGGGAGCTGAGGGAGCATCCAACCCAGGCATCTCTCTTCTCCTCATAACAGAAGCAAACCCCATCCAAACCAGAATGCAACTCAGAACATAAGATAAACTGCTAATTTAATCTGCCAAGGCACAGCCTTCTACCTAGACAAGGAAAATGCCCTTTTTCTCCTAAACAGACATAAAAAAGATTAGAGAATCTATATTTAAAAAGAGATTTTTTTTTTTTTTTTTAAAGGGAAGCACCAGCTCATACATTTATGTAAGACCTTACAGTACTGGGTGAAACTGGAAATAGAGAGAGCAAAAGCAAATCACCAGCAAAGCAAATCGTGGATGTCCTCAAGAAAAGAACAACAGGTACCTCCAGCCCCCCAAAAGAGTTTTAAAGAGCCTCTCTCCCCACCGCCACTTACTACTTAGCTGCAAGACCAAGGGCAAAGCTTATGTCCTCCACGGCTTCCCACACTTGTCTCCGATCTCTTTGCAACTACCTGGTGCTATCCTCTGCGCTGGAGCTGGAGAGGATGGAAATGCCATAGTGTTTGCGGCAGGGCTGCCTATTCAAAGGGAGGGGGAGTGGTCAGCCCCGCATCCAGGGCGGTGGGAAAGGCGAGCTCCATGCTGCTCACAATCAGCCAGCGAAAAGCCACCTCTGGCAGATGTCACGCCGGTGGTGAGGAAGGAAAAATCGTGTCACTTAGAGGGGGTCGTGGGGATCTACCAACACCCCCAGCCCATGCAGTGGTGACCTCTGGGTCCACGCTGCTCCTTTGTGCTGTAAAGCCGTCCGAGGACTTCGGGGTGCTTTGGGAGTGATACTCCAGCCCCTCAAAATCGCTCTGAAGTGGAGGTGAATGGTGATTATTCTTGCACGGTGATTAAAAAGAAGGACACGGGATGAATTTTATCCAGCCCTGATGCCTGAGCTTCAGCTCAGCTGCTGCCTCTGGTTGGAGGTGCCTGCAAACCTGCTGTTTCCTCCTAAGAGCTCCCCTGGGCACCTCTGCCTTTCCTGCTTCCATGCATATCCCAGGACATCATGGTGCCTGCTTTACTCCTAACCCTGGGAAGGAGCCAGCCTGGTAGCAAACCCTAAAACCCCTCATCATGTACCTCTGGTACTAAGCATGCCAAAAGAGAAAAAAAAAGAAAAAAGGCAAGCCATGGTAGCTGCTGCTTGCCTGTGGAAGCTCAAAGGCTGAAGCAATCTTCCCTTCTGTAAGGCACCAGACAGGGGAAATGCTCAGGCAGCACTGAGCCACTGGTTCACCTCCCAGCTCCAATCTGCATCACCCCAAAGACTGCTTTGAACACAAATGCTAAAGGAGGCCAAGGGCTCACTGGAGAAGAAAAGTCTGCTGGGACCAGAAAGGCAGGAGGGCAGGAAAAGGGAGGGAGGTAGAAACAACAGGTTGCAGCAAGTTCGCTCCAAAACCTCAATGCGAATTCCCTGCTCCATGCTAGGAGAGCAGAATTTGGGGCTGCCCTCTCCTAACAACTCTGCATTCCCCTTACCAGCCTTCCCAACCCTCAAAACCTGGCCAGGGACCCCCAGATCGTGGAAGCAGGAGGACTTGCCCATCCTGCCTCCCCTCCTCTCAGTCTCCAAGCAGCAAAGCTGCTTTTTCCTCCAGGAGAGGGCTCCAGGCTGAAAATCCTCTCCAGCTCCAGCACAGATCCCAGTCACATTGCCTTCATGAGCTCCTTGTCAGCTGCCCCAGGAGTGGGGCAAAGCCCAAACACCAAGGGTTACATATCTGCTGTTCTGGGACATCTCATTTATGGGCAAAACGGGAGGTTGGGAACAGCTGCTGTGATTTTCCCTAGAAATCCTAAGAGGAAGCTCAAGCATAAGAGCAAAGAAAGAGGACAGAGCTGTGAGACTCAGCCCTGACTCAGAATATTCTGCTTGCCAGGATTTTTGCACAAGTGTCTGGTTTTCAGCACCCACACAAGAATAAGATGCAGGACCATCACTGGAAACCCTGGCTGAAGCACTGGGCAGTCTGGGGAGAGAAATAACTCCTGGGGACACCCTTTCTCCAACCAAAACTGGGAATTTTGGATATTCTCTGCTTAAGTGCACATTTGCAAAGTGCAGACCAAAACTGCATTTGCTCTCATGTGGATGATTTCACAGCTTCACTGACAGCATCAGGTTGGAAGGGACTCTCAAAGGTCATCTTGTCCAACCTCCCTGCAGTCAGCAGGGACTCCTCCAACCAGATCAGGCTGCCCAGTGTCACATCAAGTCATTTCTTCTTGTACAGAGCTTCTGAGCTGCCAAGTGCTTTGCAGGGAAATTAAATGTGCAAACCCAGTGGTCACCAGCTATAAAAGTCTCTCTTGTTCTACACCCTCCAGCCCAGGAGGTTATTCAAAGGTGCATAGTGGCAAATACCAAGATAACCCCAATATTTCTGCACATAAAATGATAAATAGGTTCCTCTCCAGCTCCTAAATGAAGAAGGAATCTCTCCTTTATCCCTCAGCTTAGACACACACAGCTACAGGTGGCCCAAATACATGTTACCTGTTGAACTTGCAGCCGTAAGGCACCGATCCCTCCTGTAGCTCTTTTAATGCAGGAAATTCTTTACAGGGTTCCCATCTTCTTGGGAAGGTTTCCAGCCTCCTGGGCTTTGGTACAAAGGCTCAGTCACGTCTGAGAGCCAAAAGAAGACGAATGCATCCAGCCATCAATTTTGATCTGGGCAACTCTCTCGGAGGCTGCAGGATAACCTCGCTGGCAGCTGTGAACAAGATGTTTTTCCCTGGGCTGCATGCTCTGCTCTGCAGCAGACAGTCTGCCCAATACAGTCATCTATATATTAATAGCCTCTGCATTCTGGCTGTCCAATCCAGTGTGTGTCTGCAAAACCAAGAGGCTTCTGGTTTTAGCTCTTGCTCACGAGGCAGCCTGATGTCTGCTGGGTGCAGATCACCTCCCTCAGCTTGCAGGTGGCCACCTGGTTTTGGGGTCACTGCTGTCACATTGGTCACCTTCAGCTTCCTGCGGCTTCAGCTGGCAACAGAAAGCTGAGTTAAGTTTTGGGTGGCTCATGGAATTTATCATAAAGCCATTGTGAGAAGTACTTTCCACTCCAGATGGTTTGGATTTTCGTCGTGCTCATAAAAAAATAAAATGATTCCTTAATGTTTAGCTTAAGTAGTTATTAAGGTTTTTACCAAATCTGAGATGTCTTGTAGGCATTTCATGGGTTCTGAGCTGGTAGGCTGCTTAATTTTAGGGGCACTCAGGCTCCTTTTGGAAGGTGCTGCCAGCAGAAACAGCTCCTTTCCTACTAAGCTAAGAAATCACAGAATATATTTGGCTGGAAGAGGCCTTTGAGATCATCCAGTCCAACCTCCGACCCAGCACTACAAGGTCACCACCAAACCATGTCCCTAAGCACCAAGTCCACACACCATTTAAACAACTCCAGGGGTGGTGACTCCATCACTGCCCTGGGCAGACCCTTCACAATGTTTGAGAACCCCTTCAGTGAAGAAATATTTCCTGATACCCAACCTGAACCTCCCCTGAGGCAGCTTGCATCCATTTCCTCTAGTCCTGTCACTTGCCACCAGGGAGAAGATTATCAGCATTGTGGAAAGGATAGGAGAAAGGAAAGCAGCATCATACTGAAGGTGTCTATGACTGGAGAGGGTCATGGTTTGCATCCTGGAGCTGGGCAGTGAACACATCACCTGAGCAAAAATTCGTCACAGCCACTGCTCTGAATCCCACTAACAACTGACAACTCACCTCCTTGCAGCCCTCAGATAACTTTCCATGGAGAGATCCTGCTTGAGGATCATAACCCACTAAGCTGCATGTAATAGGCTTCCAGCTCCCTTTATGGATCTATAAGTATTATCATCTCCATATTACACTGGAAAAACAGAGCAGGAACCGATAAAAAAGACTCTCAGTGCTCAAATCTGTCTGCTTTTAGCTGGTGTTATGTTCTGACCCCAGTACAAGGGAGCAAAGAAAAAGGATCTTGATCTGGAGCCTTCCTCCCAACCTCTCTTTGCCCTGGGAGAAGGTGATCAAGGAGCTGCCTGGGCTTGGAAATGCTGTGGCAGATTTGCCTGGGTTACAGCAGCATTCCCTTCTCAAAAGCAAGGCCATGACACACACAGCCTGTGCCCCAGATGCTTCAGCAGTGGTCCACCAAGAGCTGTGCACATCTGGTCTCCAGCTGCTGAGGCTTTCTGTAGCTGGCTGGCCTCGAAAGCAAACTAGAAGTCACCAGAAAAGCTCATCTCTCATGACCAGTGGGGCAGGGATGAACACCCAATTAATTGCCTTTTTGTATGGAACACAAGGGTGCTGCATGCCCTGTCCAAGCTGAGGGGAAATCTCCATCCTCTAAAGCAGGACAATATGAGTTTTGCCATCCTTGGGTCAGGCAGGAGCTCAAATCCATCATCTCAGATATGATGTGATGGATACAGGATAAAAGAGAAGCTGTTCAGGGTATATGGGAGCATCTTGAATGCTTAAAATAGGTCCACACATGACTTTTGTGAGGCTGGATTAGGTTAGAAGCTGCTCCAGTTAAATCTCCTTCATCTGGGTTGAGTTAATGGCTATAAACTTGCTCATACGTGGTTTATCTTGCTTCTAAAAGGAAGACCAAAACCATGCAGAAAAGGCCTTTAAATAATGTTGGCATCTGAAGATGTTGGACTGGCTTGGGTGTGATGCAGCCTGCAGAACAATTCCCTCTTTCAACTCTGAGCTCTAATTTTGAGGCTATAAATCCAGGTATAGATGATAAACCCCAAATAGCACCAAGTCCCATCCACATTTTCATTCTGGAAGAGGGAGTGAGACCCTTCCACTCATCTCTAACTCTGATCTTCACATCTCTTGGGAAGTTCCAGCCATTACATTGCCAGTCAGAGCCCTTAAATATGCAGATTTGTGACTTTTGCCTTGTAGGCACAAAAAAAAGTCACTTTTCTAAAAGCCAAAGTAAAAATCATCATCACAAACTCCTGCCCTGCTCACACCATCAACAACACAGGGGAAGGGTGCAGAGAGCTCCTGAAAGCTCTAAGAAAAAGGTATGTCCTAGAGCCCCAGCACAATGGGGGTTGGAAGAGACTTTTGAACACCATCTAGGCCACCACCCCTCCTAAAGCAGGGGCACCCACAGCACCTTGCCCAGGGTCACAATATCCAGCTGGGTTTGGAATCTCTCCAGGCACTGCAACCTCTCTGGGCAGCGTGCTCCAGGGCTCCAGCACCCTCACAACAAAGAATTTTCTCCTCCTGTGCAGATGGAACCTCCTGGGTTCCAGTTTGTGCCCCTTGCCCTGCTGCTGGGCAGCACTGAAATAAGTCTGACCCCATTCTCATGAGCTCCACCCTTTAAGTCTTGCTGAGCATTGAGAACAGGTGATAGGACAAGAGAAAATAGCCTCAAGTTGCACTAGGGGAGGTTTAAGTTGGATATGAGAAGAAACTTCTTCACTGAAAGGTCTTTCAAAGACCAGAAAAGGCTGCCCAGGGAGGTGGTTGAATCCCCATCCCTGGAGGTATTGAAAAGCTGCAGAGATGTGGTGTTGAGGGACATAGTTTAGCACCAGCCTTGGGAGAGTCAGAGAATGTTTGGACTCAATCATCTTAAAGGCCTAGTCTAACCAAAGCAAATCTCTACTCTAATCCTGTTCCATAAAGACCTTCCTCCTGCCAAGTGGTGCCTCCAAAAATGTTGGGGAATGGTTGAGTGGTGAAAAAGTTCCTGTTCTGCCCTTGCTTCAACAAGCAGCATAAGGAGAACAGGCTGCAAAGGGACAGCCCACGTTCTTCATTTGGCTCCACTCGAGGTGGTCCTGCAGACCTCAGGAGGTCTGTTTTCTTCCCCCTGTAAAGGACCCCAACCCAAACACATCATCTCAGCTGTGTCCATAAATCAGCTTGTGGTCACCATGTGTGATCCCAGGCCTGGAGAAACGAGCAGTCAGCTTTCCATCACCATTGTTTCATGACTCATCACTTGACTCAGTCCCAACACAGCATGTCCTTTGAAGTCCTTTCATGCCTCACGTCTTTTCAGCATCAGAAATGCCACTCTGATGGGAGTGAGGCAGAGAAAGGACACAAGTGACGTAAGGACTCAGAGATCTCCCTGTGTTTGGGTCATTTGGACAGCTAATAAACCTGGGAAACTCCTTCTTGAGGCCATTTTCCCATATCAAACAGATCTTTGTGTTCTCCATCAGCTGATGGATGCGCAGCAGAAGGCAAGGAGGGTTTGGTGGTTTTGACAATAATCTTCAGGAGATCCAAGCTGAAATCTGTGCCCTCCTGGGTGCCATCATCCAGCCAGAAACCTGAGTTACAGGGTCAGCAAAGAAAATCTTATTATCCTGTGTTTATGTGTGAGGAGCTGTAGGGCTGGAAAGTTGGGTGATGCACCTGGTGGCTGAACAAGGGAAATGATTCTCCCCTTCTGCTCTGCTGAGACCCCACCTCCAGTACTGTGTCCAATATTGCTACCCCCACCCAGCATATGAGGGACATTGAACTGCTGGAGCAGGTCCAGAGGAGGACACAAAAATAATCAGAGGGCAGGAGAACCTCCACAATGGGAGTGAGCTGCAAGAGTGGGGTCTGTCCAGCCTGGGGAAGAAAAGCCTCCAGGGAGACCTTAAAGCAGCTTTCCAGTACCTGAAGGGTGTTACAGGAGAGCTGGGGAGGGACTTTTGACAAAGGATTGTAACAGGGTGAGGGGGAATGGATTGAAGCTTGAGGAGGAGAGATTTAAAATGGAGATTTGGAAGAAATTCTTTCCAGTGAGGGTGGTGAGACACCGGCACAAGTTGCCTAGGGAGGGTGTGGATATCCCCTCCCTATGGGTGTTCAGGGCTAGGATGGATGAGGCCTTGAGCAACCTGGGCTGGTGGGAGGTGTCCCTGCCCATGGCAAGGGGTTGGAACTGGATGATCTTCAAGGCTCCTTCCAACCTTAACCATTCGATGACTCTATGAAACGTAGGCTGGAGACGTTTCAACCAAGTGCTCTAAATGTCTGCATCTTACCAATGTTTTTTTTTTGTTGTTTGTTCTGAGATCAAACAGAAGGGAGGAAAAAAAATACAGTAGCCAAACTGTGAGGTTTGCTTTAGTGGAAATGAGTTATGGACATGTCCTTTACCTCTCTGTTTACTTTGCACATGGTTCCAGGTCAAGGAAAGTTTGTCTGTGACAAAGATTAGGCTTTGGGAACAGCTGTGTCTTCTCATATTTAATTCCTGAGCTCCACTGAGCATGTTTGGACAGATTCTCTTCTGCATCCTCCACTGGTTAGTAGGGGAGCTCAGGCAGGAGAAGAGGACACAGGTGACATCCCCTGAGAGGTGAGATGTTCCCCTCTGTGAAGGACTCCAGGAGGAAGAAAGAGGGAAGAAGAATGCTTGTCCTGGCAGGCTTAATGCATGCTGTCACCATGCCTGCCTGGCCATGGAGGGGTTATTTATGGCCAGCCAGGGGATTGCAGGGCTGGGTCCCACATGTGAAGTGAAAGTGGAAGTGTGTGGGTGGGAGGGGAAGCAGCAGCATCTCATTTATCAGCGTTCCCGGGGCCGAGCAGGTTTCCAGCCGGACCCAGGCTGTGTTAAGGAGCTCTCTGCATCTCCCAAGGCATCTCCCTGCACACACTCAAGCAGAACTACATGACCCTAGGAGCATGACCACAGCTCAGCTTCTGTCCTCCAAGGATGGTCGAGGCAGGTTCACCTCCCCAGGAGAAGCAGGACCCCCACTGACATCTATGACCTGCACTAGGTGCTTCCTTAAGCTGCTCATCCTTATTGCACTTCCACAGCTCCCCCCAGAAAGACCCTCTGGGCAGCTTAGGATGGCTTCTTCACTGAAAGGGTTCTCAAACACTGAGGCAGACTCCCCAGGGAGGTGGTTAAATCCCCATCATTGGAGGGGTTTAAAAGATGCAGAGATGTGGTGCTGAGGGAAACAATTTGGCATGAGGCTTGTCAGAGTCAGAGAACCATAGAATCACTTGATTTGGAAGGGACCTCTAAAGGTTGAACAGGATGATCTCTAAAGCCTCTTCCAACCAAACTGATTCTAGAGTTCTATGATTCTACGATTGCCTCTTTCTAGCACTGGCTGAAGTCTGTGGGAGCCAGCCTGGGCCCATGGGTTTTAAGCAGAGCAAGGGAGGATGGAGGGGAGGTCACAATGGGGTTAGCTGATGAACAGCAAGCAATCCTAATTTATGCAAAAAAGCAGGCTGGAAAGAATGACATTCCTGGTTGTCTGCATGTATAATCTAGAGAAATCCTCAATAAAGGAGCCAAAGATGGGTCTATGAATCAGATCTTTATCCTTCCAGCATCCCAGAGCTCAGCCCATGGGTTTGGGATTGCTCAGCCCATGGGTTTGGGTGAGTTTGCCTTTTTTTCATTGCTCTGTCTTTCCCAGGCAGGCCATTTAGAAGCTGCAAGAACAATGTCCTCTTGGAAATCAAACAGGTCACTTGGGCTAAAGCTTTTATCTGGGTTTCCACCATCTTAGACAACAAACCAGTCATTAATGTCTGGAGGCACAGCTTTGATTTCAGCTTCGAAATCCACAGCCTGGATCGCTGCCAGTGATGCTCAGTGACACATTTAAGGCCAGCTCATGTCCCAGTTCTGATTGATTCCTCCTTGCCCTTATACCTGGATGCCCTCCCAGAGGTGTTCTGGGTTTACAACTCTGGCAAGAAGACCACAGCACAGAAAGTTCCAATAGGAAGCAAGCAGAAGCTTTACTTTTGGCCCTGGATTTGTTTCACCAACAGGATAAGAAGGTTTGCAAAGGAGCTCTGGGGCATTTTGCTGGACCAGCTGCAGCAAACAAGCTGTATCTTCATCAAGACACACCTTCTGCTGATGATTCTCCAGCTTTCACTGTCTACAGTTCTCTGCACAGCCTTTTCCTGCTCCAGAAACACCTTAGGAGACCCAGCATGAAAATTGTAAGCTGCAAACATTTGGGTGTTCAGCACCAAGCCCAGAAGAACCTGAATCCCAAAGGTACCTCTGAGTCTTCTGCTCCCATCACTGGGCAGCCATATCCACAGTGTCAGTCTGTGGGAACCTGCATCCCAGAAGATTCTTCCTAAGATTTTCCCCTGATGCCCCCAAGGTACAGCTGGACACCATGCTGGAATTTCAGTTCAGGCTGAGAGCAAGCAAGAAGCTCCCAGGAAAGGCTGCTGAAGAGCACTGTGGTGGAGAGTCACCAGGCTGTCACTCCCACTCCAGACACTATTCCCAGCTGGGGAACGCCTCAAGCTTCACCAGACAGTGATATAACAGCACTGGCTTCCTCTCAATCCCTTGGGCAAGCTCCAAGTCTCAATTTTCCACCAACAAGTCTCTCCTCTGTCTGCCTTGGCAAGTGGCACTGCAAGCCTTTGGGACCAGGGCACACCAGGCAGCGAGGATTTCACAGAGGGTGAGATGCCACCATTGCCCAACCCTTCCCAGGCCTGCAGGTACCAGATGGTGTTCATACTTCCCACCCACAGCATCATCTCATGGTGCAAGGCTGAGGCTTCTCCTGTGGTTGAAGGAGGAACACACAGGGCTGGGGACATCCACCCTCGTCCTTACCCGGGAGGTCTCGCTCAGCCGCTACCAAGCCCTTGGGTTTTTGAAGTCAGCAGGAGTCTGGCCTGGAGAAGGTTTCTGGGATGAGTTTTGGCTGCCTTGCTTGAAGCTGTTTCCAAAAATCAAGGCTCACAGCATCACCTCAGTCCGTGACCATAAATCTCCCTGAGGCTTGATAAATCTCAGCCGGGAGGTTGATTTTAGCTTGGCCACCCTGGGCACAAGCACAGGACACTGCCATCAGCAAGGACCCAACCTTGCTCATCCTGATGCAACTGGGATGAGAAATCAGAAGGGTTTTTTTCACCCACCCTGAGAATCTGTGGGCTGAAAGGGACCTTGCTGAAGCACAGAGCAAGCTGCATTTACCTTCTTTCTTGCATGTGCTTCATTAGCTTGTGCAGCCAGCTCTGACTTTTCATGGATGCTGCAAATGGGAGAAATAAAATCAGTCCTGCAGCCCAAGTGCTTAAACCTGAGGCCTGGCCATGCCAACACAAACCCTGAATCGAAGGAAGCATGAGGCTAAATATAGATCCTCCAGCAAAATCAGAGAGATTTTCTTCTGTTTTTTTCTCTTCTTTTCTAGGTTCATACTGTAAAACATCTGCTGAACAGTTTCCTATAACTGTTTTTGGCTTTTAAATCAAAGAAAGAAGAAACAATGTCCCTTTTTTTTTTTTTTTGGGTAGAGAGAAAAGGAGGGGAGGAGGGGAGGGGGAATAATAGACCTTCCTCTTAAAGCAGGATGACAATAAGGATAGAAATAGAAAGGAGAGAGCTCTGAAACATCTTGAGCCCAGACAAGAAGTGGGTGGATGGTAGCTTCAGGTATCTCTGCTTGCTTTGGCTGCTTCCCAGTTTGAGAGAGAGATGCCAAAGCTGCTGACAGCCCAAAGGGAAAACCCATGGGCAAGGATGGATCATGTCTGGTGACTGAGAGTGAGGAAGGAGCTGAAAAGAGGTTGCTGGGGGTGCACCAAAAGACACATGGGGCTGTTATTTAGCAGGAGAAAGAAGAGGAGATGTGCTGCAGTTCTAATGGCAGTTTCCCCATCCTGGAAGAAAATCCCCTGCTCCTTTCAGCATCTCACAGCCACGTCCAAGCTCCTTGAGGTGCTTGCAGCTGCAGTAGTCTCTACCCACCTGCAGCAGCCAGAGGGGTCCCTGAGCCCAGGGGTGGATGGACCTGAGCTGCCACATCAGGGTTTGGTCCCCTTGGCACAGCCAAGGTGTCAGATCACAGGCAGCCTGCTGCTTGAAGCCCTCTGCTTTTCATAGAATCATAGAATGGTGGGAATTGGGAGGGACCTCTGGAGATTACCCAGTCCAACCCCCCTGCTGAAGCAGGGTCACCCACAGCAGCTTGCCCAGGATCACAAGGTCCAGATGGGTTTGGAAGCTCTCCAAAGAAAGAGGCTCCACAACCTCTCTGGACAGCCTGCTCCAGCCTGCTCCAGGGCTCCAGCACCCTCACACCACAGGAGTTTTTCCTTAAGTTCAAGCAAAACCTCCTGGCTTCCAGTTTGTGCCCATTGCCCCTTGTCCTACCACTGGGCACCACTGGAAAGAGTCCAACCCCATTTTCATGACCTCTACCCTTTGCAAGTGGATCAGTGTTGATCAGATCCCCTCTCAGGCTGCTCTTCCCCAGGCTAAGGAGCCCCAGGCTCTTCAGCCTCTCCTCCACCTCCTCCCCACCACCTCCACCGAGGTCACCAGCCCCTTGAGGAGACACTGGGGGGACGTGCAGGCCACGCTGTCACACCTCTTGAGCTTCTTGGCCTGCTCTGCAGCCTTTCCTGCCAAGTCACAGGATGCGATGACGGGGCGGCTGGGGAAAAAAAAAAGACTTCAAAACATCCCAAACAATCAGAGATTGTCTGCAGAGAGAGGGCTCTAAAATTGGCTCCTTGGATTAGCACCAGGCTCACCCCTGGGGCCTTTGTCAGGAGAGCTGGGCTCGGCAGTGATGACGGAGAAGGATCTAATCTTGCTTCCTATCTGTGCTATGGGTCAGATTTAGCCCAGCGAAGGCTGTTCTCGCCCCTCGGTGACCTGCTGCCATCCAGGCACCCAGACAGAGCCTGGCCACAGTGACTTCCCACTCTCCAACACCCCCCAGTGCCTGTAGGAGCTGCATGACTCAGGAGGCAGCGATCCCTTTTCATTTATTTCCCCCCAGAAGTCACTTTGGAACCTGCATCCCTTCCCTATAGCAAAATTCCAGGGCAGGTCTGGAGGGTGGGAGTCCAAGAATTGCTCTTTCCTTTGTGGCTTTAGCATGGTGGTAGGACGCTGGGACAGGTTGGTGGAACAGGTTGCCCAGGGAAGTGGTGGAGGTCCCATCCCTGGAGACATTCAAGGTCAGGCTTGACTGGGCTCTGAGCAACCTCTTGTAGTGCAGATATCCCTGCTGACTGCAGGGGTGTGCACTAGATGAGCTTTAAAGGTCTCTTCCAGCCCAAACCATTCTGTGATTTTATGTTGTGGTGGATTTGCTCTTTTTTTTTTTTTTTTTTCATCCCAGTTAGGCAGGGGTGGGGATTCTCCTGTTCAAAGGGTTTTCTTAGCACCTTTGATCCTTGGCATGAGGATCTTCTGCCACAAAGCCTCTGCCCCCATCATCAGGGACCAGAGAAAGTATGGCAACACAGAACAAGTTGCTTGTGCATTTAGGTCTGCACAGGACACCTTCCTTGCTCCAGCCTCTGTGGTGTCCCCAGGGATGCAGCCCCTCAAGGCAGGGTGTTCTGCCTTCCCACACCCAGGGGGTGATGCCAGGAGGGTTTCTTGCAAAGCCAGCTTCACAGGACGGGTTGATATCCTCACAAGCATTCCTTTGGCAGAGCACTGACTGCAAGCAAAGGTTTGCAGCTTGGAAACTTGGAAGGGTTGGGTTATTTTCACTCTCTCTCTCTCTCTCCCAGGCTCTTTCATTCATGCTTCCTCCCTCTTCTCCCCAGTGCATTTCTCACTCACGCTCTCATTCATGCTCACTCACTCATTCTCCTTTTCCTGGCTGTATTTTTAGCTCCCTCGTCGTGCAGAGGATGTGAACATTATCCCTGAGTCATGACTTTGTGAGGAAACAGGCAGCCAGGGCTCCCATTACAACCCATGAGGGCTCTTATCAGCTGCAGCACAGGCTTGCTGGGGAGGGGGCTTTATCTCCCAGCTCCTCTCCTCTTCCTTTCCCTCCAGCTCCTCTGAGGCTCATCCCCTTTGGCTGTGTCGTGAGGCAGAGCTCAAGGAGTTAAATGAAGATTGGCAGCCAGGAAATGGGAGTAAACCGTGAGGGCCAAAGAGCATCCTCGGTGCTGCCACAAGAATTACATCAAGCTCAAAGGTGTCTGGCAGGGCTTTGACACCAAATG
Organism: Indicator indicator; assembly: GCF_027791375.1. Taxonomy (NCBI): domain Eukaryota; kingdom Metazoa; phylum Chordata; class Aves; order Piciformes; family Indicatoridae; genus Indicator; species Indicator indicator. The sequence goes on from NC_072043.1 coordinate 3,842,636, forward strand.
CTGCTGGTGTGATTCCCAGCCCGTGCAAACAAACATGAGGTAATGGCACCTGGGGGCTTAGTCTGAAGCTTGCTCTGCATTTGGAAAACACAAAAGCTTTCCCCTGAGCACTCCAGCCTGGCTCAGCAGAAGGCTGAAGCAGCCGCAGCATTACCCAGGCTCCGTTCCCACACGCAGACCAGTCCCTGAAACCAAAACCCCAGCCTGCAGAAGTGACCAGAGCCAACCTCTTCTCTGGGCTCCCTTCCCAGATGCCCGTGACACACTGCACACCAGCAGATTGTCTTCTGGAGGGAAGAAAACAAGAATCCTGCAGGGCAGGAGGCAGCCTGCCCGGCTGCTGCCATGGGAGCCCACGCCTGACGTTACAGATGGGTTCCAAGTGACCCTTTGGGTCAGTAGTGGAGGGAGGAGGGCACTGGGGGGGTAGCTTTTGGTGTATCCCAACCAAGCCTCTGCATCACGACTCAGCTTTGCTAATCTGTGCTGGGCATGAGGCTCAGCTTCACCTTTTCGTGACATTCAGGCTGTTTTCGGCTCATTTCCTCTGACTTTCCTCTCTAACCTTTATGTTATCTCCCTAATAGCCTCTCCTCCCTTTTCCACCCATCTGCTTATTTTAGCTGCCTCTTCCTGCCTGCACGTGTGGCTGCTGCCCTGCCCTGTGCCCATCTCCTCCCATGCCCCCAGTGTGGCATAGGAGGGGTCTCTCCCCTGCCCTCTCCTCTCCAGGGGAGACTTTTGCCCCATTTTCATGCTTCCCCAAGTAAATCCCCATCCTGCCACACTCATCCTCACCAACTATGACTTCACCTCCTCATCCCCACTCAGGAGTGGGACCTTCTGCCCTCTTTCCATGCACTGGGAGTTGCTGCAGCCTTTTACTCCAGCAGGAACCAGTGTGTGGTTATCACAGAGTCACAGAATCAATAAGGTAGGAAAAGACCTCAAGGATCATCAAAGTTCATTATTCCCCCACAACTCCCCCAAAATCCTCTCTCTGCAAGGAGCTGCTTCTTCATCCCAGCTCCTTCCCAAGCTCAGCTCTTCCCAAGCACTTAAAACTGATGGTTGTGTTCCTGTCTCCTCATGGAGGTGGTCCCACTCCTTCATCTCCAGCATCTGTGGAGATGCTGTGCCAAGAGCCTGAGGCTGAATCCTGGCTGCACCCCACCTTTGAGCTTGTTTGCCCACTGCAGGACAACAAAACGGATGCCACCACCAACTGGGAGAAGAGATGAAAGGCTGACACAGGGTCAAGGAGCAGCTCAAGAAATTCAAGGAAGAAAAATCCACAGAGGGCTACTAAACCCACTTTTGAGGTCAGGAAATCCCAGGGCTGTGGCTATCAGTGCTCAGAGAGGATACCAGGGAAGGATCAGATCCTTTTCATCTACTTCCCCCCCTGGCTCCCAGTATGAGTCAATTGTGGGACCACTGGTTTGGTTTAATGCAACCATTTCAGCACACACCTCTGGGACAGACACAGCTCCTGAAGGGGCAATGTGGGCAAAGGGACCTGAGGAGGGAAGGAATAAGACTCTTCCATCCTGGGTCACACTGAGACATGACACAATGGAGGAGATGCTGATGGTGCAGGGTATCTCCCCATGGCACTCAGTACTCTTGGGCCTACATGGTGGACAGGAGAGGGCCAGCAGGAGCTTGGAGATGTTTACAGGATCATAGGATCATGTCAGCTGGAGGAGACCTTTAGGATCATCGAGTCCAGCCATTACCTAACCACCAAGTCTGGAGCTGAAATGACTTTATGGCCACGGCTGATCAAGAAATGAGGCCATTTGCAGTCCCAGACTCAAAATCACTCCAACAGTGGGAGCCAGGACTTCCTGGGCTGAGCCCTGTTGCTAAATAAAAGACAAAAGAAAGAGTCATTAGATGCCATTAATTGTTGTTAAGAGGAGTTTTGCTGGCGGCCAAGGCTCCTCTCAGGAGGACACAGCCCTGGCCTTACCCTTCACAGCTGCAATAACACTCATGTGTGGGTTGGGTTTATTTTAAGGACCCTTGATGACCCCTTTTCTCCCAACCCAAGCCTCTGCCAGCCTTCTCATCCTCCACGTCTCCTCCAACCATGCTCACAGAGACCAGAAGATCTTGGGGATGGGAGGTGACAGGTTCCCCAGGGATGTGGTTGAGGCTCCATCCCTGGAGACATTCAAGATCAGCCTTGATGTAGCCCTGGACAGCTTGATCTAGTTGGAGGAGTCCCTGCTGCCTGCAGGGGCTTGGACAAGAGGACCTTTGAGGGTCTCTTCCAACCCAAAGCATTCTGTGTGAATCTATGAGGATAACTGGGGACCACAGCAGGATCTGGCCTGCTCCAGGCTAACTGGGACAGCAAATCTATGGATGCTCCAAGGAGATGCATCCCTGGAGAGCTCGGCCATCACATCTGTGAGGTGACCAAACACAAGTCACATGCTGACAAGAGTGAAGGGTTAGTCCTGGAGATGTTAAAAGGCTCCTCTGCTCCTGTCATGTACCTGTGCTCTGGCTTCTGTGTGTGCCTGTTAGACTTAATTAATTCTGATGGCTATTATTTTGTGGTGTGATGAACACTTTGGGCAGGCCTTGGGAGACTGCCTGGAATTACAAACAATTTAATAACGAGGAGCTGAATGCTGAGGCTCTGCTTTCACTCCTGCCCACTGGTTTCCAGCAAGAGGAGTACCACCCCCCAGATTCATCTGGGTGATTTTAGGGTGATCCTGCTCAGAATCATCACAGATCTGCAAGGCTCAAGCAGGGAGCAAGGGCTGCCAGAGCTGGTTCCCAAGCTGGAAAAAGGGATGCAGCCCTAAGGGAAGGAATAAAGGAATTGGAGGGCTGAGACTTTGTCTTTCTCCAAATTATCTTTATTTTTCCTCCAGTCCTGCCCAGGAACTTCCAATTTCCCTTCCCTCAGAGCAGAGCACCCTGTTTCTTCCCCTCTAGAGCTCACACTGCAGGTTAGGAGTGGGCAACAGCTTCTAGGGCACACACAGCATGATCAAGAGGCCTTGGCAAACCACCTTGCATGGGCAGTGGAGATAACCACAGCCAAATGAGAAAGGAGCATCCATTGAAGGACCTCTTTCCAAGTAAGACCCCCACTGAGGTTTGGAGGTTTTAACAACCCTTTCCAGGAAGAAATTGTTCCTTGTGTCCAAAATAAACCTTCTCTGGTACTGCTTGAGGCCATTTCTTCTCACCCTTTCTCTTTTTACTTGGGAGAAGAGACCAACCCCCACCTGGCTCCAGCCTTCAGGGAGTTGTAGAGAGCAAGAAAGTCTCCCCTCAGCCTCTTCTTCTCCAGGCTGAACACCCCCAGTTCTCTCAGCTTCTCCTCCCCAGCCCTGTTCTCCAGACCCCTCACCAGCTTCATTGTTCTTTTCTGGACCTGCTCCAGCCCCTCAATGTCTTTCCTGGAATGAGACCCTAAAAGTGAACCCAGGATTCAAGGTGTGGCCTCACCAGTGCCATGTACAGGGGGACAATCCTTGCCCTGGCCCTGCTGGCCACACAATTGCTGATCCAAGCCAGGATGCTGGTGGCCTTCTTGGCCACCTGGGCACATGCTGGCTCATCTGCAGCTGCTGGCATCCAGCACCCCGGGGTCTTTCTCTGCTGGGCAATTCCCAACCACCCTGCCCCACGCCTGGAGCATTCATGGGGTTGCTGTGACCAGGCAGCAAGCTCTTCTCTTTCTCAGTGCAATTATTTGTAACACTGAAATCTATGGTTTGCTCTTACTCCAGTATCTTAGAAGTTGGTCTGGCTTCTTCAAACCCCAAGCCTTTGTAGTTCACCATTAAAAGTGTTATTTTTTTTCCCCTCCTTTAATTCACAGCAGTGACAGGCAGCACCTTCCCAGAAGCTCCTTCTCCTGCAGCAAAGGCTCTGTGGTTTCAAGAGACAGTTTGCTCTCACCAGGAGAGATTGCATCTCTGCTGCACCTCCCAAAGCACAAGCACGCCTCCTGAAGGCAAACCTCACCCTGGGGGAGGGCCTTTCTTGGGCCCCACAACCTCCCCTTGGGGCAGGGGGGGTGGGGTGGTGCAAAACAAGGGGGTCCACAGTCCTCTGATATAAAAGGTTTATTGTGCAGAAGCAAGTCCTGGCTTCATCAGGTTTTTGCTCCCAGGGATCAGGCCTGGAGCACCAGAGGTAGGTGTTGCTTCTGGGTTATTTCTGCCTCTGGTTGCCCCTGTTGCAGCATCTGGAGAAGCTCACAGTCTCCAGGCTGTTTACTTTTGCTGCACATCTGTAGGGCAGGGAAGTGCTGTCACCTCCACTGCAGGAAAGGAATCTCTTTACTTTTGAAGCCATCAGGAGCTGAGCTGTAGAGAGAGGTCAGGGGACCTGGCTCTGAAAAGAGCAGTGGCAGCACTGGCACCTCCATGGAGCAAGGCTGGAGCATCGTGGTGCATCGAGGGACCCTGCCTAACTTGGTGTTGGCCACTCAGGCCATCCACAGGGAGCAGAATCTATGCCCAGAGAGCCAACACCCAAAGGGCAAAGCCTCATTTCTTCTGCAGTGCTTATCCTCACTGCTCCTCACACAGGAGGAAGGTTTTGTGATCCTCATGATGTAGCTGGAAGCTGAAGCCCAAGGAAAGGGAGGATTTTCCCACCAGGACTGAGCAAAACCCCACTGCTTGCTGAGTCCTCCAAGGCTCAAGACACCTCCCAAGCTCAGTCAACAGGCTTCTAGTGCTGCCACTTCAGCAAACACACAAACACACACACCCCCCCCTCCCTGATACTTATCTCAGTTGCACTAAAAGCACTTTTTTTTTTTTTTTTTTCAACTCAAAGCACATTTTCCCAACTCAAAGCAGCAGCAAATCAAATCCTCCTGGGTGTTACAGTGAAGAAATCTAGAAGCATGGAATCATAGAGACATTTGGGTTGGAAAAGACTTTTGAGATCATCAGGTCCAACCGTTAGCCCAGCACTGTCATAAGACATTAGGCTTGCTTGCTTGCATTCTGCTTTCTGCTTGGGTAATGAAAGAAAACATTCTGACCAGTTTCACTTCCTCTTACTACCAGCAGCACACCAGCAGTACCACTTCTAACTTCTCATCTATTAGCACAACTCTTTGGGCTGCAGCGTTGCAATATTTGCACTCAGTTTAAGAGGAGGAAGCCTAGAGTAATGGAGAAGCTCTTTGTTTGTTTTGTTGTTTTTTTTTTTTTTTTTAAGGTTAAGGTGACTGTGAACCCTTTAAGGCAGTTTCTCAACTGCCAATTCCACTTAAAAGGCATCTGAGCTGCAGCAAAAGCTGAGGGTGCATCCCAGCCCTGAAGGTTTGCACAGGTTTCCTGGTACCTCTCATTGTTTTGGAGCTGCTTTTTTTTTTTTTTTTTTTTTTTTCCCTTCTGCAGGACTAACCATATGTGTGTACTTTGCATTTTGTACTCTTCCTCTGAAGTGACACTCTCTGCTTCCCCCGCACTTCTGGAATGTTTTAAACCCGAAAAGCATCATTGGGAGCCGCCTGGTGCCGTCCGTTTGCACTGCAAGCCCTGGATCGCAGCCAAAGAGCACCTCGGGAAGGGCTGGAGATGCGCAGCACAAAGCCTCCTTCCTCTAGACTCGGGTCACAGGGTCTGACAGGTGCAGACAGGCTCGTAGCTGAAGAAAGCCTCTTTTTCTGTCCCCTCTGCTCCTTCAGGGAGGCAAAAGGCAGAGGTAAAGCACTCTTCCCCCGTTAGATCAGCTGGAAAACCTGCAGGAGGGTCATAAACTCCTCTTTGGTCTCCTTTTTGGTTCACTTTTGTGAGATCTGGAGAATGACACTGCTGTTAACAGATCTGGATGGTGCTTTTCATCTGCATTTTGCACCCAGTGAGTTCATTCACTCCCAGCTTTTCTGGCTTGCTTTCCACTTTTCATCTCCCAAGCACTGAAAAGAGGAGATGGAGCCAAAAATACAGTGTCTGAGCTCCACTCCTTTTGGCTGCTCTGCTCCAGCTTTCCCTGCTGCTGTAATTGCTGTTGGGTGGGTTGAATTGGGGTGAGAGGGTGAAAGGGAGTCACCCCTAAGTGATGGAGAATTGGGATGGGGATGGATGGCGGAGAAGATACCTCTGCAATCATGGCTTGAGTGTTCAGCCATCCCTGGGAGTCCAAAGCCTTGACTGTTTGGAGGGTTGGGGTTTTTTTGGTGGGTAGCATGAAACAAGCCCAGTGGAGGCTCAGCCTGCTCCCAGCTCAAACCACCACAACCACCAGCTGGGCTCAAGAGGCAGGTGTGGAACAACGAAAGCCACAGGGAGGGAGGTCGCAGTGGGGGAGATGAAGCCTCCTTGTATGGCGACTACCAGGCAGCACTGACTCATTCCTGAACTCTAAACCTGCCTGACCAACCTCCTTTTGCTGATCAAGGAGCTTTACTTGTTCTTTCTGTACATCAGAGCAGCCATGACCCTTGTTTTCCTCCTGGGTAAGAGGTCTCCTCTTCATGGCAGGCCAGTAAGTGTGAAGGAGATGAGCCCTACACAAGCCAGCACTTGAGATGCTCAAAGTCTTCCCCAGCCCATCTCTCACTCTCCATGGGATCAGCCCATGGCAGCTGGGCAGGCAAGCCAAATCTTGCAGCCTGATCCAGCCATACCAGAGCATTTCTTCATGCTAGCATCTCTGCTTGGTACTTGGTCCCTCCAGCATTAATTATCTCCTCAAGCAGGGCTGCAACCCAAATCCTACAGCGTCCTGCCTGCTTCCCAGGTGCCCATCTGAGCCCCTCTGAGCTGTTCTGTCTGTCTAAAGCCTAGAGAAGGGAGAATTTGCTGGGAAATGGCCTTGCTTCTGGTACCAGTGAAAAGAGAGCCCTGGGTCCTGGAAGCTTTTTGAGCAGTTCAGAGGCTTTGCCATACCCTGGGGTGCTTTTGTTTTGAAGGCACGTGAAGAGTCCCACACTTTGGCTGCAGATCTGAACTTCAATGGATCTCAGAGCCAGAAAGGACCATAGATTATCCAGCCTGCCTTCCTGTCTAACTCAGGCCATATGAGTCCATTCCCTTATCCCTACAGTGAGCCCAGGAATTCCTCTTTGGCTCCACATCTCTTCCAGCGAGGCATCCGGTCCTCATTTAACGCCTTCAGGAGATGGAGAATCCATCACTTCCCCTGGCAGCTTGTGCCAGTGCTTACTTCTAATAAAAGAGGAAGATATTTAGAGCTGAGCTTACAAGTCAGGAGCCTCTTTGGGTAAAGAAACTCTCATAGGCTGTCTCACCAGGAAAATCAAAGCACAAAGGTCTCACTGAAGAAAGATCTGGTCCCCAAAAGTGTGCCTGCCCCTTCCCACCGCTGCACTTGAGCCATCTTAAGTTGGGCTGTCCTCTACAGGCATCAACTCTGCAGCCCAGTGTTGCTTCCTCAAGCCTGCCTGTTTGTTGTACATTGGTTGCCTTTCTCAGAAGCAGAAGGTTTTGCAAACACACACATTTCACAAGAAGTTCTGTAGCCACCCTGGTTCTTCTGCCCTCCACCAGCTGGGAGACCAGCAGATGCTCTGCAGAAAACACCTCCACTGCTCCTCTGAGCTCCTCTTCTCTCCAGCCATGGGGAGCAGGGAAGAGGTTGCTGTATGCAACAGTTATAAGGACACCTAGGTTTACATCACCTTTTTCTGTTTTGTTTTGTTTTGTTTTGTTTTTTTGAGCTAGACAGCCCCTGGCCACAGCCCAACTGGTTGAGACTCAACCCAGACAGGACAGTTAACAAGGAGGAATTATTTGGGAGAGTCAAGCAGGACTGTGCCTTGGAGGAAGGACAGATGTCCACTCACTCTGCTACTGACTTGGACTCATCCTTAATCCTGGATTCCCATCATAGCTCACAGGGGATTTGTCTTGGCCCAGTGTGGATGACCAAGTCATGGCTTTAGTGACATCCAAAAGTCTCTTGCTATGGACAAAAACTGAGCATGATCTCTCTGCTTCTCTCCCAGTGCCACCACACTGCATGGGAGTGTGCAAACCCAGATGTTCTTGCAACCTTGCTTTTACCAGGTTATTTATATCCACATCATATTTAATGTTTCCTCTTCTATTAAAGGGCTTCAGGACCCCAAATCCATTTTTGTAGTAAAGCAGCAATGGTAACAGGAGCCCCTGGAGCACCTCGGTGTTTCAAGTGCTTGGAAAATCAGGAGCAGGAGGGAGGGATGGGAGTTGTTCTGCAGTATCTTGACAATTTAATGCACTGAGATAAAAATTTGTGTGTCTATGTGTCCAGACTTGGCACCCACTGAGCACCTGTATGAATCAAGCTCAGGCAGCATCTGTGGGAGCTCCTTTGCTCATATGGTTTAAATAACCCTTCCTTTGCTGGAGGAGGTTTGAAACTGAGCTCAGCTGGACCAGCTCTGAGCTAAACCCACAGGGATTTTTTTCATCTTTATGATATATCCAGCACTGCTGGCCAGCAGGAACAGAGCTGCCATCAAATCCCAGGTCTCTTCAAACTTTCAAAATCAGATGCAAGAGATTCATAGAATGGCTTGGGTTGGAAGGGACCTTAAAGGTCATCTAGTTTCACTCCCCCTGCCATGGGCAGGGACACCTCCCACCAGCCCAGGTTGCTCAAGACCTCATCCAACCTGGCCTTGAACACTTCCAGGCAGGGAACATCCACAGTCTCCCTGGGCAACCTGTTCCAGTGTCTCCCCACCCTCACTGCCAAGAATTTCTTCCTCATCTCCAGTCTAAATCTGCCCTCCTCCAGCTTCAATCCATTCCCTCTCATCCTATCACTGCAGATGACGAGGATGAGGCACAATGTCTCATGTGGCCTCAGTTCCTCAGCTGACTGACACAGACCCCCACAGCCTAGATTCCACAGAGAGGGCAAGATGTGCCCTGGAGGAAGAATCACAATCAAACTCCATCTGGGAATTCGTTGCTTGAAAGATCACATCCTACAACAGCTTTGTGCAGCCAGGACAGGGCTGAAGCACACAGCATGGGGATGGGAAGAGGGAAGCAGGACTTCCACATCCCTTCCTGACAGCCTCATACCTTGTGCCCCAACAAACGCAGCCAGATTCTCTCTCTCTGGCTCATCAGCATTTCCCCCCTGTCCACCCAGCTCTTCCCCGGGGTTTGCTCTCGGTCTCGGTGCTGTTTGGCCGAGGTGCCACAAGGTGGCAGCATTTCGGTGTTACGGCGCCGGGAGCCTGCTGCTGGCACAGCTCAGCTCCGGCAGGACCTGCAGCGTGGACTCAGCCTCTCTTTGCTCCACCAACCCTCCTCCAGCCCTGCCCAGGCTGTCACGGACCCCTCTATCTTCCCCACGGGTTGTGTTTGTTAGAGGTTAAAGAAGGGGAAGGTGGAAGAAAGCATCTTCAAGGGGCGGTGGAAATCATTTAGGCTGTAAACGAGGGTTGGTTCCCCAGCTGCACCGTGGTGATCATCAACCCATCAGTACCCTGTTAGGAGGCACATCCTGGTGATTACTGGTGCAACAAAAGGCATCTCGTGGAGGACCACGGCTTCTCCACCTGCCTCTTTCCATGCTCAGAGGAAACATCATCCTTCTCCAGGACTGCTGCTGCTGGACCTCCTCGTCAGCATCTGCAGGCACTTTGCAGGAGGAGATTTCCCTCTCACTTCCCCAAACTGAGGGGCAGAAAGAGGAGGCAGTTCTCCATTTTCTTGTATCAATTATTGCTGCTGTTGGGGGATGTTCCCCAGGCCAGCCCTGGGGAGCTCACATCTCTCTTTCGGTTCTCTTCATGTCACATCTGCCCTCCACCACGTCCCAGTATGAGAAGAACAACTTTATGGGCCAAATCCTCCTTCAGGAGCCACTACCCTGGGGCAGACAGAGCCTCTTTGATGTCCCCTCAAGCTTAGAAGATAGTGCCACAGAGAAGGAGCAGCTGACAGAGCTTTTCCAACTCCATTGAGGTTTATTCCTCTTGTGGAAAGACATCCAAGAAATACAACTTCTCCTTCACACTGATAACCTTCTGACCTGCTGCTCGCCTGTAGGCAGCCCCCTACAAGTCTTTGGTAATTCCTCTAATCCTCAACACATCCCATTTCCCAGATAGGGACAGAGCTGAGACACCTGGGAGATGGGACAGAGCAACCTGCCAAGGCAGCTTAAATCGTGGGTGGCTCCATGTTTCTCCTGTAGCTCCTTAAAAGCACCCCCCACAGTGGCTGATGGCCCTTGGGACCCCTCAAAATCTCTCTCTCCCATAAGATGCAGCAGTTCTGATCCACAGCTTCCCCTTCTCTAACCTGGAGATGGGAAGATAAGAGAATTAACACATTTCCTTTCATAAAAATTGTATTTCTTTCCCTTCTGGCTCCTTTCCTGGATCTTCTTTCCCACAGAGAAAGGAAAAGAAGATGATTGAAGTTGATGGGTAACATGGTAAAGACACAAATCTCCTATTGGTTTGAGGTAAGACAGAGCAAGCAGCTGGTTTGGAGCTTTATTATTCAGACCACAGCACGGGAGGACAATTTAACTTGGGAATAAGCCCTCACAGGGATGGAATTCCTCACCTCGCCGCAGCAGATCTGGATTGATGTCAGCAGAGCAACCTCAATTTTCACAGCCCAAAGCCCAAGCCAAGGACTTCTGGTACCTTGAAAGAATTTTGAGGTTTTTCCAGCGTTCTGCTTTCCACTGCTCTTGCACGCAGAGGTGTTGGCTAAATTTCCTGTTGTGCTTCTGGAGCTGCGAGCAGCAGCTTTATCAGGGGATATTGAGTGAGACAGAGCCTGCTTCCAGACAATGCTGTCTCCAGAAAAAAAAAAAAAAAAAAATTAAAAAAGAAGAAGAAAAGGAGCTGTGGAGTAATGACTTTCCTGCTCACCACAGGCCAGCAGTTCAAAACCACAGCTGGAGAGCTGACAGTGCCTCTGCTCTCTTGCGACAGACGATGCTCATAAATGGAGCTTGGCCAGAACCTGTGCCTTGGATTTTCATCCCCCACCCCCTCCCCCATCCCATATAAAATGGACTTCTTGGCTGCAAAGCAGAAAACCAAATGTTTTACCTTATGCCCCCAACTCATTTTTGTTAAGGAGCAGGTTAGCTCTGTAAACAACTTTAAAGTATCAATTTGTAGTTTCACAGAATCCCAGAATCCCAGCATGGTGGAGGTTGGAAGAGACCTCTGGAGATCATCCAGTCCAACCCCTCTGCTAAAGCAGGGCACCCACAGCAGCTTGCCCAGGATCACAATGCCCAGGTGTGTTTGGAAGCTCTCCAGAGAAGGAGACTCCACAACCTCTCTGGACAGGCTGGTCCAGGGCCCTGCCATCCTCACATCAAAGAAGTTTCTCCTCCTGTTCAGATGGAACCTCCTAGCTTCCTGTTTGTGCCTGCTGCCCCTTGTCCTGTCACTGGGCATCACTGACAAGAGTCTGGCCCCATTCTCCTTAGAGGAAGAGACTGATCTCCACCTGTCTCCAGCCTGCTTTCAGGGAGTGGTAGAGAGCCAGAAGGTCTCACCACAAAGAGCTGGGGTGAACCCAAGTTTCTCACATTAAGACTGGAGGTCTTGCTTGGATGATTTTCTCTTGGTGGGCTGAGCATAAGCCAATGCTGGAGGGTGTCCTTGCATCTGCAGACAGCCCTGCCTGGCAATGCTGCCCTGTTGGTGTACCTAAAAAGGACAAATGGCCATTGCTGAGAGCAGAGGGACATGTCCCCACAGAAGGGGAAGCTCACAGGGTTACGCCAGTGCCCCTAGGCTGGTGCAATCCCACGTGAGGACATCCTGATCTGGTTTTCTGCTCTGGTTAACCTCAGCTGTTCCAAAGTGGGGCCAGTTCTCAGCTCACACCCAGTGCCCCAGCCCATCTTCTGCATTGCTTTAATACCATTGGCTTAAGCTCAGGCACTGAGCCCTCATCTCGTGTGACATTTGTACCTTGCTTGAGCTTCCAGATCTGCTCATCTGTGCCATGATGCTGATAAATATCCAAATATCCAGTGCTCATCAGGATCTGAAGAGTGGGGGTCAAGAAGATGGGGCCAGACTCCTTTCAGTGATGTCTAGTGACAGGACAAGGGGCAATGGGCACAAGTTGGAACCCAGAAGGTTCCATCTGAACATGAGGAGAAACTTCTTCACGAGCACACAGACCACTCATGGCATGCAAGTCAGTTCAGAGTGCTGCCAACACCTGCTCCTGACCCAGCCTGTTTCCAGACTCTCATGAGAGCTCTGCAGCAAGTGGTCTGGTTGCAGCTTTCATAGCATGGTAAGGAATAGGAATGATTCAGTCTCCTCCAGCCACTCAGCTTGTGACGTGGCCCTGTGCCCAGAGCCAAGATTTCTGCTGGCTGAGGAGGTGTTTTGGATGGCCAGCTCTGGAGGGTAAGGCTCCTCTTTCTCGGGTGTTCAGGAGACACATGGAGCGGGCTGGAATCTTTAATAAGCACCACAGTAAATCCTCAGAGGATTTGTTTTTATTCCAGGACAAAATCTAGGGCATGGCTTTGAAGAGGAATGGAAAGAATTCCCCCCTTGGAGGCAAAGCATGTCGTGGTGTCACCCTCTCCTGAGGTGAAACAGCAGCTTTCCACAGGGAGGAAGGCAGGAGGGTGATGGTTTCCATCACAGACCTGTGGATCCACGTGCATGCTGGAGGGGGACCATCACCACCTTGCTTTCCAGTCAAACTTCCTGCTGGTGGATGTAAATCTCCACCCTGGGTGACATCACAGCTGCCTCTGTAACTGCCAGGCACATACAGCCTGGGCAGGAAGCCTACATAGTCCTCTCTGCTCTGCCTGCAGCTCACTCCCTGCCTGTGAAGCTCAGCATCCAGGCTGTGGTGATCTTCATCCTTCACCCCAACACTTGCCAAGTGCACTGATCCTAAAGATGCCTTAGGGACGAGCCAGCATTTGGAAAATGATTTTATTCATGGTGGTGTAAACACCTTTCAGCTCTCAGCCAGAAAGCCAGAGGAAGATTCCTGTTGTCTGGCAGCAGGCTGTAGCCTAGCATCATAGAACCTTGGAATGGTTTGGGTTGGAAGAGATCTCTAAGATCAGCAAGTCCAACCATTAACCCAAAAGAGAAAGGAGCATCCATTTAGGGACCACTTCCCATGTAGGACCCACACTGGGGTTTGGAGCTCCTCCACATCTTGCAATCACAGAGTGACTGAGTTGCCTTGTTTGGAAGAGGCCTTCAAGATCACCAAGTCCAACTGGTAACCCAACACTGCCAGGTCACCACTAAACCATGTCCCTTAGCACCACACTTCACAACTTTCAAACTCCCCCCAGGAATGGGGGACTCCACCACTGCCCTGGCAGCTTGTTCCAGGGCTTCACAACCCTTTCAGATAATCATTTTTCCCCTCATGTCCAACCTAAACCTCTTCTGGTGCATCCTGAGGCTGTAGAACTCGACAGCAGCATCATAGTGAGAGCAGGGGAAGGAACAGCCAGTGAGGAAGAGGTACATTCATGGGTGACTTAGCAGCTTTGACTATTCCAGCTGAAATATGTTTTAAGGAATGCTGAAAATAGGAATATTTATTTTTGAAAGAATGGAGACACCTAAATATTGTGGGTTTGTCTGGTTTGAAATAGAATCAAAGGGCTCTCCACAACCAAATATTTCTCAGGATGGAAAAATAACAGAGGCATTTGAGAGCTACCAAAACAGAGCACTTCACAGTTGAAAACACTCAGAAGAAAGTCTCAGTTCAAGAGACATTTATGGAGCATTTCAGCACTGTGCAGCAGGGAGGGTCAGCTTGGAGCCAGCTCTGCACTTCTCCACATCCCTTCTCTTCTCCACTGCCTTTGGCTGACTCCATCCAAGCAGCCTTCTCAAGGCTGGATGTCCCAAGTGTCACTGGGTAGAAAGGAGGGACCCAGACTAGCCACCAACCAAGGAGAAAACAATCAGGTTGATGTTTCCCCTTCTGCTCAGTGCTAACCAGCCCAGCCCAGCCCTGGTCTAACCTTTGCCTGTTGGAGAGGACACAGAGGGAAGATTGTGGTGAGTTAGGGACAAGGAACAGGAGCCCACAGGAAACCAGGCTTTGTTCCCTTTGCTGTCCACAGAACATCTTGTAGCAGAGGAAGAAAGATTAAAACCAGCAGTGGCTGTTGTGTCCTTCTCCAGGACATTCCTTGCACCTTCTGCTGAAGAATCTGCTGCTGGGTGCTGGGGTGAGCAGGGATGAAGCCACAAACCAGTCTCCTTTGATGGGATAGGTCCTTTCCTTGATGCTCTCTCCAGGGCTAGCCCCTTCCTGCTCCCATGTCCTGGTGCTCCATGCTCACTTGTGTTCTGATCTTCTGTTTCTGTTTATTTATCCTCACTTGTGTCATTGCCTCAAGCAGAAACTTGGGAAGCTTGCTGCCTTGTGCTGCCTTGCCTCTTGGCAGCTGGCTCCTGATTGCAGCAGCAACCAAAACCCAAACATGAGGAGGAACTTCTTTACTTTGAGGGTGGTTGAGCACTGGACCAGGCTGCCCAGAGAGGTAGCAGAGTCTCCATCTCTGGAGTCATTCAAAACCTCTCTGGATGCCATCCTGTGCAACCTGCTCCTGATGAACCTGCTCTGGCAGAGGGGTTGGACTTAATGATCTCTAGAGCTCCCTTCCAACCCTTATCATCCTGTGGAAATAGGCTTGATGACATCTCCTTGCTCTGAAGAGGCTAAGGGGATGGGAAATGTCTCTTGCCAAGATGACGAGGGCTCTTCAGTCAAGTGGAAATTCCTGATGGCTTTGTATCCCAAACACCCTGAGGAACAGGGATGGGGAAACTGAGGCATGGGGTCATTTGGTGTGCCAAATTGTCCTGATTCCCAGCAAATGTCTACACTGTGCAGGGAGAGAACCAGCCAAGGTACAAAAATTACCCTAAGGACAAAGAATTTTCTTCAAGCTAGTTTAGGTCTTGAGTCTCCTGAAGGCAGTGGAATCTACACTGCTCCTCCTGGAGGGCTCCTACTTGCCAGAACTGGCCAGTGAAAAATGGGTCCTGGCTTAAATGAAGTGATCTTATCTTTGGCCTCTTTTCCTCCCCCTGAGGGGAAAATGAATGGCTGTAGCTGCCTGGCTTGGCTTCCATTTCCCTGGGTGGTTCCGGGTGGCTGGGCTCCATGAATCAAAATGTGGCAGCAGGAGCCAGGAAATGGGCAGGGATGGAGAACAGGAGCTGGAACCACTCAACCATGGAGCACCCAGGCAAGGAAAAGCCCCCAAAGGCCCTACCTGAGTCCAGCTGGTGACTTGGGGGTGGTGTTTTAGCACCTCCTCAAGCCCTCAGATGTCCACTCTCTACTTTTTGAGGTTGCTTTTTGATGGCTCAGCCATAAAAGCTGGGGTTTGGCAGCTGCCAGCTGCCTTCATTGCCCTTCTGCTTCAAGCAAGATGAAGGACTTCGCTGATAGAGGTCAGAGGTAGCTGTGTGGGGAGGTGGGAAGATGTGATGGAGCAGAGAATCCATATGGATTGAGGTTGCCCTTCCTTCCTAAAATAAACCCATCTGGTACTTCTGCCACTCCCTGTGTGAGACCTGCACACTTTTTCTCTGGGAAAGGATGGATGAAGGGAGGTTCTGCTGGATTGCTCCATCCTTTCCCAGCAAAAGGCTGTGCTTGACACAAGCCAGCTCCCTGCCCTCAGGATCCCATTGCTATCTTCAGTGTTCCACAGCCCTTGCAGCCAAAGCATCTGAGCAGAGTTATCTCCACAATGACTTGGTGTAATGGAGCCATGCTCCTATCTCTGCTTTGCAGATGGAGAACCAAAACACAGAAGAAATGAAGGACAGGTCTGCAAAATAGACTCTTGAAGCTGCCTGTGACAAAGCTTCATTAGTTCTTCATTCCCACTCTTATTCCCTGGGGCCAGAAAGAGTTTTGTGAGTCCCACTGGAAGCCATTCACATCTATAGGTACAGACACTGTGCAGTTGAGGAGCTGCCTCCATGGATGGTCAGCAGCTCATATTCCTTCATCTCCTGGAGCTTCACCAGAGCCTGGCTGCTGCCAGGAAATGAGCTGAGCTTTCCAAATGAGATATGGCAGGCCTGGTGATAAAGAAGGCAGCAAGGGCTGGTCCAATTTGTTCTTTACTTTCTTATCCCTCATCATTTCTCCCTGTTTCTGGCTGCCTCCAAGACATTTCTTCCCCAAGATAATTCTTGAGAGGCAGCTTGTCTGAAAGATGTTTCAGAAATCACACAGAACCCCAGAGGCACAGGGGTTGGAAGGGACCTCCTGAGATCATCAAGTCCAAACCCCCCTGCCAGAGAAGTTTCACTTAGAGCAGGTTGCATAGGAACACATCCAGGGGGGTTTGGAATGTCTCCAGAGGTGGAGACTCCACAACCTCTGTGGAGAGCCTATTCCACTGCTCTGTCACCCTCAGAGAAGTTCCTCCTCATGTTTAGATGAAGTTCCCACATTCAGTGTGGGTGCTTCTGCACATGCACCTTAGAGCTTCCTGAATCTCCTTAAGAGAGGAGGGGAGGAGGGTTAGCCCCTCAAATTTCCCTGCATTGGTTGTATCCCAGCTTCTCAAGGAACACATCCCAAGGACTCCAAGTTTATCACAAAGGAAGGTCTGAATCTTGCACCCAGTGGAGCCAGCAGCAGATTTTCCTGACTTCAGCACCATCAGGAGATCAATTCATACATTTACATAGCACTTTCCATGCAGGCATCACAAACTCCCTTTATCATTCCCTTCAGACCTGGGCTGCCTAGAGCCCTGAGACTTTATCAGATCCATGGAAGCTGGGATATCTTGGTACCTCCAAGATCAAAAGGGCTTTTTGCATGGTTGAGAGAGGGGCTGCTGGATGTGTTTTCTGGGAGCAAATGTCTCTTCCTGTAGGAATCACTAAGAGCTTTGTCACTGCAATCCAAATCTGTGCTAGAAAGCTTTAGTGCAGTGATACAGCTGAAGGGACCATCCCTGCCTTGGCCAGACACAGTTTCTAGAAGTGTTTATAGCCACCTAGCTCCACAGTTTGCCTTCACCTTGAGTGTTTTACCAGCACAGGAATATTCACATAGCCCACAACAGCCCTAGCACAGGCAGAGCTGCTCCAGCTGTGCATTGTAGCTGTGCCACAAACCTGAGCAAAGCCAACTGCACCTATAGCAGCCCAGGTCTGTGTCTCTCCCATCCCACTAAGGCTGCTGGCAGAGTGCTGAGGGGATCATGCTGCTTCCCAGGCATCGTTGGAGCTCTGCTTACCAAAGCCTGCAGCTAAAGCTGACCTCCTTCTTGCTCTGGGAAGTGAAAGAAGTCAGTTCTGCTGATGAGAGCAGAATCACAGAACTGCAGAGACACAGAATCATAGAACTGTTTTGGTTGGAAAAGGCCTCTAAGATCACGGAGTCCAACCATCAGCTACACACCACTGTGGCCATTAAACCACATCCTGAAGTGCCATGTGTGATGCCATCTGTGATACCCGGGATGTCCATTGACAATTTGTCATCCAGCACTGCTGGATACATACAGAGAGAGCACTTTTTGTGCATGCAGGAGAGAAAATACAGAGGCTGCCTCCTGTTGTGCTGTTGCAGTCTGAGCACTGGCTGTGGCTGAGTCTGCACTGGGAATTTCTACCTGTTCAGTGGCTGAGTCACACCTTTAGCACAGTCTCTCAGCAGAACTTCTCTAGTGTGGACACAGCCTGGAGCCCTTCCCCGTGGCTCCAGCAACATCCCACTGGGTGTCCCTCCAGCAGAAGTCAGCCTTGGAGTGCTTGGAAGGAGATGGTCATCCAAGGGTTCTGCTGAGGAAATGCCACCTCCCCTTTGGGAACGGTCTGATGTTTAGGAATGGGGCAGGATAAGAGGAGCACAGGGTTTGGATAAGAGGAGCACAGGGTTTACAAGTGCCTGTTGCAGCAGGACCTTCACTGAACTTCCTTCATCAATCTCCATCAATCCTCCCTCTCCTACGACCCGATTTGGTCTCTCCAGCAGCTCCCTTCCTCCTCCTCCTCCCCTCTCTTGCTGCCCCCCCAACACACACAGGCACATTTCCTTTTCCTTAAGCAAACAATTTTCAGATTGAAAAGTGAATTCTCAGTGCAGGCTGGAAAAAAAGACAATGTGGCCTCCCTCCTTATCTCCTGCTATCTGCTGCTGCTTGTACTCACAACAAGCTGTGAGCCTAGATTGGCTTTACAGTAGATTTCAAGTGTTTATGAGCCACAGGAGGGAGAGAGAGGAGGGGAAATCTGGTCGGGGAGATAAGTCCAGGAAATAGGGCTAGTGGCTGGAGCAGAGTCAACAAGTTGAGTGAGCAACCAGACACCTCTGGAGACCCAAGGATGTGTGACTCAGTGTCACGACTTCAGTTCCCGCAGCACACAGGAGTGCTTGAAGAGGATTCGTTTGTAATTGTTCATGGCAGGGATGGAAAAGGGAAACATCCTGCCCTCTTTAGAGATTTGGAGGAGCTTCCAACTAGGAGCCCAACTTGAAGCTCCTCAATGCATAGGCAGGTTTTAAGGACTGCAGAGCACGTGCTGGCTCTGGCAGCAGCTCACCCAGGTCAGGCTATCACCCCACAGGGGTTTATAATGTGTGGTGTAAATCTAGAAGCAATCTGGGGCCTGGAGCATCATCTGGTCTTTGTTCATCCACCACCTAAAGCTTGAGGAAGAGGAGCCTGAGGGGTGCCCTCCTTCCTGTTGATAAAGGTGTGCAGGGCAGTGTGGAGAGGATGGAGCCAGGCACTGCTCAGTGGTGTCCAGTGACAGGACAAGGGGCACTGGGTGCAAGCTGGAGCAGAGGAGGTTCCATGTGAACATAAGGAGAACTTTTTTCATTGTGAGGGTGACAGAGCCCTGGGGCAGGCTGCCCAGAGGGGTTGTGGAGTAGTCTTCTATTCAAAACCCCTCTGGATGCATTCCTGTGTGACCTGCTCTGGCTGATCCTGGTCTGGCAGGGGGGTTGGGCTGGATGAGCTTTGAAAGTCCCTTCCAACCCCTAACATTCTATGGTTCTGTGATCCCATCTCCTTTCCTTACACAGGGAACATTTCCTCTTTGTCCCAGACAATTTATTTGGCTCATAAACCCATGGTCAAAATAAAGCCTGTTGAGCTCAGTACTTTTCTGCTCTGTTTCTCTGTTCTGGTGGGGATGTCCCTGAGGCCCCATCAGCCAAGAGGGATATGCCCTGACATTGAGCCATTTTGTGATGCAGCAAACGCTCACAGCAAGCACTTCATAATATTAACCAGAGAGATTTCCCAAATCATCACTCTTTTCCAGATGGGAATAGTTATTCCCACATAAAGCACCTTTACACCAAAAAAGGGCTGCAGTGGAGGAGCAGGCACTGGAATGCTCTAATCTGACTGCTGTAGTCCAAGCTGCCTGATGATAGTGTGTAGACAAGGCCTGAGGTATAAGAGCTCTTCAAGGGAAAGCTGTTTGGGGAAAGGGCTGTAAAAGACCATTTTACAGGCTTGTTCTAAATTTCCTTTTTATTTTATGGTTCATCTAATTCGAAGGGAAACCTTCTCGGCAGAGAAGTGGAATGGGAAACACGCTTCCATGTCAAAACACTTGGAATTGCATCAAGCTCCTGCTTTAGCCATTTATTTTTCTTTAATTCACCTCAAGGGTTT
Organism: Indicator indicator; assembly: GCF_027791375.1. Lineage (NCBI taxonomy): Eukaryota > Metazoa > Chordata > Aves > Piciformes > Indicatoridae > Indicator > Indicator indicator. Next base: position 3,862,259 of record NC_072043.1, read on the forward strand.
TTCTGGGTTAGTTTTAGTTTTCTTTTTTTCTTTTCATGCACTCAGCTGTTTATGTTGTCTTTTGGTGGAGCTGATTTCCTTCTTACTCTCCTTCCTCCTGCCATCCTCCACCTCTATTACCATCCTTCATCCCTGCCCATCCTTCATCCCTCACCATCCTTCATCCTTCAACATCCTTAATCCTTCAACATCCTTCATCCTTCACCATCCTTCATCCCTCACCATCCTTCATCCCTCACCATCCTTCCTCCCTCACCATCCTTCATCCTTCACCTCCTTCACCATCCACGCTGGCTCAAACACAAGGTGAGATGTCTTCAAGAAGTTAACCTCTGGAAAGGAATAATTGATGTGTTTGCTTCTGTTTCTTCCCTGCAAGAGTGGTCAGGCATTGGAACAGGTTGCTCAGGGAGGTAGTGGTGTCACCACCCTTGGGGGTGTTCAAGAAATGTGTGGCCATGGCACTTTGGGACATGGTTTAGTGGCCATGGTGGAGTTGGGTTGATGGTCATACTCAATGACCTTAGGGGTCTTTTTCAACCTTAATGAGTCTCTGATTCTATGATTTCTGTTCTGCCTAACCTGGGGGAACCTGCCTCTAAAGTCTGGTTAGAAAGCTAAAGAAAACCACAACACATAGGCTGAGGATCCAACCAGCCCAGGCACAAACCACAACTGGTCTAACAGGAGAGTTAGTGACATCCCAGGGATAGTAAATAATCTCCTCAGATGTTTATAAACATCAAGGAGTGGAAACTCACAATGTTTTGTAGATTATCCTGCCTTTAAAAACAAAAGCAACCCCACACGTACTCCTCCTGACTTCACACTAGTCAAAATAAATACTCCAAAGAGTAACGTGGCCTCAGATCAGGACAGAGCAAAAAAAAAAAAAAAAAAAAAAAAATTCTTGTCCCCATCAAGCAGAATTTGGAACTCCTGAATTAATAATTATGTCAGCCTTCACCTACCAATCATTTTTCAGGGCTAATACAAAACCTATCAATTGTGGCAGTTCCTTTTTGCTCCAATCCCTTCAGTTTCATCTCCAGCTGAAGGTTTTCTTTTGTTGTGGGAATGATGTTACCAATCACTTATGATTGTTTCTTTTCATTTACTGATCACATTCATCCTCCATATTAGAGTAGGGTGAAGCACATCCTGCTTCAAAGGTGGTTTTCGTGGTACCGAGTGGTTTAGCAATGCTGAAAATGTTTTTCCCCAAAAGAAAATTTGTAGTGGCTTTGCTGATTTTCAGTGGAATTCAGCGAAGTGCTTTTAGCTCTGTGTGCCTGGTGAAACTGAAACAGCCAGTCCCCACTGAAATAGGTCCTTCTGATTTCTCTGAATATTTTTGAGCTGGTGATTTCAGTTTTCCTTGAAGTAAAGGTTAAAGACCTTACTTTTCATGCCGAAATTCACCCTTCTTGTCAATTCTGAATCACAGGATGCTAAGGGTTGGAAGGGACCTCCAGAGTTCATGGAGTCCAAGCCCCAGGTAGGAATTTTCTATAGAATCAATAGTTCCATTTCAGCAAGATGGAATGATTAATGATCATTAAATTCAACAGCTGTCATTGAGTTTTACCCATTGTGTTCAATGTTGCTTAAAGGGGAGAAAAAGAAACCAACATTTGCAGCCACAGAGAGGTTCTTATCTCATCCAAAAAAACTCCCCAGGAGTACCCCAGCTGAAGAATCAGATGAACATCCTTCCATGGCAGCTCTCTGTTTCACCTTTTGATTCTTGAGGGGGAAATTCATGAGGCTATTTTTAGTCAAATCTCTTGGCCCTCTCCCTGAGAGAAATTTGTGTTGGCTGAAGCAAGTTCAAAGGCACAACCCCAGCATCGGGAACAGAAAAGTGGGAAGGTGTCTTGAAATCCTTCCTGCCTGTGAGACTTTCCCTCTGGGTCACAGATGGGTCTTCCAGGTTTTTCCCTCCCAGATAAATGTGGCTGATCTCACTGGACTGCTCAGAGTCATCACTGCAGGCTTTGGCTAATCTTGACCACAGGCCCAGGCTACAAAGTGCCTTCACATTTTGGACCGAGACCAGGAAAGGAGCAGGGGGGAAAGAAATTGTTGTCATTATTTTCCCATAACATGTGGAAATGGTGATGGCCAGATACAGATCACCACATTTCCCTCCTAGGAAAGAGAAACTGAAACACAGAAGTGTGTGTGTGTGTGTGTGTGTGTGTGGCTACATGTCATGCACTCCAGATACTTTCCCCTTAGTCCTAATTAACATCTTGAGGAACTTTAAAACACAATAAACCTTATTTCTAAACAAGCAGAAAGCAAAGCTGCCCTTCTTTCGGGTTTGATGTAAACATTTACAGCACAGCTCCATCCTTAAACAGTTAATCTTATAGTGACCTATTAAAATAAAATGAATTGTGTTCTAATTCATCCTTAAAGCAACCTCGGGGTGAGTGTATCAGGTAACCTCTGCTTCTTTTGCAGCCCTCGTGACGTTTTTAATCAAATTCAGCTGTAATTGCTGGAGCATACCCATGCCTCCTTTAATGCTCTGCCTGCATTTGGGACTCACCCCAATCTGTTTTCTCTTAGTGTATCTAATAAATAGCAAACATGAAAAGAGCACATTTCACAGGGCTCCCAGCTTTTCCACCCTTTCATTTGTTCGAGGGATTGTCCGACAGGGCTCATGAGAAAGGAGCACTTGTCAGCTTTTCCCCACCACCAGCACCAGCACCAGCACCACCACCTTGGATAAATTCCTTGGTGGGTTTTAAGTCCCTGTTTGCGTTGCTGGCACCCCGTTTGAGAGGGGGAATGCAGCCAGAGGTAAGAGCAGCTGCCGTGTGTGCAAAGAGGAGCGATTCCCCCGGCAGCCTGAACGGCTGAGGTCTGCTGATGGGTGTTGAAACGTTGCTTACACTCAAGTCACCTACGGTTTGCTGGTGACAACTTGAAATGTCCTGTCTGCATTGGGGCTGTTTGTCCAAACAACATTTCTACAACTTTCCCTGCTCAGGAGTGTGCTGGGGGGGGGAGGGGGGTGTGTGTTTGGGGTTGGGGTTTTCTTTTTTTCTTTTTTTCTGTTTGTTTTTTTTTTATTTTTTTATTTTTTTTTTTTTTTTTTATGTCTCCAATGCTGCATCTGGTTCCAATTTGCCAGCAATTTTCTTTTGGGCTAGTAAAGCTCCCAAGATGACTGCAACTAGCCACATGGGTTTCTCCACTGGGCTTGAGGGGGGGTTGTTTGGTTACAAGGGGTGACAAATACAGCTCAGGATTCAAGGGAAATGTTTCCCCCCCCCCCCCCCCCCCGCCTCCCTCCAGGCTCCTGAACTTGGAAGTGCTTTAACCTCCGAAATTTTTGTTAGTACCAAGCTTGAAAGTTTATTTCATTGCAGATTCTTAGCTGCCTGTGCTCAGGGGTCAGGCTGAGATTTTGGGGTATATTTGCTTTAAAAAAAAAAAAAAAGAAAGGAAAAGAGAGAGAAAGAAAGAGAGAGAGAAAGAAAGAGAGAGAGAAAGAAAGAGAGAAAGAAGAGAAAGAAAGAAAGAAAGAGAAGAGAAAGAGAAGAAAGAGAAGAAAGAAAGAGAAAGAAAGAAAAGAAAGAAAGAAAAGAAAGAAAGAAAAGAAAGAAAGAAAGAAAGAAAGAAAGAAAGAAAGAAAGAAAGAAAGAAAGAAAGAAAGAAAGAAAGAAAGAAAGAAAGAAAGAAAGAAAGAAAGAAAGAAAGAAAGAAAGAAAGAAAGAAAGAAAGAAAGAAAGAAAGAAAGAAAGAAAGAAAGAAAGAAAGAAAGAAAGAAAGAAAGAAAGAAAGAAAGAAAGAAAGAAAGAAAGAAAGAAAGAAAGAAAGAAAGAAAGAAAGAAAGAAAGAAAAGAGAGAACTGACAAGAGGAAAAGATGCAAACTCCAGTTAGCTGCCCCTCAAAGAAAATAAGAAGCAAAGGGGGCTGTAAACGCAACCACAACAACAAGCCCTCGGGGTTGCTCTTCAGCAATTTTTGTGCAATTCACACGTGGAAAGGTGAGAAAAGAATGAAAGATGACTTTGAAATGCGACCTGCTTCTGTCACCGGCCGGCTCGCTGCTGAGCTGTACAAAGTGTCGTTCCCATCCCCTCAGGTGAAGGAGATTTAGGCATTTTGCAACCCCGATCCACGCGATTTTTTTTTTTTTTTTTTGGGGGGGGGGGGGGGGGTGTAGAATTTAAAACCACTTTAAAGTGGTTTATAAAATGACAAAGCTGTTCTTCCCTGCCCCATTCCCTTTCTTTCCTTAGCACCCCGCAAGTCGCTTGGCTTTTTCCTTCCCTCACAAGCTGCCTTCTCCCCAAAATTCCTTCACCTTGCCTAGGAAAATGTTTCTCTTCACACAAACAACAACAATTATAATAATAAAGAAGAATCCGAGGAATTTCTCTATTATTAAAAAGAAAGAAAAAAAAAAAAAAAAGGCTCTGGCGAGGTCCCTGCTCCCCGGCTCCAGGTCTGAGGCTGTTTTCCTTGGAAATTGGGAGGAATGCTAAACGCCTCGTCTACCAGAGAGTAAATTGTGTGCGGGGCTCTAGGCACGGCTCCCAAGTTGCCCTTTCACCCCTTCACTTTATATGTTCCTCTTATTAAGGAGCAAAATGGTTCAATATGTTGGAATTTTGGGGCAAAGCCGGGAAGGAAAGAAAGGGAATGGAGAATGGAAGGACATTTTCTGAATAGTTTCAGCGACCCTTCGGAGGGTTGCACTGAAAATCGATGTCGTGGCTCAAATCCCTGGAAATTTTTTTCCCCAGGTTTGACCAAAATGTTATCTGTGAAGCCCTCAGAGGTGACAAAATGAGCCAGAAACTCGGAAAATAATATCCCTGAGTTGAAGATGTGTTTCCTTTCCCTCCTTAAACGTGTTACTCCTTGCTATTAAATAGCTAAAAGGAATTTGGGGCTTGAAATGCTGAATTCTTGATGAAAGCAGAATTATTTGGGGATTTCAACTCCCTTTTCCAACATCTGCAGCGTCCTGGGTCATATTCTCAATCCTTCTTTAAGGGGTAAATGGGTTGATTTAAGGTAAGAGTAGGGGGAGGAAAAAAGCTCAAAGCAAGAAACGATGATTTAAAAACGGATATTTGAAACTTCCTTAGTTAAAAAAAAAGGGGGAAGAGGGGGGGCAGGTTAAAGCAGCACTTGAGCTCCACTCAGCGTCTCTTTTCGGTTTGACTCCTCAGCAATATTTTGTAAAGAAAGTGAAGAAAGTTGTGAATTTTTTTCTTTTATTTTCTTTTTTCTCCCCCTTCTCTTTTTATTTTGCTCGCTCTTTAAAATCGTGAGTGGCTCCAGGGGAAGATGTCACCGAGCCGCGATTAATCGGAGGGAGCAGCTGAAATATTGATAAGGAGGGGAGGTGGGGGTGGGAAAAAAAAAAAAAAAAAAAAAGGCAAAAACGGAAATCAAATGAAAAGTAGAGGGCACAGAAGAGAGGGAAAAGAAAACACATCCTGGAGCTGCGAGCATTACAGAAGCCCCCTGAGGAAATGCCTGGTTGATGCAGCCTGTCTGGACGGGCTGGGAAATTTCACTTCAACGCTGCTCTGGAGCTCCCCAAATTTAATCTCTCCTCTTTGGCAAAGCTGCAGCGGCAGGGTAGTAACCCAGGACTGGTGGGGAGTTCTCTTTTTGGGTCTCAACCTGGATTTTTACAAGCGGGGCTGCCACTGGTTGAGGGGAAAGGGTATAAAAGGTGAGTCCTTTAAATACTAGGAATAAGACTAAGGGAGAGGCGAGGCTAAAAGCAGCTTTAAAAGGCCCTTTTATGGTGCGACTGATTAAGTAACCCACAGCTGACTTCTGAATGCTGCCTCCAAAGATAATTTATTGATAATTGTATGAGGGGGGTGATGGGGGGAGAGCTAAAGAGGGGGTAAAGCCCCTTGATATGTGAATCCTCCAACCTAGAAAATTCACTGGCTGAGCAAAATCACCTTCTCCCTCCACTCTGCCTCCCACCCTCACAACCTCCCCCAGTCGCAAGCTCAGCAGCGAAAGAAACTGGAATGCGTTAGGAAGGGAGGAGGACAGAGAAAAAGAATTGTGCTTATCAGAAACACATTGTCCCTTTTTGGAACCGGCTGCCCTTCTGTGCCAGCTGGCCACCCAATAAATGCTCCAACCAAAAAAAAAAAAAATCAATAAAAATAAAAAGGGGGCTTTATGTATAGAAAGAGATTTTTCCTTTTCCAGAACTGGGCTGTAGGGTTTGTTTTGCTTTATTTTGTTTTGTGTGGTTTGTTTGCTTGCTTTTAGGTTGGTTAGGATTTGGAGTTTTGTTTTTGTTTGAGGTTTTTTGTTTGGTTGGTTGGTTTTTTTGGTGGTTTTTTTGTTTTGTTTTGTTTGGTTTGGTTTTTTTTTTTTCCCCCTCTCCGTATTTCTTTTCAGAAGTTTCAAAGCTGGTTTGAGGGGCGCGGAGGTGTTTCCCTCCTCTTTGGCATTGCTGGGAGCGAGGAAGGGGTGTTCAAAGGGATTATCACCTGGATTGGGAAGCAGACAGCGGTGCGGGCTCCTTCATTAGCCAATGAAGAGTATTTCGTGATTAATTAACGTCTGGATTATTTTAAAGCCGGACAAAGCTAGCTGGCTGCAAAATTGAGAGCTCACAAATTCCCTGAAAAGCTTCAGGAAAAAATAATCTCCAACTCAGGAGTGCTGACCGCTTGTGAGCAACTTTTAAAGCGTGTTTCTACCCCTGTAGGATGATTTTCCTCTAGCAAATTCTGAGTAAATGCCTAATTTTTCCCTTCCCACCCCGGGACCGGCAAAAGAGCAGCCCTGAGAAGCTGCTAAAGGCAGGGGAGGTGGGGACGGGAATCCTTTTTCTTAACGATGCACTAATTACAGTGAGCTAATTGCTTTCTGGCGCTTTCCAAAGGGAATAAAGACCTAAAAAAAAATCCCAGCAGAAACCCTTGTCGGATATTTTAGCCAGCGTACGTTTCATTCCCCATTACATTTGTGACGGTCGTTGTTAATCCTTGAAATGATGCTTTGGGGGGAGGAGAGGCAAAAAATAAACCTCTGTTCGTCAGGAGATGATCAAGTTTTAGAAGTGTAGAAGAGATGTGCTTTATCCGAAATAGGCTGACAAGCCTAGGGGGGTTTATTGCTGTTTGGAAGGATATTTCCGCTCGCTAATTTTATTTTCTCTCTTTTTTTTTTTTTTTTTTTTTTTTTTTTTGGGGGGGGGTTTGGCTGGAGGAGGGGGTGTTCGGGGTGGGGGGGAAGCTGCTTAATTTATTGTTTAATTATTAGAGGTGAGAAAGGTTCTTTAAATCAGGAGAGGCCGGGTGGGTTAATGGCTCGGGATGGTTTCAATGAGTCGCGAAAGGCAACTGCTACAAGTCAATAGGGTTAACTGGTCTCGACATGAAAACACGAGTATTGCAGCCGGGTTTTAATTGTTGGAGCAGAAATTCCGTTAATCAAACGTCAAACATTCCCCCCCTACCTTCGGGTTCAAAGCGAAGAAGGCTCTTTCCCTGAGGAAGGGGCATCCAAAAAGCAAACCCCACAGTGTTGTGAAAGCAGAGAAATCAAACTCAGCTTTATGAAGCCCTGCCTATTAATTCACTTTTAGTTGCTGTGGTGGATGTTTTTCTGAGTCTTTTTAAAGGCACATCGAATGCTGCATCACTTCTCTTTAATTGCTAATCTTTGGTTTCTTTGCTTTTCTCTATACACAGACCTAATTTGGTTTATTTCCTTCGTTTCAGGTCGATTTTAGGACCTTTAAATCCATCAGTTAGGCAAGTAAGGATGTTTCAGACTGTCCCAGACACTTCGTCTTACGTCAAGGTAAGACATGACAGCATCTTTAAACAGGTAATGTCCAAAATTACAATCCTCCAAAAGCTCACAATCATTTCTATTAATTGCAAACCTCCTTCCTTTTCTCCTTGAATTTAGCAGAGGAAAAAAAAAATGGGGGGGGGGTGGAGGGAAAAATCTCTTCAGCAGGAACACAATTGAAGTCTCAAGTATCACAGTTATCACTGTGGAAATATGTGGGATTGAGTTAAAAGCTGCATCATCAGGGATCAGCAATATGTTGAAGTGGGTTTGGTGTTTATAACTGGTTGATGTTTGATGGTTTGTGTTATAACTGGTGTTAGAGTGAGTGTCCTGAATCACATTATAGCAGTGGGTTGCTTGCTCTGAAAGCAATAAGGCAGTGGTGGTGAGCTACCAGCCTTATATCAGTGGTTTCTTAAATTGGCTTCCAATTTTCTGATTTCCTAGATACTATTTAGCCCCAAACCAGAGCTAAATGTCATTTAATATCCCTCTCTTTCTCCCCTGTGCCAGCTCCTGTATTCAATGTGCAAGATGATACATCAAGTTATGGGGCTTTGAAAGGTGCATTTCAAAATGGATTTGGAGAGAGGGAGGGAAATATTTAATGAGTTAAACCAAAACATCTCTTTCAGTCACTGCAGAAGTGGGCTGTCACACCAGGCAAGGCAATATAACACCAGGATTCCTTCCACAGTCTTATGGTTTTCCTTGTGTGATGCTTCCATGTAATTTAGTAGGCAAGAACTTCATTTGGCTTTACTGTCATTGGTTAGTGCCAGATCTTACCAGATCTTGCCCTCTGAATAGCTGTTTGTATATAAAATATATACAAACTTTTGTTTGTAACCCCAAGAAGAAGAGCTGGCACAGCCTTGTCCTTTTATAACTCTATTGGGTGCCCCAAGGAAGGGTTGGCACAGCCTTGCCCCTTTATAACTCTATTGGGTGCCCCAAAGAAGGGCTGGCACAGCCTTGCCCCTTTATAACTCTATTGGGTGCCCCAAAGAAAGGCTGGCACAGCCTTGCCCCTTTATAACTCTATTGGGTGCCCCAAAGAAGGGCTGGCACAGCCTTGTCCCTTTGTAACTCTGTTGAGTACCCCAAGGAAGGGCTGTCACAGTCTTGCCCCTTTAACTCCATCAAGTACCCCAAGGAAGGCCTGGCACAACCTTGTCCCTTTAACTCCATCAAGTACCCCAAGGAAGGACTGGCACAGCCTTGTCCCTTTAACTCCATCAAGTACCCCAAGGAAGGACTGGCACAGCCTTGTCCCTTTAACTCCATCAAGTACCCCAAGGAAGGCCTGGCACAGCCTTGTCCCTTTAACTCCATCAAGTACCCCAAGGAAGGCCTGGCACAGCCTTGTCCCTTTAACTCCATCAAGTACCCCAAGGAAGGACTGGCACAGCCTTGTCCCTTTAACTCCATCAAGTACCCCAAGGAAGGCCTGGCACAGCCGTGTCCCTTTAACTCCATCAAGTACCCCAAGGAAGGCCTGGCACAGCCTTGTCCCTTTAACTCCATCAAGTACCCCAAGGAAGGCCTGGCACAGCCTTGTCCCTTTAACTCCATCAAGTACCCCAAGGAAGGCCTGGCACAGCCTTGTCCCTTTAACTCCATCAAGTACCCCAAGGAAGGCTGGCACAGCCTTGTCCCTTTAACTCCATCAAGTACCCCAAGGAAGGCTGGCACAGCCTTGTCCCTTTAACTCCATCAAGTACCCCAAGGAAGGGCTGGCACAGCCTTGTCCCTTTAACTCCATCAAGTACCCCAAGGAAGGGCTGGCACAGCCTTGTCCCTTTAACTCCATCAAGTACCCCAAGGAAGGCCTGGCACAGCCTTGTCCCTTTAACTCCATCAAATACCCCAAGGAAGGCCTGGCACAGCCTTGTCCCTTTATTACTCTATTAGGTACCCCAAGGAAGGGCAGAGCCTTGTCCCTTTAACTCCATCAAGTACCCCAAGGAAGGCCTGGCACAGCCTTGTCCCTTTAACTCCATCAAGTACCCCAAGGAAGGACTGGCACAGCCTTGTCCCTTTAACTCCATCAAATACCCCAAGGAAGGCCTGGCACAGCCTTGTCCCTTTAACTCCATCAAGTACCCCAAGGAAGGCCTGGCACAGCCTTGTCCCTTTAACTCCATCAAATACCCCAAGGAAGGCCTGGCACAGCCTTGTCCCTTTAACTCCATCAAGTACCCCAAGGAAGGCCTGGCACAGCCTTGTCCCTTTAACTCCATCAAGTACCCCAAGGAAGGCCTGGCACAGCCTTGTCCCTTTAACTCCATCAAGTACCCCAAGGAAGGACTGGCACAGCCTTGTCCCTTTAACTCCATCAAATACCCCAAGGAAGGCCTGGCACAACATTGTCCCTTTATTACTCTATTAGGTACCCCAAGGAAGGGCAGAGCCTTGTCCCTTTGCACCTCCATCAAATACTAGATCATATTTGACATCATTTAAGTTCTTTTCCACAACAGCTCCCAAGAATGTAAATAAACCCAGCCTGGGACATCTGGGTTACACGTTTAAGGCCATGCAACATGTAGGGAAAATCTAAACCACAAGCCTCTTCTTCTCCATGAAGAAACACAGAAGGGTGTTAACTAGGGCTGGGTGGATAATTTGTAATGTGTAATTCATTACAGGAATTTTGTTTCCTTTTTTTTTTTTTTCCCTTTAATCAAAGATCCATGCACCAACTGTGATTTTTTTTTTTTCCATGTCCCTATACACTGGAAATTATTGACTGAATGATTTCTGTGCCTGATCCCTAGGCTATGGCTCATTTGGGGGGCACTTTGTTAGGACTCCTAGCATTTGAAATGGATGTTGGTTGGGATGACTCCTGGGTTGTGTGTTTGTATTTCTTGACTAGGTGAACTTGCACAGCGCTCAAGACCAGCTTTCAAGACCAAATCCAAGCAGGAATTGCACATTCACTTGATATCCCCCAACTCACACTCCTGACTCAATGTTTCAGGGCCTGTTGGTGATTTAGTTTTGTTTATTAAGCTTGTATAGCTTCAGAGAAGAATCTGGAGAGCAGAAACTGTGGGAAACAGAGATCCAAGCCTCACTAAAGCAAATCCACTCAAAATTCAAGTGAAGGAACATGTTGCATGGTCCATGCCTGGCTTTAGCATGAATGTCTATGTGGGAAGTGATCTGAGATGTTTACAATGAAGAGATGAAGGTCCTTTGACATCCTATCTCATGGTGTCACTGCTTTTGGCTGTCAGACTACATCCAGCCCCTGCTCCAGTTAGCAGCAAAATTCCTTTTTGAACTAAGTGGAACCAAGATGCAGGCCTAAATAATTTCACATTCCAGCTGGATTGAGTGAGCCTGTCTGTCACTGTGTCATGAGAGCTTTCTCATTGCACCACAGTCCTGCAGGCAAAGTGCTTGGACAAGTCTCTCTTCCTGTAGGTTTGTCCACCAGGAAGGTGGACACACCTCAGGCTGGCCTTGTATCCAGTGTTTCAGAGGTGAAGGGATAAATAAGCTGTGGGATGCTGCTCTTTTATTCCAACCCTTCATCAGCAGCTGCCACGATTTGGGGCAAAGACCTTGACTTTGGTGTTTTGTCTGTACAGCTTCATTCACACCAACGAAATAGCTTCTTCCTGGGCTTAAAAACCTCGACAGGATGCTGAGAGGAGGCTCTGAAGACTGAGCCAAAGCCTTCTGAAGACAAAGGAAAGCTCTCCCGTTGACTCTTAAAGGCTTTAAGTCAGGCAACTCAGCACCAGTGGTGCAAAATGGATCATTCAGAGCAGTGAGGCTGTTCATTAATGTAGGAGCATGGTTAAACTCAGAATTAGAACCTTAAATGCAAGGGTTAGGACAGTCTCTGTCCCCACAGAGTTTGGTGACAGCTTCCACTGATTCAAATGCACCCAGAGCCACCAGAGATCATAACAGTGAGCAATTGATAGGTAGAAATGGGACTGATTGATGAACTAGACAGTTAGGAAATGTGGGTATGGATCCAAGCCTGCTTGGTGTTCCTGAGCAGGACATTTCAGTTCTCTGGTCCTCCATTTTTTCACCTTTAAAGATGGAGTAAGAGCTGGGCACTGCTCAGGCTTAGTCAGCACCTGGTCTTTGAGGACTTCTGAAGTTGTGGTGGGTGAGAAATTTGGAAAGCAGGAGGCTGAGCTCCACCTCTTCTCTCTTCCCAGGTCTTTTTATTATTATTATTTTCTTTCATGTCATTTCTTCTCCAGAAAAACTGACTTGCTTGTCCTAGTGGGAGAAAGAATGAGGTTATTTATGACCTTCCTGGGATCCCAGCTGATGATGTGTACACTACCCCTGTTACACAGCAGAAAAAAAAAAAAAAAAAGCAAGACTGGGGTCAACATCTTCTATAAATTCTCTTGAACAACTGCATGGTGTAGATAAACTTCATGTTTGTTCTGTGCCTTGAGCTGAAAAATGCCTCAGCTCTGGATGTCAGAACTGAGAGGGGGTTGAGCTCCCAGGAGGAATAATTCCCCTGCCAAAACCCTGAGGTGCAAAACAACCTTCAGGCTGCTCTGCTTTTCTGGTCATGGCTTTCAAAATGCCAAAGGGAGGGATGAGGCTGATGGAGGAGAAGGAGGATTTCAGGTTTAAAACTGTCTGTTTGAAGAAGGATGATTTACGTCGACTCCCACTGGTGAAGTTCAGCTTCTCAAGTGTTGTTACCTTGATTTACATCACAGCCTTGCAGGATCTATTATGGATCTACATCCAAGGTCCTATAGGACTTCATGCCAGGACTACTCAATCTCCTCTCACACACACCTCTTACAAGGGCCTTACTGTGATCAAGGGGTAGGAAATCACAGCTATAAAAAGTCATTTTGGTCCTTATTGGTTTGTTCTACATAACTGATAGAGCATTTCTGTTCCTCATGCCATTATGGGACGTGCTGATCTGCAAGTACTCAATAACTGACAGTATATCAGAGGGTGCTAATCTCATCTAAACACCAGCATTTGACTTTAGAGAATGAAACATGTCAGATAATTAGGAAATTAGATCTTAAAAGACAGCCCTGGAATCCTGGCTGTAGGGATATGGAAGGAATTAGGGCTCTAAGCAAAGCAACATGACCTCTGAATACTGAATTTTTAATTATTACCATTGCTACAAGATACTCCAGGCCACAGCAGCCTCCACTCCCCTTCTGCACTGCCAGTTTGTGGTTTACTAAGTGTGCAGAGGCTGTAGAATAACTGGGGGGGGAGGAGGGGGCTGTGCTATTCACTCACTCTTTTCTTATGCTTATCTCCTGTCTATCCCTCCCCTCCTAGCACAAAGTCATTGCTTCTGCTTTCAGTTCCCCAGTTTGTAAACCCAGATCCTGCCCTGCACTCCCCAAGCAGCTCCTGAAACTCTTAGAGCTCTGCAGATGACCCTGGGATTTGGGTGAACCTTCTGGGGCTGGGGTGAACTCTCCTTTTCCTCCTAGAGCACCTTTTCCTGGTACCATCCCTGCCAACTTGAGCATCCTGAGGCCAGGGTGAACCCTCCTGCTCCTCCTGGGACTTCTTCTTTGGGTACCACCCCTGCCAGATTAAGTGTCTCATGGCTGGGGTGAATCTTCCAGGTCCAGGATGAGCCCTCCTGCTCCTGGAGCTCCTTTTCCAGGTGTCAGTCCTGCCAGTTTGAGCATCTTAGACCAGAGGTGAACCTCCCAAAACTGGGGTGACTCCCACTTCTTCTCCTGGACTCCCTTTTCTGGGTGCCAGATGTGCCAATTTAAGGGCAAAGTCCCTTGGTCTGTGGAGGAGAAGTCAAAGGAGAGGGCAGCAGCACTCCCAATCTCACAGGAGCAGGTATCCTGGCATCATCCCTGCTTTTCCCTTCCTTTCCACCCTGCCAGCACAGGTCTCCTCGCTTTCCAAACAGATTTCACACAGCCATAACGTTTGTGGTGGAGCACAAAGGAGCATATTCATGGAAGCACAAGAGTCTGGGTGGCTGGAAACAATATTTGGGTTGTTCTTGCGTTCACTCTGCTTGGAAAGTTGACAGAAGCCCTGAAGAGAGAAGGATTTTTGTTTTGTTTTGTTTTTTAAGGACAAAACAGTGGAATTTTCTTTGGAGCAAGCAGCACTGACAAAGCCTGACAGGGACACATTATCTTTCCCACCGAACAGGTTGCAAGGGAAGAATATCCTGTTATTCCATGGTGGGGTTTTGTGCAACAGGGATGATGCCTGGTGAATAAGCCAAGGGGAAAGTGCAGCAGAAGGACCTGTGCCCATCCCACAGGTGTTCAGGGATGCTGGGAGCATGTGGAGCCGACCCAAACCTGCTCTTAGGAACAGCTGCAGAACCTTAGCTTGGTAGAAAAAGGGAAAACAAAGCCCCAAGGGACTGGTTTTATCTCAGCTTAGCATTTCAGCTCCTCCCACCCTGGTTTGGGAGACCTGGGAGCCGGCACCTCCAGAGAAGGTGGAGTTTGCAGTAGCTCTGTGAGCTCTTAGGTCGTGATGATTAATCGACTCCTTTTCCTTTCCCTTTTTTCCTTTGGCGCTCGTTTCTGGAGGCAGAAAGTTGTTGGACTTTAGCAGGTCGTTGATTAATGCTTTGTGAAAACTCGGGACTTGAGGACTTAGCTCTTGTTTGCACCTCCCTCTCCATTTCAAACAGAAAAAAAATCCCTTTCCATTTCCCACTGTCCAGCCAATCCTGCCTTTCCCCCCCACACTCCACTCTTAACGTGAGGAGGGGCTGGAATCGTTTCATCCCCTCTTTACCTCCAAGACGCTGCTTGGATTTGCCCTCTCCCCATGCTCGAGGTTGGAAAGGGCTGGGCTGGATGCTTACCTCTTTTACTTCCAGTTGGGATTGTGTGGAGAAGAGGGAAAAACGTTGTTTTCCCTCCTGGCAATGCAGCATGTTGGAGCTTTCTAAAGGAAACCAGGCTCTGGGGCACAAAGGGTGAGCTTTTGGAGTGCCTCTGCCTTTAGACAGCAGCAACCAACTCCCTTCCCCAGCTTCTGGCTCTGTTTGTAGGAAAGCACCCCTGAATCCAGGAAATTTCATGGAATCATTTTGGTTGGAAAAGGCCTTTAAGTTTATTGAGCCCAACCATTCTCTGGCTCTACCAAGCCTGGTGCTAAACCATGTCCCTCAGCACCACATCTCTGCTACGCATTCCAACTCTGTGTCTAGAAAGAGAGGAGGGAAAGGGTAGAAAAAAAAAAAAAAAAAGAAAAATTAATTCTGAGAGGGGGAATTTAAAAAATCTTCCCTGCAAATAGCTGAAGTCTGAGGGATCAAATTCAAAGCAGGCTTGGAGGCCTGAAGAAGAGAAGTTGGAGGGAACGATTCCATTCCGTTCAAGCGCATCAAGGGTCTCGCTGGAGTCCTGTTTAGCTAAGGTCAGCCGGGACTGGGCTTCTCCAATAAAAATAAATCTCAAATTAATTATGGCCTCAAGCGAGGGGCCAGACATTCAGAGTGAGTGTGCTGCAGCCTGTTGGGTTTGTGTGGGGTTCTTTTCTTTTTTTTTGGTGGAGTTTCTTTTTTTTTTTTTTTTTTCCTGGCCTTCCAGTATTTTTGTTTGTTCAATAATTGCAGGCTGGGGGAGGAAAGGAGGGCAAGGGGCTGGTTTGCTGGGACATGGAAGCTCAAATAAAACCAGCCAGGATGCTGCCTACCCCACTCTTTTGAGAGGCAGCTTCAAAGCATCTTCTCCCCACTGCTTTTCAGACGTTATGTTTTGCTTAGTAGTGATCAGCAGGGAATAACTTCCCAGCTTGAAGCTCTCAAATCCCATGGGTTGTTCCTGTAGGTCAAGAAGCTGGAGGGACCCAATCCTTCATTTGTGGGGCTGGACAACTCCACTGCTCCATTTTAGTGCTCTAGCAGAGCAGAGGTTTGCCCAATTAGTTTTGTTTAGAATCAAGATTCATTTCTGTGGATCAGATCCCAGAACTGTAGGTTTGGGGTGATTTGTTTTGTTGGTTTTGGTTGTTCTGTTTTGTTTTGCTTGTGAGAATGTGAGGTTTAGAAAATAAACAAAACACATCGAGTTTTTCATTCCACCACGGAGCTGGTGCTGGAGGAAACTCAGATCTGAATGTTTTAAATGTTTTCTGAAGCTGGTGGAGTAAAGACTGGAGCAGAATAGACCCTGACCTTCTGAAGATACAACTCTGCGTGTGTGAGGGAATGATGGTAAATATTGCAAATATGATTTAGATGAGACAATATATGTGAGATTTTATATATATATATATAAAATACACACACCATATACCTAGCACAAGGTATGTAAGTGCCTGTATAAAGAAAACTAATTAAGAAAAGCACATATTTTGTCCCACTTAGTGGCTGATTAATGGGAAATGAGCCATTTTCTAGCTATATAATCAAGGTGTGGTTGGTTTCTGGGGCTCCCCCTCCCTTATTCACCCCCTTAGCTCAAACCACAGTCCCAGGCTGGGGGTTAATCAGAGCTCAGCTGGTGCTGTTTGGGTAAGAAATAAGCCAAACTCTTTTCCCATCCTCCGAAAAGGAATCTTTCTGAGCTGCAAGTGAAGCCCGGCAAGGTTTGCATTGATGTTTGTTCCACTAGAATAAGTAGTCTGCTTTAATTATGACGTGATGATTGCTAATCCCGCCTGAATTGGTGAGGGAAAATCCACATCTCTGAGTTTAGGTAGTCCCAGGAAGGGCTGAGGTTGAACTACACCGAGAAATTAACTCCTTTGATACTGGATGTGAAGAGTCCTGGGTCAACCCCCCCCCTAAAATCCTTATTAATTTCAGTCTGGTGACACAGATCCAGCGGTTTCATCTCCTCTGTGTGAGGCTGCATTTGGTGTAACACAATGAACAGGAGGTGGGGACGTTGCCAGATCTCCGGCTAATTGAAAAGGTGGCTGGAGGATTTCGTTTCATTCATAAACGGAGTGAAAAACAATAACAACAATTGAGGACTAACCGATTCCTACCAGCCTGTCCCAGTGGAAGCGTCTGAAATCTTCCGTGGCTGCCAAGATCAAATGGTTTCCCAGATGTCTGGTGGTAACCACATGAAACAGATCTTGATTCCTTTACATATGCATCCCAAAGTCGGGCACTGCTCAGCATCCCGTGCCCAGCCACGGTTTTTACTCTCCCCTCTCTCTATTCCCTCCCACTCCAACAGTTAACTGCCCCAAATCACCCAGCAATCACCTTGCATGATTCAGAGCTTGGCACACGGAGGTTATGAATATTTCAGCCTTTCCCAAATAGTCTGAGATAAGGATTTCTTGTGTGTGTTTTTTTTTAAGGCGAGGAAAAGCTGGAAAGATGAAGCAAAGCTTCTATTGTTCCGTTATTTGGGAGGCAAACAGATTGTCTGATACAGTGTTTAACAGCTCCTCTCGTCACCTTATCTCTTGGACTCGTCGCAAACAATATTTTAGACCAAGCACAAGAGGTAAAGCCGGGATCAGTCTCGGCGGACCCCATAGTCTAACAAGCGACCCGAGGTCGCTTCGTTTCGAGTCATCCTCAGACATGCAAAATACCCCGCAGGGGGGTCAAGGTGCCCGTCTGGCTATAAAATGCAGTGTTAGGTTCCTTAAAATATCTCTAGGTGGGCTGGAGAGGCGGGGGGTGTCTTTTTGACATCTTCCAGCCTCTGGGATCCACTGGGCTGGAGAGGCGGGGGGTGTCTTTTTGACATCTTCCAGCCTCTGGGATCCACTGGGGATGCAAGGCTCGGGCTGGAGCTGGGAGAAGAGGGTTTGGGAAAGCTTGGGCACGTTTTCAGGTGGCTTCTCCCCCACTTCCATCCCACCCAAGATCTGTCAGTCACACAGCCTAGCCCCAAAAACCTTCTGTGAGGTCCAGAGGCTCCTTCCAGGGTGTATTTTCCTTTGGTGGTTAAAATTCTCAGCCTGTCCTCTCCTTCACCCCCCCACCCCCGTTGTTTTTGGGGTTGTCTAGAGAGGAAACTATTTGGGGTTTGAGAGGATGCGTTTCACTCTCTTCCCTTTAACCTCTTTGCTTTTCTGCTTGCTGCAGCAGCCTGCCATGTGGTAAGGGTGGAGGGGGAGTGGAGAGGAGACTATTTACAGGGGGTGGAGGGGAAGGGGGACGACGACGACACAGAGAGCAGGGGAAAAAATAAGAAAATAGTAATGAGGAAAGCAAAGGGTTAACCGTGATTTCTTTTAATTGAACTCCAGTTCTTGTGGCCCTAGGCAAGGGGGGGACCTGACCCCGCTAGCAGCATCCAGATGTGCTGCTCTCCGGGGACCCCAGCGCAGACCCCTGGATTGTAAAGCAGACAGGGGGGAGGATGAGGAGGGGACGCTGTGGGGGAGGGAAGGAGGGAGGTCGGGCTGTCCCCTCTGCTTCATCCCCCCCCAATTGCCCCCCCCTTCTCCCGCCCCCCCCATCTCCTTTTCACCTTCCTGGTTGCAGACGGCCTCAATCGCTGGCAAGCAGCAAAAACCCCAAACCTCCAGGTCTGGTCACGTTCAGTCCCCGTGTCTGCAGCTGAAGTTAAAAATTGTGGCTGAATTGATGAGGCTAATTTTGGAGAAAGAGGGGGGGGGGGGGGGGGGAGAGGGAGGGAAAGAAGGGGAGGGGAAGGAGGGGCGAGGGGGATCTACAGCTCTCTCCTGCCAGCGTCGGGCTGGGAGAAATCAAGTTATTAATACAGCATCTCTGCCGCAGCCGTGTTAGAAACACTAGTGGCATTATTGCATTTCCCTTTTTGAAGGGGCGGGTGCAAGATAACTTTGGATATAATTTTTATCCCCCACCCCCTCCCCCCCACCTCCATTCCCCGCTTCCCCTTTTCCCCTCCCCGTTGTTGGACTAAAGACCAGGGGGGAAACAAACAAACAAACAAAAAAGCCTGGACACAACTGGCACTGGACAAGGTAATCCTCTCCCTCCCCCTCCTTGAGATATTTGCCGTGCAGGGGTGTCCTCCTCCTGCCTCGCCACTTTTCTTTCCTTTCCCTTCACCCTGCTTTTTCATCCCACCCTCTGCTCCTCTCCTCGGGCTCTTTGCAGAAGTGAGGAATAAAGGACGCCCAGAGCGTTGCACGATGTGTTCCGCTGTTATTTTTGCAAAGGGGGCGGAAGGGGGTGAGCTGGACAGGCGGGTATTGTCTCCTTTCCTCGCGTCCTTTGGAAGGTTTCAGCTTTTCCCGGAAAAGAAAAAAAAAAGAGGAAAATGAGGGAAGCGAGTTGCTTTGCTGCTGGTCGCTCCCGTTGGAATGGGAGAGCAGCGCCCGGCAGGGGCTTCTCCAGGTCTAAAGTGAGATTTAGGAGCTGGTGATTGGGGTTTTGCTGCTCCCATTCTGACGCTGCAGCCGCGGAATGCAGCTGATCGGACATTTTCGGTCATTTTTTGGGTTAGAAACTTTTTTCTTTTTTTTTCTTTTTCCTTTTTAATCTCACCTCAGTGGGGTTTTAACAGCTTAGCGAGAACCTTATGAGAGGAGGCTGGGGAGAAGCACTCCCAGCCCTGAAAGCGAGATGGATGGACTTCTAGGATTCCATCCACCCACCTCCTTCAGAGCCCGATAGCCGAACCCGGGGGACGACTGGAAGTGCAGGGAGTGGGATGAGAGTGGAGAAGACCCTCCACTAGCCCTCAGCCCCACTTCCAGCCTGGGTTCTAATTGCTGGGGCCGTTTGTCTGTCCCGCATTATTGCACTTACCGCTCCTTTCTGGCAAGGACCGGACGCTCCTGACTGGGAGGCATGAAGGAGAGGGGTTGAAATATGATTTAAATAAGGTTTTAATCGCCAAACTTCTTAATTTTCGCCTGCCGCTACCGAATTGTATTTACGGGCTTGTGGTTTGTTGGGTTTTTTTCCCCCTCTCCTTGAATATATATATATATATATATATATATATATATATATACAAAATTTCTTTTTTTTGCCTGCGACTGGAAAACGCATTAATGAAAAAATCTGTGGGAAGAGACGGAAATTCAGTGAGTCAGGCTAAAGCTGCTCCAGCCAAAAGAAAGTTAAAAAAAAAAAAGGAAAAAAAAAGCACAACCAAACCAACAACAACAACGAAAAAATTCCTCAAAAAACCCACGTTAAAATAAAGTGTAGGATGACACATAGCCCTCACTAATACAGTTTTGGGGGGCAAAGCAAAAGGTCTGCGTTGGGCTGGCTGCTCCGGCGACAAATAGAGGTAGTAGCTATTGTTCTGCCCTTTTCTTATCTAAATGGAGCAAATATCCTGTCTGTAAAATAGATATATATATTTATTTAATTTTTTTTTTTTTCACCCAGAAGGCAGGACCAGCGGAGGGACGAAAGTTTCCTCCTCGAGTGACTTCACTTCCCAAAATTAGCAGAAAAAAACGTTTCATCCGGTTAACTGTCTCTTTTTCGCTCCGCTGCGAGAAGCAGAGTTTAAAAGAGAAAAAAAAAAAAAAAAAAAGGAGAGAGAGAGAGAGACCCGGAGGGAGAGGAAGGAGAGAGGAGGAGAGGGGGCTACAGGGAGGAAAGCAGAATCTCCGGCAGGGCAGGGAGGGAAGCGAACAGGGAAAAGAGGGATAACAAACTTCAGGAGGCTTCGGTTGCAGGCTAAACCGGGTCAATGTGTGGAATATTGCTGGTACCCGCTGGAAGTTGTTCTAGATGGACGGCACTATCAAGGTAAGCGGGGAACAGGAGGCCTTGGGAGACCCCCTCCAGCCCATGGCGGGGGGCTGGGGGCTGCGGTCCGGCTCCGTTCCCCCTCCCCGAAGCGGTCGATCTCTTCTTCCTTCTCCTCTTCCTCCGCTGCAGCATATCGAGGGGTTTGGGAGCTGATCGACCCGCTCGTACTCTGCTTGTAGGGGGGCAATGTGTGGTCAGCAGCCTGCCTTCCCCCTTTCCCCCCCGCGAAATAAGGATCCGGGGACCTGTCCGGCTCGGCGGTGACAGCTCCTGCCCCGGGGCTCTGCGCTGCCCCGGGTTGAGAGGGGGAGCAGCTCGCAGGAGGCAAAGCGGCTCCGAGCTGGCCCCAGCTGTGAGCCCCTGGCTCTGATTTCCTCACCCCAGCCCTGCTTAAAATTCATTGCTGGTTCTGGTGGTCGCCACTGTGTTTCCTCCAGTAGCAGTTTGGTTGTTGGCGTTTTGTTTTTGTGTTGTGTTGTGTTTTGTTTTGTTTTGTTTTGGCGGGGGGAGAAAGCAAAGGACGAGAGAGGTTTGGAGGAGAAACATCACCCCAAGTTGGGGCGAGGCAAGAGGAAGGGGAAGCAAAGAGTGTGGCAAAAAAACCACCAACATAACCAACCTCTGGTGGCCTTGAGCAACCGAGGACGCTGCTGGGGCTTGGAGAGTGGTTCCCCCTCCTTTCCCCACCCCGCATCCAACCGGCTGATCCTTCAGCCTCTGCAAAGCTAAACCAGGCTTTTCCCAAGCACCTTGAGGTGGCTCGTGGTGATTCTCAAAGCCCAGCAAGCTGAGGGCTGGCTTTCTTGGGGTTGAGGGGGGACCCTTGTGCAGCCTGCACAGGCTCTTCTTGAGGGAGCTTTATGGTACAAGAAGAGAAGAGGCTCGAAGCGAGAGAGTCTGTGGGTGTGTTTGGGCTGGAGGATTTCGAAAGATGCCTATCGCCTGGGTGGGGTGTTGATCTCTTCTTAAAAGTCTTCTGGTTGGTTTGGGTTTGGGTTTTTTTTTCTTTGTTTTTTTTTTTTTTTTTTTTTTTTGGTTGGATTATTTGTTGGTTTTTTGGTTGTGTTTTGTTTGTTGGATTTTTTTTTTCTTTTTTTTCTGCTGACCTGGGGAGAAAGAAGCTGCAAAGTGGCAGGAACTGAAACTTTCTCTGTTAGGTTGCTGCTTTCTGACAAGTGTGCTGTTTGGAAAGGGTCTAAGGAGGAGGAGGAAGGAAGGAGAGTGGCAGGAAGAGAAAAATGGAAAAAGGAAAGAAAGAGGGTGAATATCAGAAAGGAGGAGAGAAAGCAAGCAGCTGAAGGCAAAAGATTTGGGAGGTATGGCAGGAATAGGACATTTCCCTCTCAGATGTGTAGGCCTCAGGGTATGATTAGTGCACCACAACCTTCATTGATTTGTGGAGCCCTAAATATTTTGTGGTGAAAGTGGGGAAATCTCCCATCTGCACCTTTGCTGCTGGTGCACACATGGACTTGCTGTTCTGCACAGGCCATGAGAGCCCTGCCTCATCCTCTAAAAGGTGCTGGAGTATTCCTGTGATCCATGGAGCTCATGGTGCCTACTGGGAGCTCCTCCTCTCCCTGGTCCCCCCATGCTGCAAAGTATTATAGTTAACTCCCTCTTTCAGCTCCCCCACCCTGGGTTTGGAGATGAGGAACTGCAACACTTAGCAGCCTGGCCTAGAGTCACGTTGGGGAGGCTGTGGTGAAAGGAGGAACTCAGCCACATCCCAGGTCACTGCCCCAGCTTCTGGATCTGCCTGCTGGCTGCTCTGCAGCCTTTTCTCCTATTGTCCTGCTTCTCATGTAGTCCAGGAGTAATTTCACTGTTTGAGCTAAGAGAGATGGGATCTGTGGACTCCCAGCATGGTGAGGATTGGAAAGGACCTCTAGGGATCACCTAGTCCAAATCCTCTGCTGTCACCCACAGCAGCTTGCCCAGGATCACAATGTCTAGGTGGATTTGGAATTTCTCCACTGAAGGAGATTGCACAACCTCTTTGGGCAGCCTGCTCCACAGCTCACAGCAAAGAAGTTTCTCCTCATCTTTAGATGGAACCTCCTGGGCCCCTCAGCATCATTCACAGCCTCAGCTGGACTCTCTCCAGCACTTCTAGATACACCAGAGTCTCCTCTTTTGTTCATTTGCTGAGCAGTTCCAGAATCATCAGCAAGTTGCTGCAGGTCCCCACCTCCCATTTGCCACCTCCTCTGCTTTACCCTTTTCTGTACCAGGCATTGAGATCAGTGCCCTTGGCATTAGCTGCCATTTCTTGCAAGTTTTTTTTTTTTTTTTATTAGTCAGAAAAAAAAAAAAGTAGGTTTCAGAGGAGTGTCAGACCCACACTTTGACAGGTTTGCTGCAGTTCACCACCAGAAGGAAGGGGTTAGGCCACCTTGCTTGTCTCTGGTGAAGGGCAATGAGAGAGTATGTGGCTTGAGAGGCTGCAGCGTTTTTTTGGGGTGCTGAGCTCTCTCCATAAGCTGTGCTTCAGGGGAGATTTTCCAAATTCTCAGGCAGAGGAAAGCCAACCTGTGCTGCACCCAGAGGAAAGTGAGCTTGAAAGTGGTTGTACCCTCAGGTGTGCTCTCCCAAAGGTTGGATGCATTGATTTGGCCCAAAGCTGTGTGTTTATGTTGGGAAATAACATGACAGAAAGATGCTTGGAAGTGAGTAGAGAGCACTGAAAACACGAGAAAAATCTCTTTCATTATCCAGAGTGAAAACGTGGGGAGGGATCAGCTGGAAACTGTGTGTTAGCATGGTTAAGAAGTTCTTCCCTCCCCAAACTCAAAAATACATCTGGCTGTAGAAGATGAGTGCTGTGCAGCACAGAATAGATACAGGAGAGGGCTGTGTGTGATTCCTTTAACCCAAAGAGGTTTCTAACTCAAAGCTCAGGGAATTCCAGGGATATTGAAGTATATTACAGGCTGCCCAGAGAGGTGGCAGAGTCTCCACCTCTGGATTAATTCAAAACCTGCCTGGATGCCATCCTGTGCAACCTTCTGTAGGTGAATCTGCTCAAGTAAGGGGAGGTGGACTGAAGGATCTCCAACCCCTATCATTCTGTGACTCTGTGCTTAGTTCAGGACTGTGAGTTGTCTTTCTCCATCATGCACTGACTTAGGTCACAGGTGATGTTGCACCAGGTCTAGAACAGGTCTTTATTTCATCAGCAATACTTATTAATTACTTATTTTGCTGCCTTCTGGAAATAATCTCTTCAATTCCTGACATGGGAGCTTGAAAAGCGACCACCAGAGAAATGCTTTGAAGGAGTTTTTCTTTGGAGGAGAGAAGAGCAACAAATCTTTGCTTTTATTAGTTCATTTCCATATTCAGTTCACATTCTGTGAGTGATGCAGAAGGTGGTCTGGAGCCAGTGGAACCCATCACAGCTTGTGCTTGCACTAATTTTAGTTGAGAACATTTTGAGTGTATGCCTCCAGATACTTCAGCTCACATCTTCTTTGGGTTGGCATCCCACTTGGGCTTAATTCATACTGGGGTTTGGGGGGTGGAAGGGGAGGGAGGGGGATTTTGAGTTTTATTGCTTCAGATGAAATCAAAAAAGGGCACAGCTAATCTCAGCAAGATGCCCAGGTGCGGGCTTCCCTCCTAAGAGCAACTGGTGCAGTTTCAAACTGCTTTAATTATTTCAGTTCCACTTTGCATGAGGACAATGATTCAAGCCAATGCACTTGCCAAAGCCTGGCTACTAATTAAAAAAAGCTCCTTGTGTGTGCAACTGCTGCCTTCCTTCCGGGGGAATTTATTTAACCTCATGCTCTGGATATTAGCTGTGGCCCATCTGAAGGCCACTCAGTGACAGTTTTGCCTTGTTCAAGTAGGTGGCACCCAAATGTGTCTCCAGCCTGTCTGTTGGTGTTGCTGCAGCAAAGGGTGGGGTGGGGTTTCTACTGCAATCTCTGTTTCTTGTCGGTTGTGAGCTGCAGGCATTCCCCTCTCACTCTGAAACTTGGCCATCAAGATCTCCACCTAAGGGCAGGTTTCCTTTTTTGGGCCAGTTTAAACACCTGCTTTGCCATTTTTAAGTTGCCCTGGCTTTCACCCTCTGGAGGTGGCTTTCCCTGGCAGAAAGGCTTTGACTCCTAGGGCTAAGGCTTTGCATCACCAGATTGAAAAGAAGAACTCAATCACAAGGATGTTTGCTTGCTGGAGACTTCCCCAAAATTCCCTCCAAAGCAATTTGGAGCAAAACCATCTGGAATGTTGAAGGCATAAATGCAGATATTCCTTGGTACTCAAGTCCTTATTCAGGAGATGAAAAGGTTGGAGAGCTGGGGCAGAAGAGCCTTATGAAGTTCAAAAGGGCAAGTGTAGGGTGTAGGGTCCTACCCCTGGGCAGGAATAACCTCCTGCACCAGTACAGATGAGGGAGAGACCTTCTGGGGAGCAGCTCTGCAGAGAAGGACCTGGCAGTGCTGGTGGACAACAGGTTGCTCATGAGCCAGCAATGTGGCCTCATGGCCAAGGAGGCTGATGGCCTCCTGGGATGCATGAAGGAAGAGTGTGGCCAGCAGGTCCAGGGAGGTTCTCTTCTCCCTCTACTCTGCCCTAGTGAGGCCACATCTGGACTGCTGGGTCCAGTTCTGACCTTCCCAGTTCAAGAGAGACAGGGAACTAGTGGGCAGAGTCCAAAAGAGTTGATGAGGGAACTGGAGGGCAGAAGGCTGAGATCACACTGTGGTGATGCTGACTCAAGGTGTTCTACACTAACTCCTGTTTGCCTCAGAAGTAAAAGACTTGGAAAGTCTCTCCAGAGCTGGTGAAGTGAGTAACCCAGTAGTAGAATTGTCCTTGCTGCTGGAAGGAAGACAAACTAATACGCAACAAACCAGCACCAACTGCTTAGATTTTAGGCACTTGGGGTTTCACTCAGAGGCTTTAAAGAGGTGCTGAGAGCCTTCTCTAAGTTCTTTCTACCACTGTGGATTTTACCCTAACAGGATGTGGTCACTTTAAGTAGTAGCATGCGAGCCTTGAGGATTTCATGTTTTTATTGAAGTTATTTATCTTAATTTCATGATAATCCTGCTGTGAGATGAGGGTGGGAGGAGGCTCAGCTCCTCGCAGCTTTTCTTCTAAGGAGAGTTTTGCTGGAGCTGTGGTGTGTGGAAGTGGAGCCACTCACAAGAGTGCTATGAGAAAGGGGCAGAAATCAAGAGGAGCAAAGGTTGCACCTTGAAGTGAGGTCTGATGTGAAATGCTGATAAGGTGAACTGTGCTGGGGGGGGAGGGCACTTATAGCAACTTTTGCAAGAAAGAGAGTTCCTTAGCTTCAGGTCTCTCTTTGCTGCTCTTACAGAAGGCTTTCTTCTTGGTTTCTCTTCACATCTCACAAAGATCAGGCCTAGAACTTAGAAGCACACAACCAGAGCATCTTCCTTTCTTTTCTCCTTGCAAAACCTCAGTGTGTGAAGTTCTTTTCCAGCACCTCATAAGCTGCCTTTGAAAACTTAAAGTTTCTCCTTCTCCTTGACTTTACTTGACCACTTAAAGAAAGACCCAATGTCCCCTCCTGGCACAAACATAGATGAGCAGGCAAATTAAAGGAGCCAGGGGAGCCTTAACGTCAGCTGTTCAGGCATTTGTGGATTTGCTGAACACCTCGTGCTGCAGAGGCACAGTGTGAGAACTAGAGTGTGCATGAATGTGTGCCTGGCTTGCTGGGAAAAGACTGGCCTAATACATTAAGCCAAGCTCTACAGCTGGGTTTGGAGCCAGTTAGCATAGAATCATAGGATTGTTTCAGTTGGAAAAGACCTCTAAGATCATCAAGTCCAACTGGTTTTTCCCCTCCTTAAATGCAATTTGCTTGAAGTTTTTCATTCTGAGTCAAACAACAGATCTTTTTCCAGTGTCTGTGCCTCCCTTGCCCATGAACATGAGGGCACCAGGCACGTGTAGCACTGGCATGCAAAGGCAACTGCCTGCCAAGCCTTGCCACGCTTCCATGGGAGCTGCCCAAGTGCATTTTGTGTGAATAGACATTTTCTTAGGAGGCTGTGAATGTCTATTTATAGCTGGTTTTGCAAAGCAGACTAAAATATCACCAGCAAATGTGGCTTTCTGCCTCCTTCACCTGATGGTGGACCCAGGTCTTTGCATCCTGATCAAATAACTTCTCACCGACCTAAACTGTACAGACAACAACCTGCAGCACAGGACAAGGTGGAAACCACCCTTACAGAGTTGCAAATATCAAAGCCTCCAAAGCATTGCTGCATCTACTGCTTGTTTTCTTTCTTCCTCTCCTTACCCAGGCCATGTTATTACTGATGGGTATCTGCACAGCTAGTAACACTGCTCTAGAAACCTGGCTCTTGTAGTAAAGCCACAAACGTTCCCTCCCTCCTCCCCCACCTCCCCCACCAGAAGCTTTTCCTTCAGCTCTAAGACAGAGACCTAAACAAAAGCAGTGCACATTACTCTGTGCTGCTGCTAAGGACATTTAAGTGTGTCCTGATAAAGCTCCTGTTTTTATTTTTTTTTCCAGTGACAATCAGCACCAAAAGCAAAATTTTGGGACAATGAGCTGCCAGGGAGCATCAATATTTGATACCAGAAACACACTAATTCTCACTGGAAATATGTGGGAGAGGGAAGGCTAAATCCCACAGGCAGGTTGTGAAATCATAGCCTTCTCTTCAGCACTGGTCTGATGCTGTGAAGAAAATGACCCTGGCTCTTTGTGTCTATCTTTATTTTCCTAATTTTGGACCAAAATGTAGTCAGAAATGCAGCTCAGTGGAGGCTCCTGCAGTGGATACAGCTAAACTTGCTGGTTTATTGCCACCTCTATGTAGTAGAGGGCAACTGGCTGTAAGTGGCCCTGCAGAGGTTCCTTCCAACCTTCTGATCTTAGAGTCACAGAAATGTTTTGGTAGGCAAATACCTTTAAGATCATCCAGTCCAACTGTTCTCTAACTGCCACAAGGCTGGTGCTAAACCATGACCCTCAGCATCACATCTCTGCAGCTTTTAAGCATCTGCTGGGATGGGGATTCAACCACCTCCCTGAGGAGCCTGTTCCAGGCTTTGAGAACCCTTTCAGTGGAGAAGTTTCTTCTAATATCCAACCTAATTCTCCTCTGCTGCAACTTGAGGCCATTTCCTCTCATCCTGTCACTTGTTACTAGGCAGAACAGAGTGACCCCCACCTGGCTCCAACCTCCTTTAAGGGAGTTGTAGAGATCCAGAAGGTCTTGTTGCTCTTCTTCCAGCACAGACTAACCCAGACCTCAACCAACCACAAAGGACTGAGAAACAAAATACTTACAACCCACCCCCACTCCAGCTGGACACAGGAACCCCCAGGAACTGAACGTTAAGGTGCTGGCTCCATCCTGCAAAGGGAGTGAAAATCACACAACAAGCAGGAGAGGCTTTAATTAGTCATTTGCTGACTTCTCACTCAGAAAAAAACGCCAAAGAAACCAAAACCCTGCCCTTCTTAACTGGTTTTGATCTGAGGGGAGGAGATAAAAACAAGAATCCTTTTTTTTTTTTTTTTTTAAACTGATGAGTGAAAAAGAGAAACTGGAGTAAAGGTTGGTGGGGTCAGTGGAAGGTGTGGTGAGTTCAGCAAACTGAATTTTGCACCATGAGAAAATTCTTCTTTGGCTGTTTTTGATAGCAGCTTTCTTTTAAAACAAACCAAACCAAAAATAAATAGAAGATAAGAACAGATTAGGAGTGGTTAAAATATCTCTTTTACAGCTAAAAGCAGAATTTGGTGCTCTGGTTGCTCCTGAATAGCTCTTCTTGTTGTTCCACGCTTGATTGACTTATAACTGCATCTGAACCAACCTCACATCAGTTCCTTTTTATCAGCCAAAGTGAGACTTCCTGTGCTCCACAGTCTGGTTTCCTGATGTGTTTCCTTTTTCCTTTTAACAGAACAAAGGAAACTGTAACTCCTCCACTGCTCCTGTTCCAAATCTCCTTGGGACTTGGTGTGATGTTAGCATCGAACTTTTGCCTTTTGTGTGGTTCTTTGCTGCCCAATCTCTGAGTGGAGCTGCTTAGAGTGACAGTGCCCTCTTCATACCTCCTTGAGTTTTGTATTGCCAGAACCCTCTTTGCAGTTGAAATGGAGCAAATTCCAGAGCAGCAGGGCAGCCACCAAAGTAAAGCAGAAAAGGAAAATCTTTGGCCAAAGGCTTTGCATGTTACTGGAGAGAGAGGATTTTTAAAGGTTCTGCTGAAAATTAAGTGCTGGGATCACATTGATTTGCATGGGCTCCTATGTGTGAGCTAAATGTGGTAGCTGAACTTGGGGGTGGAATTTTGGGTCCTAAACTAGGTATGAATATGAGCCAGTGTGTGCCTAGGGGGCCAAGAAGGCCAGCAGCATCCTGGCTTGGATCAGCAATGGTGCAGGACAGGGATAGTTGGACACTGGTAAGACCACACCTTGAGTATTGGGTTCAGGTTTGGGGCTGGAGCATGTCCAGAGAATGACATTGAAGCTGGTGAAGGGTCTGGAGAACAGGGCTGGTGAGGAGCAGCTGAGGGAACTGGAGGTGTTTAGTCTGGAGAAGAGGAGGCTGAGAGGAGATCTCATTGCTCTTTACAACTCCCTGAATAGAGGTTGGAGCCAGGTAGGGGTCAGTCTGTTCTGCCTAGTAACAAGTGACAGGATGAGAGGAAATGGCCTCAGGTTGCAGCAGAGGAGGTTTAGGTTGGACATGAGAAGAAAATTCTTCACTGAGAGTGTTCTCAAACACTGGAACAGGCTCCTCAGGGAGGTGGCTGAATCCCCATCCCAGCAGGTGTTTAGAAGCTGCAGAGATGTGATGCTGAGGGCCATGATTTAGCACCAGCCTTGGTACAGTTAGAGAATGGATGGATTGGATTATCTGCAAAGCCTTTTCCAACCAAAACAATTCTATGATTCTGTGTTTTTCTCCCAGCTGTTCTTCCCCACGTTGTACTGGTTTGCTGAGGTGCCACCATGCTTTTGTAATCTCCACATGTCAGAGCTGATGCTTTTTCTTCACAAGAACCCCAAGTTCTTGTTCTCCTGAATGAGAAGATTCACTTGTCCTGTGATCTCAGGTCAGGACTGAGTAGAAGCCTAGAGAAGAGCTTTGGAACACAATTAAAAGCAGCTACAGAAGCGTGGAGTATGTTAGCTCAGAGTTGAGTGCAAAAATGAGCCTGATTCTGAGGAATATACAGTGGGGAGCAGCAAATTCCCAGGGAAATTGGTGCTGTTTGTCCATGGTTAGGGTTTATCCATTTATCCAAAGCAGCAGAGCTCAGCAGGCTTGGATGGGAGTGAGGGAACTGCAGGTTGTGCTGCTGCTGGCTCTGCCTGGCTGCAGGTTTCAGTGTCCTGCTTTGAGATTTTTTTTCCCCAAGTCATAACAAAACCCCAGGCCTTTCCTTTAGGAAAAATGGCATTTTTAATCCCACAATTTCAGATTACCTAGGGAAAGGTACCAGCAAATCCTCTCCCTCCTGCAAAATCCAGGGCAAAATCTGGGAAGTTTGGCCTTTTTTTTTTCTGCTGCGTTCTGTTTATGGAAAGATTTCTATACAGTGTAATTGAATTTCCACAGAAACTCCATTGATTTAATCCCTATTAAATGCTGAGGATTTGTCCAGGAGGGTTGTGTTGCAGATCAGCCTTTAGGACTGACTCCTGATTAGAACCAGAAGTCATGACTGGTGTGATTAATTCCTGGAATTATGGCAGTTGTCCCCAGAGGCTCCCACCATGCCGAGGCATGGCACGTAGATGGAATGAGAACCCCAAATCTAAGCAGGCAGGGGGGAGGGAAAAAAAAAAACCCTCACAACAACCAAGAGATGAAATGCAGGAAGCAACCAATCACTCAGCAAGTCACCATCAGAGCTGCAAGGGGTTCTTGTGCTTCACAAGTCCCTGGAGCTGGAGTTGCCCAGGGATTTGTAGGGGAGGGTAGAACTTAACCTTCGATGAGTTTTGCCACCAATAAAGAGCAACATTGGTAAAGTCAGAAATGATTGACTTGTGTGTGAGCTCAAAAGTCACATAGATCTCTCAGCAATTGATCCCAAAAGTTGTTTTGAGGAGGTATCACGGTCGCTCTGGGTGGTTTTGAGGTGTTCTGAGGATCTCAGCTACGGTCTGTGCAACTCATGGTCCTTCACAGGCTGTTTGCTGCAGCAAAGAATTTTTCTGCTAATGACCCTCCTAACCTGAACAGGCTCTTAAAATCCATGTGACATAGAATATCAGAATGGTTTGGGTTGGAAGGGGCTTGGAAAATCATTTATTTCCAATCCCCTGCCTTGAGCAGGGACACCTCCTCTGAGACCAAGTTGCTCAGGGCCTCATCCAAGCAGGCTTTTGAACACTCCCAGGCTTGGAGTCTTCACAGCTTCTCTGAGCAACCTGTTCCAGTGCTGCACCACCCTCATGGGGAAGACTTTCTTTCTAATATCTAAGCTAAATCCAGCTTCTTCCAGTTTGAAGCTATCAGCCCTCACCCTGTCACTTCATGCCTTTGTACAAAGTCCTTTTTCAGCTCTCCTGTGCCCCCCTTCAAACACTGGAAGGCTGCTCTCAAGTCTTCCTGGAGCCTTCTCTTCTCCAGGCTGAACATCTGTGGTGACATCCTTTGTTAATTAGCTCTAACATGCAGGGGTCCATCTTTGCCCGGCACAACTATTTATGTTCTGGTGATATTTCAAAGAGCCATGGACAAGAACTCTCAGAATCCCCCCAAATTGTCTGCTCCAGCTCCTGGGACATGTGGGTTCTGCACATCAGTGTTGGAAAGGGCACTGACCTCTGTCTACTTTGCCTGATTTCTACAGGGCATCCAAAGCTCAGCTTTTGAAGTTCTAGAAATCCTTTGCCCTCACAGCACATCCAGAGGGGTAGGTAAAGGTTTTAGCAAAGAAAGAAGCAGGAAGGTGCTGAAGTTCAAGCTTGCTTCAGTGAATCCTCAGGATTTGCAGCCTGGTGCCTGGGAGCAGATGTTTTGTCATCCTCCCAGAACATCAGGTGGTCATTAATGGGTGGAATAAGGCTGCAGTTAGTTCTCTGCTCTTTGTTTTTTGGTGTTCTCCTGTGTCATCTGCACTTCAGGAAGGATGTAATTATGGTTGATGTAACCATATGAAGTATTTGTGCTACAGTAGCACCTGGAGACCAGAGTGCTCTCTGTTGTGCTCAGCGCTGTATGTAACGAGAGATTCCTCCTCAGAATTCCTTCGGAGTGAAGAAAAGTTAAGGCACTTAATTGGAATTCCAGAGTGGGAGCAATTCTTGAGCTCCTCTGTCTGCTGTCAGACATGTCCATGCCCCTTCATTCTTCCCCCAAACCCTGCAAGGTTTCTGGAAAGCAGGGATGGGGTTTTCTCTCCACCACCACTGCTCCCCACTGGAAAGGACTTCTGCACCTACCTTGTTCTGAGCTTCGAACACTTCCTTCTGGTTTTGGACTGACATTTGCTCATGGATGATTTTTACCTCTCTCATGCCAGCACTACTCACTTAAACAACACTTTTTCTTCCCTGACACCATGTCCTGGTGTATCTACAGACCACTTCCATAGCTCTCTCTGTTTTGCTGGGAAAATGAAAAATACTCTGATTTCATAGAATCATAGAATGGTTTGGGTTGGAAGGGACCTCCAAAGGTCATCCAGTCCCCTGCAGTCAGCAAGGACATCCTCCACTAGAGCAGGTAGCTGAGAGCCTTATCTGGCCTGATCTTGAACATCTCCAGGGATGGGACCTCAGCTACCTCCCTGGGAACTTGTTGCAGTGTTCCACCACCCTCATGGTGCAGAACTTGTTCCTAACATCCAATCTCAATCTGCTCTTCTCTAATTTCAAACCATTGCCTCTCACCCTTTCACTGCAGGCCTTTGCAAACAGTCCCTCTGCAGCCTTCTTGTAGCCCCTCCAGGTACTGGTAGGTCATTATTAGTTCTCTCTGAAGCTTTTTCTTCTCCAGGCTGAACACCTCCAGCTCCCTCACCCTGTCCTCATAGCAGAGGTGATCATTTTTGTGGACCTCCTCTGCACCCTCTCCATCAGGTCCATGTCCTTCCTGTGCTGAGGTCTCCAGAGCAGGATGCAGTGCTCCATAACTCCCCTTCATATCCCTTTTCTCCTGGGTACTCCTCAGCCCTCAGCTGCACCTGTTCCCATTTGAATTTCCCTGTTCTCAGCATGAGTCACTGGAGTGGCACACACTGTTCCCAGCCCTCAGCACTAACAGACTGGAAGAAGCCTCCATGATGCAACTCTGGGAATGCAAAGCCTTTTTTTTTTTTCCCCTTTTCTGACTCTGGTGAGTCAGAAAAATCTGTGAGCAGTTCATTCACTCCAGTCTTTGTCCTCAGCAGTGCCCAGCTTGGTTCAGCTGTTTCTTCTGCTACAGGGTATCTGTATGAGTTCAGACACTCCACCTCCTCTCCCTGTATCTCAGTTTCTCATCTCTGGAAGTCAGCAAATGTTTCCCTTCCTCTCTGCCTTGTCTGGTCAGTTTGAAGTAAAAGTTGAAGTAAAGGACTGACCTTGCTTCTATTCACAGAACCACAGAATCCCAGCATCGTGGGGATCAGAAGGGACCTCATCTGCTTCAAAACCACTCCTAAAGAAGGGTAATCCAGATTGAATCTCCTGGCTTCCAGTTTGTGCCCATTGCCCTTGGTCCTGTCCCTGGGCACCACTGAAAAGAGTCTGGCTCCATCTTCTTGCCCTCTGCCTTTTAGCTCTTGCTGAGCTTTGGAAGATCCCCTCTCAGGCTGCTCTTCTTCAGTCCCAGGTCTCTCAGCCTTTCCTCCTCACAGAGATGCTCCAGACCCCTCACCTTTTTTGGTGGACTCTTCAAGGGGGAAGCCCAGAACTAGACCCAATATGGCCTGACTAGGGCAGAGTAGAGGGGAGGAGAACCTCTCTCCACCTGCTGACCACACTCCTCTTCATGCCCCCCCAGCAGACCATTGGTCTTTTTGGCCTCAAGGGCACATTGGTGGCTCAGGGGCAACTTCTTGTCCACCAGCACTACCAGGTCCTTCTCCTTGGAGCTGCTTTCCTGCAGCATGTCCTGCAGTGCCATGTAATTGAGCAGAAAGAATCCCAAAGGTTCTTGCCATTATGTTTTTCATTAACCTTCTGCCATGTTCCTGAGCTACAGGTACAGCTCCCAGGCTTTTGGGTCAGGTTTTTATTTGTTCTGTGGGTTTGTAGCACTGCAGCTGTGTCAGGCAGGTGTTTTCCCTTAGATCAAGCTGTCCAGAAGGAGTAAGAAGGGTGTGAAGTCCACTAAGTTTGCCAGATCTTTGCTGCAAGTGCTCTGGGTTGCCTGGTGAAGGAGTGGAGCAGAGTATGTGTGTGAGGCTCCATTATCCATCCACAGAGCTCCACACACACACACATACAGTTTCAGCTGGTGCTAAACACCAGATGGCTTCTTCATAAACTCAACTTTTATGTGTCTTACAAAATAGCAGCCAGTACACGTGGTCAGGAACCCACTCAGGTTGTCCAGTTCTTCCTCTTCATTCATTTCTTACCTCCTTTCAGACTTTTGCAGCTCTAGATTGGCTGCTTCAAACCCAGCAGCTGCAGACTTACAAAAAACAACAAAGAATTAATTAGTTAGCATAACCCTGAACCACGGAAACCCAATCTGGTGAGCAGTAGCTTTCCCACCAAGCTGTTCTGTGCCCAGTCTGAAGGAGCTTAGCCAACACATCGTGTTTGGAAGTGTGTGTGATGTGGAAGGTGTGTGGAGCCCAGCAGAGAGGAGAAATGTGTATGATACAGGTCTGTGTAGTCAAGGAGCAGAATCAGAGCTGGCTGTGAAAAGAAATCCTTCTGAGTCCTGAGAGACCACTCCCCCAGGTGCTGCCAGGTCTTGCTTTACTCAGATCTTGTCCAGCTCTTTCCTTACCCAATCTTGCCCAGATCTTTCTTCACCCAGGTCTTGCCTAGATCCTTCTTTTTCCAGGTCTTGTCCAGGTCTTCCTTTACCCATTTCCTGCCCAGAAAATGACTCAAGTGTCATCAGCTACTTTCAGGTCCCAAGGGCTCAGCTCTTGCAGGACATCCCTCCCTTCTTGAGATGAACCTCCATGGTAGGGACGTTCATGCTCCTTTTACAGCCTCTTTTCCACACCAGAACCACCCTCACATCCCTGCTTCAAAATGTGTCTTTCCAAGCCATCCTCTACCTGGCACATGCACACATCCACAAATCCTCTCTACCTCCACAAATCCTCTTCTCTGCCTCTGTGAACTTTGACAACAAGAACAAGCATGTGGGTGTGATTTTTGTAACAGATATTGGAGGTGGAGGTGATCACAAACTGGCCAGAAGGCACAAGCTGTGCAAAACCTCCAGAGCAGGTCTGCCACAGTTTTAATGCAGGTAGCCAGGCCCAAAGCTGTCAGGAATGTAACTGTGTGGAATGGGCTGTACCTGAGAGCTGGGTCCATCTGCAAAGGAGCTTTGTCCAAGAGGCAGAATTTGATCCAGCTGGTGTCAACACAGGTGGTGGTTTGTTGACCCAAGGCTCAGTGAATGTGCAATACCCCCAGCAAGCAAAGTGCTTTGGAGTATCATCAGCCACAGGGGATAAAAGCAGTGAGGTGCTTCTCTTCCTCAGTGTAAACTGCAGGTGAAACTGATGGAGCTAAGCAAACAGCTGGACAATGGATCTGGCTCAGGCAATGGTGATTTCATATATCTGTAAATATACATCTCTGACACCTTTGCTGTTCCACTGACCTGGATTCAAAGTGGGGCCAGGGGCTCACTGCTTATCAGGATCGATTCCTGCCACGTCAAATATTCACAACTCATTTTGCAGGACAAGTCCTTGGCTCTAGGCTTTCATTCTGCACTCCTGCTTGTGTGCAGAATGCTTCATCTGCAGCTGAGAAGGTGTTGAAGTGGGGCAGGATGGGTAGCCTGAGGGAATCCTGCAGGGGAGCTCTGAAAGATGATTTTGCTGTAAGAGCAACAAATATGTCAGGAAAAAAGCAACCCCAAACATGACATTTTGTGCTTAAAACATGAGATTATGACCCAGGACACTTCCAGTTTTGCCTCTGTACAACCACAGGAAGCCACTGAATGCCAAGCAGGATGGATCATTCCCTGTTTTCCTGTCTTGCCTTCCAAGACCTTAAGCTCTTTGGGATAGGAACCATCCTCCTGAGTGTATTCACCCAGCACTAGTGCAGGGACAGCTCAAGGTTTGCTCCTCCTGAGTACTTCAGCAGGAATTGTGT
The DNA here is from genome assembly GCF_027791375.1 of Indicator indicator. Classification (NCBI taxonomy): domain Eukaryota; kingdom Metazoa; phylum Chordata; class Aves; order Piciformes; family Indicatoridae; genus Indicator; species Indicator indicator. Next base: position 3,898,004 of record NC_072043.1, read on the forward strand.
CTAAGACATGAAGTCAGTTATTCACTCTAGGTTGTGACTAACAGAGTGTGTTATGTAGATAAGGCTACTTCTAGAAAAGACACATGTTCAGAAACCTGAAATGATCTGTAACAACGTTCTCTCAGCATCTAAGATCATAATCACTCATCTATTATTTAGTAAGAAGAGGAAAGATCTCTCAGCTGGTATCTGCTCAGCAGATAACAATCACCCTCACGTGTCCCCTCTCTCCAAAAAGCTAAACTGCTAAAAGCTGCTGCTCAGTCATTAGAGCAGAAGCCTAGAAATGAAGTATCCTTTGCTTTATTCCTCTTTCTTACCCAGAAAATCTGAGCAGAGGTTTGTCTGCCTTGATTTCATAGAATCATGGAATTGTTTTTGTTGGAAAAGACCTTTCAGATCATCAAATCTAACCACTCTCTACCTGTCACAAGGCTGGTGTTAAACTGTGTCACTCAGCACCACATCTCTGCCTCTTTTAAACCCCTCCAGGGATGGGGATTCAAACACCTCCCTGGGCAGCCTGTTCCAGTGTTTGAGAACCCTTCTGGTGAAGAAGTTTCCTCTAATATCCATATTAAACCTCCCCTGATGCAACTTGAGGCCATTTCCTCTCATCCTTTCACTTGTTCCTAGAGAGAAGAGACTGACCCCCAGTTGGCTCCATCTATTCCAGCATCTCCCATGCTTTGTGGAATTGTAAAGTAGCTTTCCTGCCTGAGTGGCCTTTCCACCCAGCCCCACTTGCTTGCTCACCAACTTGCTCTCTCAGCGCCGTCATTGTTTGATCTGCCTGCTGAGACAGGTGCAGATCTGCTTCCAGCTCACACTCAGACACGTGGCAGGCAAATTTTCATTAGAGGCCACAATAACAAGCAGCAGCTCTTGTCTCTCAATGCTCTATAGAACTGGGAACCTCTTCTGCAGGCACCTGACGGGGGCTGGCTCGCTATAGACAAGAGCTTTCCAGCTAGCGGGGGGCAGGCAGGGGGCTCTGCACCATTTTCTCTCCTCAGCCAGTCATTTAGCAAGTGCCAGTCGTTGCAAGCTGATTCTTCCAAAAACAAAGGGGCAGAGAAAATGCACTTTGAGATGAGTTTTGCCTTTTGAGCAAGCTCAGAGCCTTGCCCTGCTGCACCGAGGGCGGTTGGGTGTGGGGGTGTTGCAGGAGTGGAAACCCTGAGGGTAGAGGTGAAGGTTTTGCTTAGTGAGGCTGGTTCCTTACTCCTCTGAATCAAAAAGAGGCAGCAGGTAAATAAAAGGTGCAGAAGGCAAATAAATTGATGCAGAAGGTAACTTAAAAGGTGCAGAAAGTGAATAAAAAGGATACACCAGGTAAATAAAAAGAGGCACCAGGAAAGTAAATTGATGCACAAAGCAAATAAACAGAGGCAGAAGGTAAATAACAAGATGTAGAAAGCAAATAAAAAGAGGCACTATGTAAATAAAAAGAGGTACAAGGTAAACAAAAGCTGTAGAAGGTAAACAAAAGATGTAGAAGGCAAACAAAAGATGCAGCAGGTAAACAAAAGATGCAGCAGGTAAACAAAAGATGCAGCAGGTAAACAAAATGGCACAGAAGGTAAACAAAAAGGTGTAGAAAGTAAATAGAAAGGTGCAGAAAGTAAATGAAAAGGTGCAGAAGGTAAATGAAAATATACAGAAGGCAAATAGGTTGATTCACAAGGTAAAGAAATTGACTCAGAAGGTAAATAGAAAGAGGCATAAGATAAACAAAAAGGTGCAAGGTGCAAGAGGTAAATAAAAAGGTGCAGGAGGTAAATAAATTGATTCACAAGGGAAATAAAAAGATGCAGAAGGTAACTGCCAGGCAACCTGAGGCATGGAAGGCTTGATATGGTCATTCACCTGATCTGAGCATAAGAATTAGGCTGGTTTGGATGTGTCCTCCTTACCTTACTTGCTCAAGGCACTTCAGGTAGTGCAGGAGCTGAGCAGTGTGCTTGGAGCCCAGTTTTTCTCTCTCTATCTGTACTTTAGTGGGGTGAGGCAGGGTGGGATGACTTGTGGAGGTGTTAGGGAAATCAGGTGAGCTGTAGCTTCAAGTGTTGTAAAACCATTCTGGTGAAGGCAACAAAGATAGCCTGGGGTTTGCCTCCTCTGTTTGTAGATGGACTGATTAGAGGTATGGCAATCAAGGAAATGAAACATGGAGAAAGAGCTGTGTGAGTGGAGTAGCACAAAGAGACAAGGGAGATGCCCCTGAAGCAAGCAAGCAGGAAGGCTCTGCACTCACCCAAAGGTTAAGAGGGCAGCCCTGGAGGGGCTGAGGGCCCTGGGACTGCTGAGCCTGGAGAAGAGCAGGCTGAGAGGGGATCTGATCAATGCAAGCGCTAAAGGGCAGGGGACGAGATGATGGAGACAGACTCTTCTCAGTGGTGCCAAGTGACAGGACAAGGGGCAACAACTACAAACTAGAATCCAGGAGGTTCCACTTAAATATAAGGAGAAACCTCCCTATGAGGGTGCTGGAGCCCTGGAGCAAGCTGCCCAGAGAGGCTGGGGAGTCTCCTTCTCTGGAGAGATTCCAAACCCACCTGGACATTGTGATCTGGAGCAAGCTGCTGTGGGTGACCCTGCTTTAGTGGAGGGGTTGGACTAGATGATCCCCAGAAGTCTCTTCCAACCCCTACCACACTGGGATTCTGTTTCCTCTTAGCCAGAAAAGCCCTCAGCAACTGAACTGAGGATCAGGCAGGTGAAAACAGCAAACAGGGCCCATGCAGTGGTGCACTGCCTCTGCTCTAATACCCTCATGTCACCAAGCTGGGCTCACAATAAACACTCTGTGTGATACCAGAGCATGTGTCAGAGGCATTTGGTTCTGGCTACCACATGGGCAAGGAGGCTCTGAGAAATAGCAGTGTATGAAAGAGAAGCAAGCAACAGGATGGTGTGGGGCTAGATGAGATCCTTTGGTTCACAGAGCTGGAAATCATCTCCTAAAAAGGTTTAAAAAAAAAAAAAAAACAGAGTTCTAAATACAATTAGACCTTTCAAGAAGACTATGTTCAATTGAAAGGCTTTTGGTGTATGTCTCCATGGGCACTCCCAGCTATTCTGAAAGCACTGAAGTGTCAACCATGATGCAGAAGGTCTTGTGCTGGGGCTTATTACAAAGCAGGGATATTGCATGAGCTGAGATGTTTGCAGACCTAAGGTGGTAAATTGGGATGGCACTGCTGGGAAGCATGTGGCTGTAGACCAAACCCCTTCATTGCTTGCTGTGTACATCCTTCCCCTCCTCCTCTTCCTCCTCCTCCTCCTCTTCTAAATTGCTAGCAGGACCAGGCCAGTGACCTTCCCCCAGTAGTGGGTACTGATGAGGACAAACCTTGAGTGCTGGGTTCAGTTTTTGGACAGCTACAACATGGAAACAGGGTCTAAATACCAAGGCTGTGCAATGATGGCTTTAAGGGTTACAAAAAGATCCAAGCAGGTCCAAAACCAAAAGAGCTGGGGCCTGCCTTGTGCTCTATCAGTTCACATGCTGGAAAAAGAAACCTGAACACAATGCCACCATGCCAACTTATCCTATGGGTAAGGTATGGGGAGGGGAGGACATGGAAGTGATTTAACAGGTAGGGGTTGAAGGAGAAGTGGCATGTGAGCTCCTCAGCTTAAAATTAAACCTGGCACAACCCCAGGCAAAGCCTTTTTGGGAGATGAACTGGGAGAAGTCATTTTGCACCCCCCTTCCAGCCCATTCCATTTCTATTATTCCCTCTAGCACGCAGAGGATAAAAGGAGGAGGGGGTTGAATCATGTTTATTAATTCAGAATGACAATAGGACACCTGGACCAGCACCTGTCAGAAGATGATGCAAATGAGCTGGGGAAATCTGGTCTCCATCAGTGCAGCCATAATGAAGCTGATAATGATTTTGAACAGTGCTCACAGGAAGAAGCTTCGCTGGGCTGTGGGCTCGGTTGCATTAATTAATGTGGCACACATGTTGCTCCCATTCATAAGGACCTCCTGATGCTTTTCTCTTGCTGTTTGTTTTTCAAACAGGCAAACCCAGGGACTTATTATATTTGCAAACAAAACATCACGGAGATGGCTCTGATTTGCTGCAGAGATAGGCTGGGATGCTGTTTGGAAGCTTGAATTCGAGCAGGATTTCCTTCTGCTGTCTCAAAGGAAAAGTTAATATTTGCTAAGAAGTGCCAGAGGCTGCCAACTGCCTAAATGTCATATGATGGAGTTTGTTTCTGATTGCTTTTGATCAAGGGTTTTAGAGATCATGGGGTGTAACACCAAAATGAGCTGTTCTGGAGTGGAACAAACCTCAGGAGATGTGACTGAGATAAGGAGGAAAGAACTGCTCTGACAATGAAGTAATAGCAGGTTCTTTGCTTCCTGAGTTGCACCATTCTTTTATCACCATCATTTGAATGTTGCTCCTTCTGTATCTCTCACTGAGATAAACTGGTCTGAGCAGATGGATGTAGGCTTGCATAGGTTTTTGTGGGGTGGGTGGAGGGTTTGTTACTCTGCTGAGATATTAAGTTGTTATGTTATCTATTTCATCTCCCATCTGCATTGCTTCTGTTCTCCTCCATCAAACTTCAAGCCAAATTCAGATGATGGGCACAAATTAGAAAAGGTCTCAACGTTGTTCAGATCAGCAGAAAGGTGGCAAGACTGAGGCTGGGAACATGTAGATCATCCTTCCATGAAAATTGTTTTTGCTGAATGTCTCTCTAAGAGAAAGGGAAAGATGGAATTCATGACCCCACCTGAAAAGAAAAGACACGGAAGTGATTATCCACACCCAGGTGTAGATTAATCTGTCCTGAAGAGGCAGCCCTAGGTGATGATAAAAAGGTTTTGGTGTCTTGGTGTAGCATGGGTGGCATTGTGCAGATGCAGAGCAGTCTGAGAAGTGGAGCCTGGAGCATCTCTGAGGAGGAAAGGCTGAGACCTGAGGGTGGAGAAGAGCAGGCTGAGGTAGAATCTTCTCAAGCAGGAACTAGAGTGCTGAGGGGCAAGAGGATGGGGCCAGGCTCCTCTCAGTGATGCCCAGGAACAGGACAAGAGGCAGTGGGCACAAACTGGAACCCAGGAGGTTCCATCTGAACATGAGAAGGAATTTCTTTGGTGTGAGGGTGCTGGAGCCCTGGAGCAGGCTGCCCACAGAAATTGTGGACCCTTCTTTGGAGAGATTCCAAACCCACCTGAACAATGTGATCCTGGGCAACCTACTGTGGGTGACCTGGCTTTAGGAGTAGGGTTGGACTGGATGATCTCCAGAGGTCCCTTCCTACCCCTACTGTTCTGGGACTTGGGGATTCTGTGAAACTCAGGACCACTGATGTGTGTGGATTTGGTTTTCTTCTCATGACATCTCACTGTGGATTTGTAAATCTGGTAAAACAAATGGGTTTAGGCCACACATTACTGGCTACCAGGGCTGCTGTTTGCTCGGTGGAGGGTGGCCCTTAGTGTCAGCTGCAGAGACATCTCACTGCACAGCAAGGAGAGGTAGAGGGTGGACTATGGAGGTGTAGCAGGGAGCAGTCTGGGTGAAGTGCATGCAAATGTCCAGCTGACACAAGCTGTGTCCTCTCCCACGAAAAGCTTCATGGTAATCTGTGCAGAACATCACTTGAGGATAAACACAATAATGCTATAAATACCCCAGGCCATTTCCTGTTGTTCTTGCTGCAGCTCACCCAAGGTTTGTGTCTGCCTGAGGGTGTGACTGTAACCCACATTGTGACACACACGTTAACCTTCTTCTCTGCTTCTCATGCTGATGGGTTTAGGAGCCTTGAGTGAAAAAGTGGTTTTCTTCCCCAACAAATCCATTCTTTCGTAGTTAACTTGGCCTTTGGGCCACGAGGCAGAGCATCATTACTTTGGTGAGGCATTAAAGAGGCTGCCCAGGGAGGTGGTGGAGTGACCATCTCTGGAGGTGTTCAAAAACCATGTAGATAGGGCACTTCAGGACATGGTTTAGTGGTCATGATGGTGTTGGGTTGATGGTTGGACTTGATAATCTTAGAGGTCTTTTTCCAACCTTAATGATTGATTGATTACTGAATCCAGCAACATTCTCTTCTTTCTGTAAAGAATCTCTATGTTAAGGAAAAACTTTCTCACTCTGAGGGTGTTGGAGCCCTGGAGCAGGCTGGCCAGAGAGGTTGTGGAGCCTCCTTCTCTGGAGACATTCAAAACCTGCCTGGATGTGTTCCTGTGTGACCTGCTTTAGGTGACCCTGCTCTGGCAAGGGAGTAGGACTAGATGATTTTTCAAGGTCATCAAAACCTGCCTGGATGTGTTCCTGTGTGACCTGCTTTAGGTGATCCTACTCTGACAGGGGAGTAGGAGTAGATGATCTTTCAAAGTCCCTTTCCAACCCTTAGCATTCTGTGATTCTGTACTTCAGGGCAGCCAAATGATAAACTCTTGTGTGAGTGAGCTGATGAGTTGACCTGAATATACTGAGTCACAGTCATCCTTCTTCCTCACACTTTCCGTCCCACCTTACTGCATTTTATCTACATTCTTGATGTCATCTCTCAGTCTTAAAAGGAATTAAACTCACCTTCAGTCACAGAACCTGCTGGGATTCTGTGAGAAACAAACCTAGATTTGCCGAATAGCTTACACAGGAAGGTGGTGGAGTCACCATCCCTGGAGGTGTCCAAGAAATGTGTGGACAAGGCACTTGGGGACAAGGTTTGATGGCCATGGTGGTGTTAGGTTGACAGCTGGACTCTTGGAGGTCTTTTCCAACAGAAACAGTTGCATGCTTCTGTGATTATTCAGATCTCCTCAAGTCAGATTTCTTTTCCAAGCACATGGTCAGTTTTATCCACTGAGCCAATCCCATCTTCATTTGACAAAAGCCATTGTAAATGATTCCTTCACTTTATATGAGGAAATGGTAAAAGAATCTTTCTAGGATCACTTCAGATGGACAAATTGAAATGAAACTGCCCCATAGAATCATAGAACAGTTGGGATTGGAAGGTACCTTCAAAAGTCATCTAGTTCCAAGCCCCCTGCAGTCAGCAGGAACATCCTCCACTACAGTAGGTTGCTCAGAGCCTTGTCCAGCCTGACCTTGAATACCTCCAGGGGTGGGGCCTCAATAACCTCCTTGAGCAACCTGTTGCAGTGTCCCACCACCCTCATGGTGTAGAACTTTTTCCTAAAATCCAGTCTAGATCTCCTCTTCTCTAATTTGAAGCCATCTGTGAAAGCAGCCAGCATCCAACAGCTGATCCATTTGCTAATGTCCATGAGAAGAGAGAAAGATGCTCAGAAAAAAACCCAAAGACATGTTTCTAAAAAGATCATTGGAAAACTACTCGCTTGCAAATGTGGACAGAGGAGGTGGGGTGGGAGTGTGCATGGTTAAGTTTCATGTGAAAGGCAGGGAAGGAAATGGGAATAGCAGGCAAGTAGGGGAGGAAAAAAGTCCTGATGAATCAAACAGAGCCAGAACCACTCTGCTCCTGCTTCTGGAGATTTTACCTCCCTGCAGTTTCTGTATTAACTGAGGGAAGGCAGAGGTGGGGGCGGTTTCAAAAGCTTTAAATGAGGGCTAAAATGTATCTCACTTGTCTGGTTTGTGATTTGAAGGTGTCCCTCAAGAAAACACTTTCCTCACATGTCACACTGTAGCTCAGCACCTAAGGCAGCATTGCGAGAATCCACAGATTTCCTTTCTTAGCCTGATTTATTGCAGTTGTGCTGTTTGATCTTCAGGGAGTAATGTCTTTGGGTCTTGTTTGATACCCTCTTAAGGACCAATTTTTCCTCAGCTGAGAGAAGTGATGTGAAATCTGCCCCTTCAGTAGGTGAGCTAAAGCAGCACAGCATTTTGCCATGTTTCCCAACACCCACCAAACATTTTTCTTTGATGATGCTAAAAAGTTTGCTTCCCTAGTGGTTAACCCCAAGGTCCTTTGGCATTCCTAAACATGTGATGTCTACTGTGACATGAAGAAGCAGCAGGAGTGTGTAGAGCATCTGTAATTACATCACTGTAAGTGTCTTGTACTCAACAGTGGTGAGGACACATCTTGAGTAGTGGGGTCAGTTTTGGACTCCCCACTCCAAGAAGGACATCGAGGTGTTGGAGCATGTCCAGACAAGGGCAACAAAGCTGATGAAGTGTCTGGAGAACAGGTCTGGTGAGAGGCAGCTGAGGGAGCTGGGGTTGTTCAGTCTGGAAAAAAGGAGGCTGAAGGGAGAAATCTCTGAAAGGAGGTTAGAGCCAGGTGGGGGTTGGTCTCTTCTCCCAAGGAACAAGCAATAGGATGAGAGGAAATGGCCTCAATTTACACTGAGGGTGGTTTAGCCTGATCACGAAAAACAATTTCTTTATGGAAAGGGTTGTCAAGCCCTGGACCAGGCTGCTCAGGTCAGTGGTGGAGTGACCCTTCAGGACAAGTCCCCATCCCTGAAAAGGTTTCAAAGCCATGTAGATGTGGTGCTGAGGGTCATGGTTTAGTGGTGACCTGGCAGTGCTGGGTGAATGGTTGGACTTGGTGATCTTAAAGGTCCTTTCCAGCCAAACCAACTCTAAACAGCAAGACAGAAGATTGGCTCACACATCACCACAAAGACAATGGCAAAGCTTCCACTGGTTTTGCTGACATGGTGGCAAGCCCAAACCAGCTCCATTTGGCCCTGTTTCCAAAAGTTGGAACAGAATTCACCCTGTGTTTGTATCAGGAACATATTAAAGAAGGTTGATGTTAGATATGATCTGACCCTTTTTTTTTTTTTTTTGGCTTGGTGTTTTTTAATCAGAAAAATGGAAATTTATCAGAGTCCTACCTTTTCACTGGAATTGTTGGACAGTTTGCTGCCAGCACTGCTTGATTTCCATGCTTTGCATATTTCCATAAACTGCATATTTCAAGTTTTCCACATTTTGCTTTGAAACTCCTCTTTATTTATTAACAGCACAAAAATAATTGCAGGCTTTTAACACAACTGAATAACTTACACTGCAGGGAAATGTTCAGAATACCTGAACCACAATATTTCAGTTCACTTAAGGCAATCATTTTAACTTGGTGTCCAACAGCAGGAACTTTCATAGAATCATAGAGTCATAGAATCAAGCAGGTTGGAAGAGACCTCCAAGATCATCCAGTCCAACTTATCACCCAGCCCTATCCAATCAACCAGGCTTTCTTACAGTCTCCATAGTTTTCTCAGAGTAGGAAAAGTACACTCTAGGTTTGTCCATCTCTTACCCTGTATCCCTGACAGCCACTTTTACCCTCCCATTTTACACAGAAAACTTGAGCTGAACAAACAATTTCCCTTCCTACACAATAAATGAGCCCAAACTTCCCAAATATCAGCCTGCTATTGAAACCCCAGGGCCATCATTTCTGTGCTTCCTGCATGCTTCCTGCTGACTTGGAAGCTGAGGAAATGAGGTATGTTGAGGTGTGAACATTATTAGTGTGTTTGTTTGTGTTGGGGAACCACTAAGAAGGCAGAGATACAGAGCATGACCAAATATGGACCAGTACACCAAGGTATTGGGCTCAGAAAAGGGAAAAACACCCCTAAAAGCCCATTCCCCTGAGATATTTGCAAGCCAAATGTTAATCAAGCAGCAAAATAATCCTTGCACTGCCTTTTCTGTCTGTGCAGGTAGTGCCTGAAACTCTTAGTCAGGGCAAGACATGAAGTTAGGGTTGGTTTGGGACTGTGCCAACGTCTGCCTCAGTTTGTTTTCTCTCTCTCTCTTTTTTTTTTTAACTCTCATTTCCACTAACAAATCAGCAATGTGTCTTTGAAGCGTGGTTGGGTTGGGTTTATTTCTGCAGTGCTCCCATTTTCTTCAGAGAGAAGTGAGCAGAAGACAAGGGCAGAATTGTACCTGGCTTTGAGCCAGCTAAAGACAGTGTTAAAACAAGCACAACAGAGATGGCACCCAAATTCCTTGAGCTGCTGGGAAAATTCCAGCTGGATTGATATGCTGAGTATGAGCCACTGTGTGCCCAAGTGGCCAAGAAGGTCAATGGCATCCAGGCCTGTATCAGAAACAGTATGGCCAGCAGGACCAGGGGAGTGATTGTCCTGGACACTGGGAAGGTCACATCTTCAGTACTGGTTTCAGTTTTGGGGCCTTCCTCCAATAAGGACATTGATGGCCTGGAAAGGGTTCAGAGAAGGGCGACAAAGGTTGTGAAGGGCTGGTGAGGAGCAGCTGAGGCACCAGGAGAAATGGAGGCTGAAGGGAGACATTCCAGCTCTCTGCAAGTCCCTGAAAGGAGGCTGGAATGAGGTGTTGGTTTCTTCTCCCTGGTGACAATTCATAGGGTGAGCAAAACAGCCTCAAGTTGTCCCAGGTAGGACATTAGAAGAAGCTTCTTCACTGAAAGGGTTCTCCAACACTGGAACAGATTCCCCAGGAAGGTGGTGAAATCCCCATCCCTGGATGGGGTTTAAAAGCCACAGAGACGTGGTGCTGAGGGCCGTGGTTTAGCACCAGCCTTGGCAGAGTTAGGAAATGGTTGGCCGGGATGATCTGGAGGGTCTTTCCCAGCTGAAAGGATTCTGCTTGCCTTTTTCCAGTCCTCCCATGAGTTTTAGCAGCGAGCTAAGGCAGGTCCCCGCTCTGGCCCGGCAGCGGCGATCGCCTCTCTGCAGGGTGGCTGCCTGCTGGGCAGGGGCAGCGGGGGTGCGCTGAGGCTGCTTGCCGAGCCGCTGCAGCCCGATTGATTTATGAGAGCAGAAACCTCCGGCTCGCTCCGGCCCAGGTTGCTCTCCAAACGCAAACTCCATTTCACTTCGCGCCCGCCGGAGGAGCCCCAGCGCCGCTGCTATGAATAGGCCTCTTTGTTAGGCGGCGAATCGACAAGACAGACTGTTTAGTTCATGTCTGTACATTAGCGAAGGAGGACGGGGTCTGGGAGACAGATGTGGCCTTTAATTGCAGGGAAATATTAGAAGATCGTTAAGCCCTTTCTGACAGGGCTTTCCTCCGGCTGCGGGAGCAGAGCCTCGTCTGAAGGGAGGCGCAAGCGGCAGCCCCTGTCTTGCCGGCCCCACAAACACAACCTTGTCCTGCTCCCTCACCCTGGTGCTAAACAAAACCAGAGGAGATGCAGTCAGAAGCCCAGCGCTGCAGAACTCCGTCTCAGAAAGCGCTCTCTTGCAATTGCATCTGATAAAAGGCTTTTCAACACAACTCGGGGGACTTGCCCGGGTAGAGATAAGAGCAGCCCCTATCAGCCCTGCTAAGAACATGGAGATGTGCCGAGGGGCCTGCTTCTTATTTATGTTAGCATGCTCTGAGTGCAAGAAACCCTTCAGCAGAAGGAAAACACGCTGCAGTTGTTTAGATTGGACATGAGAAGAAACATCTTCACTGAAAGGGTTCTCAAACACTGGAACAGGCTCCCCAGGGAGGTGGTTGAATCCCCATCCCTGGAGGTGTTGTCAAGATACAGATATGTGATGCTGAGGGCCATGGCTTAGCACCAGCCTTGGTAGAGTTAGAGAATGGTTGGACTGGATGATCTTAAAGGTCTTTTCCAAACTAAATGATTCTGTGAACCTCTGGAGATCATCCACTTCAACCCCCCCTGCTAAAGCAGGGCACCCACAGCAGGCTGCCTAGGTTCACAATGGCCAGGTGGGTTTGGGATCTCTCCAGAGAAGAAGACTCCACAACCTCTCTGGACAGACTGTTCCATAGCTTTGCCACCCTCACACCAAAGAAGTTTCTCCTCCTGTTTAGATGGAACTTCCTGGGTTCCAGTTTGTGTCCATTGCCTCTTTGTCCTGTTACTGGGCACCACTTAAAGCCACTATATCTCAGAGGTGTGAAAAACTCTCCCTCAACACAAACCTTGGGGTAGCATCAGCAAGAGACTTCATTTATCTAAGCAAGGCTCAGTACCATGTTGATAACACCAACAGACTTTCTGTTAATGGTTACTGATAAGAGATTTTGATATTTTTTTTGCTCAGCCTCAGAGGAGAGCAAGTTTTGGGTTTGTCTAGCAGCTCTAGCCCCAGGATAACACTTGTCACCTCTATGACCTCTTTCTTCCCAAGGACATTAGAAGCACAGAATCTTGTTGGTCAGAAGAGACCTTTAAGACCATCAGGTCCAGCCCAGCACTGTCCCTCAGAACCACATCTCCACAGCTTTGAAACCCCTCCAGGGATGGGGACTCCACTACTGCCCTGGGCAGCCTGTGACAGGCTTCTTTTGGAGAAGAAATTGTCCCTCATGTCCCACCTAAACCCTTCCTGATGCAATGTGAGGCTGTTTCACAAGGAGGCTCTTTAACCTCTCCGAGCAGCCTGTTCCAGTGCTCTGTCACTCTCAAAGGAAAGCTTTTCCTCCTGGGATCACCAGGGAGAACAGCACCTCGCCAGCTCTTTTTCTGTAGTGATGTTAACTTTGGGTTCCAGCCCAGGTGCCAGTGTGGCATTTAGACCTCTAACTTTTTGTGCAAGAGGTAAGAGCGATGGCTGTCCCCAAAGCCTTTCTTCTGCACCGAAAGGAAAACATCAGTGCTTCTTTGTCAAGAAATTAAAAGCTCCTGGGAACTTCCAGCGGTGTAAACTGGGTTTTCCTGTTCAAACCTCTCGATTGAGATTGACAAAGAAAATATCTCAGTGCAATCCTGCTGAGCTGTTTTCCTTGGAATGCCATGGGCAGGCTTGTTCACAAAATCTCTGCTTTTCCTATAGGCGTATGCAGAAACAATCTCGTCACTGGAGCCGCAGGGGCTGGGCTCGGTGCACAAGAAAAACACAGCTCCATGCCATCCCAGCGGGGTGGCAGCCTTCAGTTCCACTGCCAAGCAGAGGAGACCAGTTGGGAACTGGATGAGGAGCCAGCAGAAGCTGGGGACGCTGCAGAAGGCATCAATGCATGGCTTTATTTAAGGGCTCAGCTGGGCAGTGATGGCATCTGTGTTTGCAGCCAGTGGGCAAAGGCAAGGGAAAACCTGGTCTGATATTGTTTTTTAACTGCTCCTCTTTTTGCTGGTCTGCCTCATGGGGTTTAAATCTAATATTTTTGAGGGATTCAAGAGACTGTGGCTCCCAACCGCTGCTAAATGTGAGCGTGATCTGTGTAACTTTAGCCTCTGCTGGAAATCTCAGCCTTGGGATGTGTCCATGCCAGTAAATGCCAGCATTTTCTGGTTAGAAGGCATTTTCCCAGCATCCTATCAAGTGTATGCAGATGCTTCTTGGGGAAGAAGTAGGTTCCTACAAGTCCTGAACCACCTTCCCTTTACTTCTTATCTCTGTACTTCATGTGACGCACTCTTGACACCCAGCCTGAATAACCAGCTCTGGGCTGAAACACTGAAATTCTGCTGTGAATATCAGGAGCCCTGAGCCCCTGAACACAGATTTAATCCAAACACAGCTCAGGGACCGGGGCCAAACCCAGAACACAAATAGACTCGAGCCCTAATGCTTGAAATCTCAAGCCACATCTGGTTTAGGATTCAGCTGCATGACTACGTTGGGCTTGTGCTTGCCCAACTCTGATATAGTGTCCAGCCCCTGCAGTCTGCACCGTGGATGTCAGTGATGGATGATCCTTTTGATTTCCTTTTGGCTGAACCTTTCCATTCCCTAGGTGAGAGGCGCTGAGCCTTGCTCGGTTCTCCCCAGCCCCGTTTCAGGGGTGAGCACACAACTGCTGGAGCACTCTCTTGGAGAACTCTGCTTTGATTCTTTCACGCTGTTGTTTTTCCTTCGTCTGGAATAAAGTCATCTTGGGCTGAAAGTGCATGTTTTGTTCTCTGCGGATGGAAACATAACAGCACCCGGTGAAGGTTTCCTGATGGGCTTCCTGCGATTGTGAAGGGAATGGTGTCAGAGAACAAAACAGGATACTGAGCGCCCTGTTTGTGAATGCAGCGGGGACAATGGTATCAAAGTGACATGGAAAGGACTGAATGGGCATTGCTGAGGTGGTGAGTCAGAGCTCAGGGGAGCCTGGAAGATTCGGGGCTCTCTAAGCTGCCACCTCCCAGGTGGCAGATTCCTGGGAGAACAGGGTTTTCACCATTTCCAGTCCATTGCTAGCAGGAACCTAAAGGGAAAAGATAAGATTTTCCCTGGTCTAGTGGGAGGTGGCCCTGCCCATGGCAGGGGGTTGGAACTAGATGATCTTTAAGCTCCCTTCCAACCCAAACCATTCTGTGATTTTTGTGGTTTGAACCTATTCTTTCATGCTTTCCAGTCTCCACTTTACCCTCTTCCAAAGCAGCCTGTTAGAGAGGCAGGTTGTGACAAACATCACAGATGTTGACAAACAAAGACATGACAAACTGTCTCTTGTCACAGCCCCTCCACTGCTTTTGGGCTTCTCCTTTTATTGTTTTCCTTTCTGGGATGAATCAGCTCTATTGAAAAGATTCGATTGCTCTTTGCACGTGGCAAACAACCTCAGCAGGATCATTATAGAGCCTCATTTTCTAGTATGAGTAAAAATACCACCAAAACCCTCCTCCTTTGAGTGGCAAACACAATTTAAAGCAGGTTTTCTGAAGCAAAGTGCTTGGTCAGTCTGCAAGCTTCTGATGAAATAGCTGCCTCTGAAAAGCAGCCTCTGGCATGACATCAAGGAGAGGAGCTGTGCAGTGGGTGCTTCAGGACAAAGCTGAGGTCAGCACAGAGTTTCTGCATAGCAGTGGAGTGCATTCATTCCTCAGGATAGTTTGGGTTTGTCAGGAAGCCAGGCTCTGAAACCATCTCTCCCTTTCCCTCCATGTGTCTTCAGCAGAGACAAAAAAAAAAAAAAAAAAAAAAAAAAAAAAAAAAAAAAGAAGGCCATAAAAACGCTACAATAATATTTACCAGAGTGTGTATGTTCGCAGTTAGATCCATGTGTCTCTGTTTACAAACACATCTGCTCTGCACAAGGCTGTTTCACAGGGCTGAGGGGAAACCAAAAAAAAAAAAAAAATCAAAATCAAGAGGAAGGTGAACTAGAGCTAGGTGGATTTGACTGCCCAGCTCTGAGAGCAGTCACCCACGCAGCAGCAAGTTATTCTTGGTGAGCAATATCGGAGCAGAAAAGCCGTGGGCAGAGATCAGCGGTGATAGGAGCACAGCAAATTGCTTGAGGAGAGTGTTAAGACACAGCAAAGGCTGAAAAGATTTTGAGAAGATCACATAGTCCTCCTGCCACAGCAGAGCCACGCTGATTAATTTGTGGAGGCGAATCCTTTTGTAGTTAAATTAGCTGCCAAAAACCCGAAAGCTGGCTCAAGCCCTGCTGATGGCAAAGCTTCCAGGCACTTTAAACAGGCTCTGTGTTGCACACCTAAGGCTCAATACTCATCCTAAATCATCTCACTTGCCTTGGCTGGTAGAACTGGGGAGGAATTCCCCCAAGCCCTCTAAGAACAGAAGGCAGAAGTTGGGATTTGTCCCTCGTTTGCTAATGGACAGACTCCCAGCATGGATCAGTAGGACAGGGTATGAAGTACTCAAGATGGGCAAAGAACTTAGGGACATCCTTGTCTATAGGCCCAGGGATGTTCCCTGCTCCAAAGTACAGCTGCTGAGGTCTTTAAAGGAGGAGCTGCAGCACACTTCCAGGATTTAGGAACTTAGCTGATGGAGCTGTGATCATCTATCAGACATGTCCAGTCTCCCTAGGCTCACATGTCACCACATTACTTTCAAGAGGTCAAGAGGCCACAGCAATAATTTGGGCTGCTGGTTCTTTCTTTTCCTTCTCTCTTCTTCTCCTGGTCCTGTGGTCTCCCGTGGGAGGTTTCCTAGGAGCTGGTGGCCCTAGGCTTCCTTACCACCAACCATAATACAGCAACTTGTACTGTGTCCTTGCAATTCCCACTTGAGATTTAGCCTGAAACAAATCAAGATAGGCTCTGGACCAATATATGTGAAGATTAGACTGAGGATTATAAAAAAGAAAAGAGAAAGTTGTTGGTCCAGATCCCATAAACATGTGCATGAAGTGCTCTTCTGAAAAGTGAAGGAGAAAAGCAAGGTCTAATTTTTGTTTCCTTTTTGAGTCAAGATTTGGGAATCTTGAGATCAGAATAGCAAAGCATCATTTAGCAGCCTTCTTTTATCCACTCAAGATGAAATTTAATGGGAATAACAATCATATAAAAATAAAAATAATTTTAAAAAAGACACTTCCTTATGAGAAATTTCAAAAAATCCTTTTTGCTCTCACATTATTGTTGTGGCCCCCTCTGGCCTCACTCCAACAGGTTCATGTTCTCCTTGTACTGAGAGCTCCTGAGCCGGACACAGTACTCCGAGTGAGGTCTCACTAGGGCAGGTGCTGCCTTTTTCTTAATCCTGCTGCTGCAGCAGGGAAAACAAGACCACATCTCCTCCCTTCCCTCCTCCTCAGGGCAGGGAGCACTCTGTGGCACAGACTATCAGCCTTTGGGTTGCCACAACCCAAATGCCATCAGTTTGGCTGGAAAATGCCATGAAGAGAGTGGTTTGTCTTGTTGCACAAGTAGCTAGAAGAAATAAAGACCAAAGTGCTTGGCAGCAGCAGCTCTCAGCCTGCTGCTTTCACTGCAGCCTCGTGATGGATCTCTGGTGCTCACTGCAGCCCACAAATCCTCAGCTGTAGAAGCAGGATGAAATTGATTGTGAAGGTCACCAGATTGGATTGTGGTTGTTAGCAATCAAATGCTTGTGATTGTGATTTTCCAGTGGGAGTTCTGTGGACTCCCTGCAGCAATCACATAATATCCTGGAAGGAAGGTGGAGCAGTGAGCAAATCTTAAGTGTGCTGAAAAAAAAACTGTGGAGGGTCTTTCTTTTTGTTCTGTGAGGAGTGTGGAATTGCAGTCCAGGTTTTGCTTTGATTTGTCCAGAAGATTCCTGTTTGTGTTCCAGTAACAGCTCTGGATGAGGGCTCTGTGCCCCATATGGTGCACATGGATCAGGGTAACAGCACCAATGGGAGAAGAAAGGCAAGAAGAGAGCTGTGCCAAAACTCAAAGGCAGGGATGATAATAACACTCTGCCTCCTAATCCAGTGCCCTAATCCATCCAAACCTGCTGCCCTGAGATCAGCACAGGCTCTGCTGCTTTTTCACCTTGTGACTCAGGTGGGGGTTGGTTACTTCCCCCTAGTAACAAGTGGAAGGACAAGGGGAGGTGGCCTCAAATTGCACCAGGGGAGCTTTAGATTGGAGATTAGGAAAAATTTCTTTGATGAAAGAGTGGTCAGGCCTTGGAACAGGCTGCACAGGGAGGTGGTGGAGTCCCCATCTCTGGAGGTGTTTGCAAAGTGTGTAGACACAGCACCTGGGGACATGGTTTAGTGGGCATGATGGTGTTGGGTTGATGGTTGGACTGGGTGATCTTAGAGGGCTTTTCCAACTGAACTAATTCTATGATTCTATGATATTTGACAAATTTTCATGTAAGTCTGATGTCATCTCAGTTCTGCTTGTGTGAGAGGTTAGCAGCAGAAGTGCTGACTTGTAGAACTGCAGTGCCAAAAGTAGCACTATTCAAAGAGTGGATCCCCTCTGCTAACCTCAAGCCATGTCTAAGGTTAATTGCTGCTGGTACCTCATATTCTGGGGCTTTGCATCCTACTCCTGGGCTCTTCAGGTGTGTTGGTAACTTCCCCTTGACAAAAATATTTCAGGAGTGATTTTTCTTACTGGATTAAAAGTGCTAAAAGTATTTTATTGGTAAAAGGAAAGAACTAAAGGAAAAAAGTCCCCCTCTAAGGTGGAAGTAATCTTTCCATGCATGGCGTGATGGTTCAAGTGCTCAGAGCTTTCTTCTCTTCTAAGCCAGACTGTGTGGAGGAGGATGAAGCTTTGATCTTTAGCAGTGCCCTTTAAATGTGGTTACAGCCAGAAAAGTGAAAGAAAGAGCTCCAAGTCAATATTCAGTGAAAACTCATTGTCTACACCTAGAAAGAACCTGTAGATGCTGGGATGACAGCACTGACTACTGCCACCTCAGCAGCTCTTCTTCTCAGGACCTTTCTCCCAGAGCCAAACTCAGGGACCCGGGAGCTTCTAGCTTTATCTACCCTTGGATAAAGCAAAAACCCTGAACTTTTAGGTGCCTTTTCCAAAGAAAACTTTGAAAGGCTAGGAAAGATATGTAAAAACCCTGAATATGTAGGTGCCTTTTCCAAGGAAAACTTTCAGAGGCTGGAGAGGATGCTTGGATGTCCTTGGGCTAGCTCTGCTGCTGGTGCAGTCAACACAACCAGGATTGTGTCAGGGACTGTGAACACCGAGATAAATGATGATGTTTTGCCTCATCTGGGCTGCTTCTCAGGCCCATTCTGTTCCTACATTGGCTCAAAAGTCCTGCTTAATTCATTAAATAGGGGAATAAAATCCAAGTGTGCCTCAGCCTGCTGCAGCACTCAGCCCTGGGTCTAGCCTGGCTTGTCTGAGTGAAGGAGAAACTGCAAAGCCACGGGCTGCCGTAGACAGGACTGGCCACATTTATGCCAGGAATGTGATTAAAACCTGGAAAAACTGAAGCCAGCCTATTCCCTGAGGCAATATAATGTAACATATACACCAGAATAATACACACAAGACCCCTGTCTCAGACTCAGTCTGGCCAGCTCAAGGACACAGCCCAGGAGGCAGCAGGGTGGGGGGATCCCTGGTGAGCCATGGCCTGTCTGGTGAGGTTGTGTTAGCACCTTTGAAGTCTCCATGTGTTCGCCCAGTTGCCAGCTCTCGATTCCAGGGGGGAGGAATTTGCCTTTTGGTACTCAGTCTAGATCTCTTTCTTGGCCAGAGCTGAAGCCAAACACCTCCTGAGCAGACTAGTCCTTCGAAACTGAAGCTAACCAAGCAGAGCCCTGATAGTGAGTAGAGAGATGGTTGTACACATCCCCACCTAGGTCTGTAGTCTGAAACTCTGGCAGGGCCAGCAGAGCCCAGGCCTCTCCCAAGAGAGTTAAACCAAGTCCCAGTTAGCCCTCACTGCTAGGACAAGTGGTCACCATACTCTGGCCCACCAGCTGAAGGCTAGCCAACTTGCTGCCCCTTTTTGGTTTCTCTGGAGCTGTAGAAGTTCACACCACAACGAAGCTGGTTGTAGCAGGGCTTGGCAAGGTGCCACCCAACTTCCCTTGCATTCAGCCAGCACCACTGGTTTGCAATTTGCATGCACACCCCCCCGGGGTGGCAAGCAGGTGTTACAAGCTGCTATCTCTGCATGATCTGCTCTGTGCTGCTTCAGTTCCCCCAGAGCCTTCAGCCTGCAGCTCTTGTGGCTGTGACTAACTCAGGGGGTTAGCTCAGATGATCCCTGCTTGAGCAACTCCTTGAGCCTGCTGTGATGGCAGCCATCACATTTGAATTTCTTTTCCTCTGTGTGTGTGTGTGCAGGGCAGTAGAGGTTTGCAGGCTGAACTCATTCAAGCAGCAAAATGCAGAGCTCCCGGGTGCAACTGCTGCCTGCCTGTGGGATTAGCATGCTCCCAGTCAGACCAGTTGGTGCTGTAGGCAGCACCTAGCAGCCTCTTTGTCTTTCAAGGAAGATCTTTATCTGAGGAGCCAGGCTTCTCCATCAGATATTTGGTTTATCAGAGATAAGCATGCACTTGGCTGTGTGTGTAAAGATAACTGCACTTGGATGCAGCCCTAAGCATTGATCCTAGGCTAGGGCTGTTCTTTAGGGTGGATTCTTGGAGGTTTTTATTGATGGGTTAAGCCAGGAAGATCTCTGCTTTCCAATTTATTTATTTTTCTCCATCAGAACCTTTCTTCAGAAGCAAAATGGCTGTAGATAGAAAAAGCATTTTCCCAGATATTGTTTCTCCCATAGCAAGGCACTGGGACAGATTGCCTGAAGAAGCTGTGGACGTTCCAAGCCCAGAAGTGTTCCAGTCCAGGTTGGATGAGACATTCACCAACCTGGTCTAGCAGGAGGTGTCCCTAATCATTGGCAGGGTGGTTGGAACTGGATGATATTTAAGGTCCCTTCCAACCCAAACCATTCTTTGATTCTGTAAAGAAAAAAAAAGTCCTAACTTTGTCTGTGTTTGCAGACTGGCAATCTGCAAACCCAAGTATTTTCAGATGCAATATCATCAGTTTGCTGTGGCCATGGTTTTCTTGTCTCTGACCAGTGAGGTGCATAGCTGAGACTGGTTTACAGAGTTGTAAGTCAGATATTGGGGGTTCTCCTACCACTTCCTGCCATAATCACAGAATCATCAAATCGTTTCAGTTTCAAAAGTCCTATAAGTCCTAAAAGTCCGACCATGAAGCCAACACTACCAAGTCTGGTGCTAAACCATGTCCCTCAGCACCACAGAACCCCATAGGTTTTGTACTGAGAGGAAGCAGAGACTTGCAGAAGATGTGTGATTTAGGAAGCCCTGCTTGACATCCTGACTTCAGTGAATGGGGGAAGCAGCAAGTCACTACATCCTTACCTCTGATGGAAGGGCTTTTCCTCTTTGAAGAGCTGTCACCAGAACTCTTGTTCTTGTACCTTTCTATAGCCTGGAGATAGTCTCAGTTCCTTTAAGGAGTTTCTGACACAAGGCTGTGATCGTGCAGGATTGCATCACAAGAAGTTCTTCAGAGGGGCACCTTCCGCTCCCTGACCTACTCTAATTCAAGCAGAAAAAGCGAAGGTTGTGTATCCACCAAGAAAGAGCTGGTGGAAAGATTGACCACAGTCTGAACTCCTTCCAACTCTCAGCTTCTGGCCAGTGTGAGGTAGAAGATCTCATTTTTGTTGTTTCAAGGCAGTAGCCATCTCTTGTCCTAGCTGTTACTTCAGCAGGACATAGGCAGATGTTTGAGGGTTCCTCTGAATTCAAGCTTAGCCAGGCCTGCTTGAATTGAGGGCTGCTCAGGTTTGGGTTTTGTTAGAGGATCTGAGATAGAAATGGCTGAGCCCTGACCTGGCTCTTTCTGAGTGGGTCCATTTCAAGCTGAGAAGGATTCTCAGTAGAGTCCAACTAGTGACATTTTTGGTGATGATTTCACCAGCCTGGTAACATCTGATTCGTGCTCAGACTCTCCTGTAATTCGAGGATTCCAGCAGCTGCACTTCTTTTGAGCTTTCAGAACTTCTGTTTCCCTTCCTGGTTGTGGAAGAATTTGCAAAGCTAACCTCAGAAATGGTTGCAAGGGCAGGGAGAAGGGAGAGAGAATTTATTGTTTTTAACAGCTCATGATCTGGACTCTGTCCTGTGAATTCTGAGTGCTGGGAGGTTAGCAACACACCAGCTTCCAAAGCAAAGAGTGTCTGAACGTTCATCAGCAACCCCCTGCTGCACTCAGAGCAATATTTAGGGTCTTTGGAATGCTCCACAGAGTAGGTGAGTCTGCCTCTGCTTTTGTTTTTTGGAGGTCTGCTCCACTAAATCATATTGAAGTAATAGAAGCTTTCAGTTTGGGAGGCTCCTGGTGCACTTTCTACCTTGCCAGACATAATGGCAGCTGTGTTGTGTGTGGTTAACTCAGCTGCACAAGGAACACACAGACCTTGTCAGTTGCTGGAGCAGGTCCAGAGAAGGGCAATGAAGCTGGTGAAGGGTCTGGAGAACAGGTCTGGTGAGGAGCAGCTGAGGGAACTGAGGTTGTTGAGCCTGGAGAAAAGGAAACTGAGAGAAGACCTTCTGGCTCTCTACTACTCTCTGAAAGGAGGCTGGAGTGAGGTGGGGGTTGGTTTTTTCTCTCAAGGAACAAACACTAAGAGAGGAAATCACCTCAGGGTTGCACCAGAGGAGGTTTAAGTTGGACATGAGGAACAATTTATTTCCTGCAAGAGTGGTCAGGCCTTGGAAGAAGCTGCCCAGGGAGGTGGTGGACTGATTACCCAGGGAGGTGGTGGACTGATTACCCAGAGAGGTGGTGGACTGACTACCCCTGGAGGTGTTCAAAGACTGTGTAGCTATGGCACTGTGGGACATGGCTTAGTCTCCATGGTGGTGGTGGCTTGATGGGTGGGCTTGATGATCTCAGAGGTCTCTTCCAGCCTTAATGATTCCATGCACTTTGAATAAGGCAGGGCTGTGCCAAAGCTTTTAGGTGCCTGTCACAGGTTTCATTTAGAGACCTCAGGCACATCCACACAAGCAGATTGATAGTCCAAACCTTTTGTCAACATTTGGAGGTTTAGCAGGGGGGGAAAAAAAAAAAAAAACAACCAACCAACCCAAAACCCAAAGGATGACAATTTCCTGTTTTTAAGCATTTCTAGAAATGCAGAGTTTGGTAACTCATCAGCCTTGCACTTCCCACAAAACAAACAAAAAGTGTAAAGTAATGCATTTTTCATCCCACCACTAACACCCATTACTCTGACCTGCACTGACTGCTTCTCCTTCACCAGTAACCTCAAAATATAAACAGCACACAAAACCTTCTGCAGGGAGGTGTGGAGACCTTCAAGTGACACTCCAGAAGTGTTACACACTCCACATCTCTCTTGAGGGAGAGAGACCTGGGGAAGTTGAGCTGGGACAAGAGCTAAAGGGCCCTCAGGAGGCAAGAGGATGGGGCCAGACTCTTCTCAGTGGTGCCAAGTGATAAGACAAGGGGCAGTGGGCACAAACTGGAACTCAAGAGGTTCTACCTGAACAGGGGGAAAAAATTCTTTACTGTGAAGGTTCCAGAGCCCTGGAGCAGACTGCCCAGAGAAGTTGTGGAGCCTCTTTTTCTGGAGAGATTCCCACATGGCCATTTTGGTCCTGGGCAACCTGCTGTGGTGACTCTGCTTTAGGAGTAGGTTTGGACTGGATGATCTTCAGAGGTCCCTCCCAGTTCCCACCATGCCAGCATTCTGTGACTGTGGGCAGGTAACTGTGTGAGACTGCAGATGAAGCTGGGCAATGAGGATGACATAGCATCCAGCAGCCACTTTGCTGTTTGCAGAAGTGAAGTGAAGTGAAGCTTAACTCCAGCCCCACCCAGAGCAACCCGCTGGTTTTGCATACGGGTTGATGGACCCCAAAGAACCTGATTCAACCTGCAATCCACACAGATGGCAATTTCAGACAGCCCTGGGCAGCTGTGGGGCCTTTGCAGGTGCTCACCAGCTCAAAGAGAGACTAAGAATGGAGTTGCTGGTTTAGTCATGACTCTGAACACTTGGGGTTTTTTTCTCCTCAGGAGGCTCTGTCGGTGGTGAGCGACGACCAGTCCCTCTTTGACTCCACGTACGGCGCTGCCACTCACCTCCCCAAGGCAGACATGACAGCCTCAGGGAACCCTGACTATGGCCAACCACACAAAATCAACCCTTTGCCTCCTCAGCAGGAATGGATTAACCAACCTGTCCGGGTCAATGTCAAAAGGGAGTATGACCACATGAATGGCTCAAGGTAAGGCAAGACCCTGTCCGTGTCTGTTGTACCTTAAGTGAAAGCAAAGTGCTGATTGCCCATCTGTGCTCTTGTCCTGCACATCAACAAACTCCTCACTTTGTGCAGGACCTGCCCCTGCTGAATTTGTCATTATTTAATGGCCTGAGGCTCTTGTTCTCACAGTTCTGCAGCAGGTGTCTCTACCAGGCTCCACAAACATTGGGCCAGGAGGCTGCCAGGACAGAGTTCTTGCTGCAGACCCTGTGGTAAATGGCACATCTCACCCCTTGGTTCTGCATCCCAAAAATATGCCATGGTTCAAGAGGTTCCTGAAGAGGGAGTTGGTTGTGAGGTCGTCTATGGCAGCCTATGAGGTGCCCTGGACTCTGCCTTGGTGAGGCTGCATCTGCAGTCCTGTGTCCAGTTCTGGGCTCCCCAGTTCAAGAAACACAGGGAACTACTGGAAAGAGACCATCAATGATGATGAGGGGCCTGGAGCATCTCTGTAAGGAGGAAAGGCTGAGAGCCCTCTCTCTTCTCCTGGCCTGGAGAAGAGCAGCCCAAGATGAAATCTTCTCAATGCTCAGCAAGAGCTAAAGGGTGGAGGGCAAGAGGCTGGGGCCAGACTCTTATCAGTGATGCCCAGGGACAGGACAAGGGGCATTGGGCACAAACTGGAACCCAAGGGGTTCCATCTGAACAGAAGGAGAAACTTCTTTGGTGTGAGGGTGCTGGAACCCTGGAGCAGGTTGTGGAGTCTCCTTCTCTGGAGAGATTCCAAACCCACATAATGATCCTGAGCAACCTGCTGTGGGTGACCTGATTTTAGGAGTGGGGTTGGATTGGATGATCTCCAGAGGTCACTTCCAACTCCCACCATGCTGGGATCCTGTAACAAAGCAAAAGGCTTTTGTATGAGTATGTGTGACCAGTGGTGCACAAGAGAGTTCAGGAGCAGATCTGAGCAGTGGGACCATCGAAGGAACATTGCTTATTTTACACCTTGTATGTCTGTTAGCCAAGGAGGTAAGAAGCCTGCCCCTGGAAACAATTCACCTTCCTGGATGAAATCTTCTGGAGTAGTCCACAAACACCTCTAGCATTTGTATGACGTTAATGCAGAGCAGTTAAGCAATGAAGGAGTCCTTTCCTTCAAGGTTAGTTCAGAGCTTCTCTACCAGCCTGTTTTCCTGGTTTCTGAGAAGCCAGCAAAGTGCAGAGCATGAAACAGAAAGCAGCCTCACACTTTCAGGCCTCTCTAGTGAGCTGCTGGTGTTGAAGGCTTCAAACAGCAGCGTGGTTTTTTTTCCTTGTAAGTGTACAGTAGATGCTGATTTCACTCTAAGATAAAGGGCTCTGCGTCAGTTGGTCTTTGATGGGAATCATTTGTAGGCTGGGTTTGATCTTGCCTTGGTTGTACCTTAGTATCATTTCTGGATTTCATGAGAGCTATGTGGATTTTTGCACCAGTGTTTCCAGTCTCAGGACTGAGGGTGAAACATGGGAAAATCAGTTATTTCCTGAAAAAGGTCATTTCTGGGTAACAGAAGCAAAAGGATAGATCTTGAAAGTACCAGCAAGTTGGGGGGTTTGGTAGTCAGGAAGTCTACCTTTAGCACCCAGGGTTCAAGAGTGTGATGAAGAGTGGGGTTTGGACATGGTGCTGTGCAGATCTGACCTCTCCAGTGATGAGAAACAAGGTGGCAGAACCAACCTCACCCATGGCACAGGCAGCAAGGCTGTGAGGCCATGTGGGGAAGCATCAGGGGCTCACACCCATCATCAGACCAACACACACTTTCCTCTCATCATACTACTTGTCTGTCTCACTCAAACAAATTTTGGAGGGCTGAGGGAACAAGTGGTCCTGTCACATCTGCTGAGCTACCACAGGCAGCAGAAATTTGTGCTTTTCAGGTCCTTCAAGCACATGATCTGTGCAGATTCTGCAGGTGTGGGTACTTGTACCTCCAGAAGTCAATGTAGTGTTCTCGTTGTATGTGTTGCATGTACTTGGGAATGAAAGGGATGGATGGGGTTGTCCTTCTGGTGTGATCTTTGTGTTCCAGTTTCCTCATCTCCTCAGAAAAAAAAAAAAAGAGGAAACAACACTGCTCTGACAAACTGATTTGGTAACTGTGAGGGCTCAGATCCCCGTGGAGAAAGGCCCTCCAGAAGTGTGGTTGTTCTGGGCAGAAAGGAAATCCTCCTTTATGGGCTCGCTGAAGATGACAAGGTTCTTAGTCAGAAACAGATTGTCCCTCTAAAAGAGGGGTAATGACTTCCCACCCTGTTAGGAAGAAAGAAAATTCTGTTTTGGAGATGTCTTCCAGCCTTGCCTTTGACACCTTGTTAGCACAAGACCTCCAATCCACCCAAGAACTGACAGCATTCACCTGACTTACCCATCTTCTCCTCTTCATGGCTAAAAATGTGCCCTTTCCCCACATGTCCATCACAGCTCATTGTTAGATGTTGGGCCACTCCACTTGCCTGTTCCTCTGCCCATCAGCTGCCTGGCAAAACAGACACCTGATCTGAGCAGCAAACCAATACAAATTCAGTGTGGGTTGAATAACAAACCCTCTTCCCCCTCCCTGCCTCCCTCCCTGCCTCCCTCCCTGCCTCCCTCCCTGCCTCCCTCCCTGCCTCCCTCCCTGCCTCTCCTTCTCTCCCTTGTTTTTCAAGCACACTCCTGCCGTAGTCCAGCTGCCTTTATTCAGGGAACAGCTTTCATACTCTGCTTCACCTGGGCTTGAAGTGCTGGGTGCTTGGTGGGAGGGTGGCTTATGTACTCTAGGGAGTGACAAAGCTGAAGGAAAAGTGACAGTGAAGGGAGCTGGGTGACAGCAAGGGACAGTGTCCAGCTTTTCTTCTCCTTTTAGCAGCTGTGTGGTTGACACAAGCTGTGCAGGGAAGTGGTGGAGTCACCATCCCTGGAGGTGTCTAAAACATGTGTAAACCATGTTTTAGAACTTTGGAACGTGGTTTAGTGAGCATGGTAGTGTTGGGTTGATGAGTTGACTTGATGATCTTAGAGGTCTTTTCCAACCTTAATGGTTCCATGATTCTATGACTCCATAATTCTATGATTCTAAGAGTTGGTTTGGCCCTCAGCAGGGTTGGAGAAGGAGTCTTGCAGAATCTCTCCAAGGCTGTTTTGCAAAGCCCTCCAAGTTGGTGAAACACCTGAACAGGTTGCTGGGGAGGTGGTGAAGGACCCATCCCTGGAGACATGGCTTGATGGGCCTCTGAGCAACCTGAGCTAGTTGGAGATATCCTTGCTTACTGCCAGGGGCTTAGAGTAAACGACCTTTAAAGGTCCCTTCCAACCTAATCCATTCAAAGGTTTTATGATCCTATGATTATCAGAGCTGGCCACAGTACATGGCCTCAAAATCTCTCCTTGTCTTCACAGGCAGCTGCTTGTTCAGAGCCATCCCCAGTGTTACTCATTTTTGGACCAAGCAAAGGGCAGTTAAAATCCAACAGACAAAAATCAAAGCCTTCTGCGTTTCTTACACCCCCTTAGGCTTTGGCAAAGGGAAATGATCTTATTTGTGGTCTTGAATTTGGAGCACTGTCCTTCTGCACACAAAAAACCAGCAAAGCCCAGCTCTTCCATGGGTGTCCTGGAAGATGCTCTGTGCACCTTTAATCTCATTTTACATCCATTCAAGGGACTGGATGTATAAATAATGAAGTCAGTGCCTTGCAGTTGCTTTGGGGACATTCTCTTCCCACAGAATACTGAAATAATCTAAGGCTCAGGGAACTCAGAACATTTAAATGCCACAATAATACTCTCAAAACAAAACAAAGGGACTATCTATGATGCCTAGAAGAATAAAAATCCCCTTTTAGAAGCATGTGAGCCCTCTAGTGGGATTTGCTGCTGTGGTCTAGTCCCAGCTACTATTTACTTTTACCTGTATGTGGTAAACACAATTCTCCTAGAGCCTGCTGAGCTTCTCTGCTTTCCTCATGCAGTTGGAGCTTTGTAACCTGTGTGTCTTTTCCCAGCCTTTTTACACCTCTCTTAGCCTTCTACACTCCTTTCCAGTGTGAACCTCCTCCTGAGGCACTGCTGAGAGCAGGGTTCAAGTCCACTTAGGTGGAGGAGCAATGATTCTCCCCTGATGTCTCTGTTCATTCCCTGTTCACTCACACTCTGTTCTTAGATCCTTCACTGAGCAAAAAGAAATATTAATTATATCTCATTTCAAGTGTAAAGATTAAAACCGAGATGACTCAATGGGGATTTAGACCAAAAAGGGGCAAACAGAGACAGGGAAAAAAGGAGGAATATATAAGGGCAGGAAGATATGGATAGGAAGGAGAAAATATCCCACTGAGCACAGCTAAGTCAGGCTCAGAAAGCACTGAAATCCCTCATTTTGCTCTTTCCAATGACAGCCAAAGGTGATTCCTAGACAGAGGCCCTGGGACAGTAATTGCTTTATTTCCAGGTACCTGGAACGCAGGCTGGAGCTGTACAGAGAGCTTATTAGTCAATGCCAGGCTAGCTGCTTGTCCATTTTGGCCAGTCTAGCATAAACCAAGCTCTTGGCATCCCCAGAGACTGCTCCTGGAGCTGCTGGAACGAAGAGTCTTTGGAGAGGCAGTGGGAATGAGTACAGCTTCATATTCCTTGGCTTCTGTCGCTGCCACAGTGAGGAGATCTTCTGAAAGCAGCCTGTATCCAGTACCTTGCTAGATCCACGACCTTTTCTGCCCAGAACCTGAGTGAGTCCAGCAGTCTGAAAGGCTGAAGGCTCTGTGAAAAGCCAAGGATTAATCTGGCATCTGAAATCTCCTCACATAAACCAGTCCAGATAATGAGGAAACCTTTGTATAGATCCAGGGCTGTTTGTGGGTGACTCCTGGACTAAGAAAGGAGCTCCTTCAATGAGCACACTGTTCATGGCTCACAGCTCCCTCCTGACACTGGACTTGTTCCCCACACTGAATTCTTCTTTTGTCTTGCTCATAGCTACCTCTACCTTCTGCTGGGACACTGTTAGATCTCTCATCTTAGGCTGGAGTAGAAGGGTCATGGAGCTGCGAACAGGCATGGTTCAGGAGGTGCAAAGATGGTTCAGTCTGGCTGAGTCTGTCTCATTTCCCAGTGAGGGGCTCCATTTGGATCTGGACTGGGTTACAGAGAACACAGAAGTAAGGATCTGAGGGCTGGAAATTCTCTGCTGTGAGGACAAGCTGGGAGAGTAGGGGATGTTCAGCCTGGAGAAGAAAAGGCTCTGGGGAGACCTTCTGGTGGCCTTTCAGGACTTAGAAAACTCTGGGGACAGACTTTTTAGCAGGGCTGGTTGTGGAATGACAAGAGGTAATGGTTTGGAACTAAAAGAGGCAGATTTAAACGAGATCTAAAGAAGAAATTTTGACAGTGACAGTGGTGAGACCCTGGCCCAGGTTGCCCAAAGAGGTGGAAGTTGTCCCATCCCTGGGACCATTGCAGGCCAGGTTCTTTGGGGCTCTGAGCAACCTGCTCTAGCTACAGACATCCCTGCTGACTGCAGGAGATTTGGACTAGATGATCTTCAAAGGTCCCTTAACCCAAACCATCCCCTGGTCCCCTTCTATGCCTTAATGATCTCTCCACTTGCTGCCACTGAAGATTTCAGGGCATTTTTCAGAAGCACAGCTCAATCTCCTGCCCAGTTAAATTCTGGTAACTCTATTCCCAGTGAGGTCTGTGCTCCTGCTATCAGATTTCCACTGGGGTTAGCTCTGGATCCAACCACCCTGAAAACTTCCACAGAGGGAGGGAAGGCATCTGTAGAGCCACATGGACACAACCATCAGGTACATGGAGCATGTTTAATGTCCTCTAGCATTAACAGAGTGGCTTCTGATCCCACAGTGGCAAGTCAGTGGTTGGTGAGGGCACACTCAGGGGTGTCTCTGATACTTGGCTGTCTGGTTTTGGCTTCTGGGACAAAGAGAGCAAAGCAGAGGGCAGGCAGGGAACCTAACTGCCAAGCCAAGAGTCTGCAAAGTGAAAAATCATCACAAAACCACTGAGGAGATATCTTGGTGCTGGAGCTATTTTGGTAGCTGGCTGTATCGGTCATGTGAATGTGCACAGTGTTTAGCAGAGAGAGCAGAGACAGCCAAGGGCTCTGTGGTCTCCTCATGGGTGTCATCTCATGCCAGTAGAAAGCATGTATGCTCCTGGGCAGATAAGGGGCTTAGGAGCCATCTTTATCTGAGAGCCTGGATATAGCTTCTAGTTCCACATGAGCAGTACACAAGGAGCTGGTTTATCACATACTGGGGGGTGAGAAGCCTATAAAAAAGGTTTATATGAAAGATGGGGACAGTCTTTTTAGCAAGGTCTGTTGTGACAGGACAAGGAGTGAGGGTTTGAAACTGGAAGAGGCAGTTTTAGACTGGATAGAAGGAAGAAACATATGCAATGAGGTTGATGAGACCCTGGCCAATGTTGCCCAGAGAGGTGGGAGATGCTTCACTCCTGAAACCATTCCAGGTCAGGTTTTCTGAGGCTCTGAGCAACGTGAAGATGTCCCTGTTCATGAAGGGTAGGTAGGACTAGATGAGCTTTAAAGGTCATTCCAACCCAATCTGTGACTCTATGATCACAGTGTTTATCTCAGCTCTGGTTTTTTGTTTACCAGGGAACCTCAATGGCAGGGCAGAGAGGCGACAGTGAGCCCCTTAGGAGGCAGGAAGTTGTGCCAACACTGCTAGCCCCTGGGACATGCTGAGTGCAGGGAATGCCAAGCAGATTTGACTGTTGTGCTTGGAGGAGGGAGAACTTCCCCCCAAAGATGGAAATCCACCTGTGGGGATTGTGCAGCTGTCCTCACCACTTAAAGTCAGCACCTGGTGTCCGAGTGAGGAGGTCAGCCACTTCCCAGGGCCAGTGAGCACTCAGCTGAGCAGCCTGGACACCTTGAAGCAAGGATGCTCTTGCCATTTCACCAAGTCTTCTCAGGACAGCCTGTCCCTCAGGACAGAATAAGATCCTTTGTGCTTGCCTCAGGGCTTTTTCTCTGGCAGAACAGGCAGCGTTTAACACCTGACACAGAGGCTTTCACCAGAGAGCTAGGAATGATCCCTGTGAAAACTCTGCTGTCCCAGCTCAGGCTCTGCCCTGCCTGCCACGGGGACATGAAACCTTCAGCAGTTTGCCTCTCTGAGGGTGGATTTTGGTTCCCTGCCTGGAAAAACAGTAGGCAAAATAGTAAAACCTTAAATTCGAACATGTGTAACTTATACATCTTATTTCCATTTTCAAGCAACGTTCCCTCAGCAAGACATGAGGAAAAAATTACCATCTGCCTTCCAAGATCTCGGTGGAGCATTTATCTCCCAGCCATGATAACTGAACTTCAGTAATTTCTCCCTCCCCCTCCACCGTTCGGATTAAGAAACAAATTTGTTTAGTGTCCAAACTGGGAAGGCTTGCCAGCTGAACGCAGAGGGTGGGATTTGGTGGTGCACTGTCATAGCTCTCACCCTTCAGCAAATGGTTTCCTCCCAGGCTGTGTTGCTTCTGGCAGGGAAGAAGGATGGTTGTGTGATTAAAGCCTTGGACTAGACTGCACTGGATTCGAGCTCTGAGCTGGCTGTGCTTGGAGGCTGCATTACTGCACCCTTGTAAGTTCACTGCAAGTAGCCAAAGAGGTCACCATGAGCCAGCAATGTGTCCTCGTGGCCAAGAAGGCCAATGGTCTCCTAAGGGGTACAAAGAGTGTGACCAGCAGGTCAAGGGACGTTGTCCTCCTTCTCTGCTCTGTCCTAATGTGCCACACCTGGGAAACTCTGTCCAGTTCTGGGCTCCCCAGTTCAAGACAGACAGGGAACCAGTGGGGAGAATCCAACAAAGATGCTGAGGGGCCTGGAGCATCTCTGTGAGAAGGAAAGGCTGAGAGCTGGGACTGTTGAGCCTGGAGAAGAGCAGGCTCAAAGGAGATCTTCTCAATGCTCAGCAAGAGCTAGAGTGCTGAGAGGCAAGGGGATGGGGACAGACTCTTTACAGTGGTGCAAAAGGACAAGGGGCAATGGGCACAAACTGGAACCAAGGAGGTTCCATCTGAACAGGAGGAGAAACTTTGCTGTGAGGGTACTGGAGCCCTGGAGCACGCTGCCCAATGAGGTTGTGGCATAGTCTTCTCTGGGGAGATTCCAAACACACTTGGAGACTGTGATCCAGGACAACCTGCTGTTGGTGACCTGGTTTTAGGAGTGGGGTTGGACTGGATCTCCAGAGGTCACTTCCAACCCATGCTGGAATCCTGGGATGATGTAAAGGTGAGGGCAATAAGGATGCCCTTCTCTGGTGTGTTCTTGAAGGCTGTGCTGTGCCCTGTGCCTGTGGCAGGCTGTGGATTAATATTTTAAGTGATCTCCAGAGCAAAAAGCTTGAGTTGCTACAACAGCTGGAGAAAAACAAAACCTGTGCTTGCTATCTGTGGTTTGGAGGCTCATAATTCTCTCAGAGCAGGACAGAGAAAGCCTACTGCTTGCCAAGGGTTTGTGTGTAGTCCAGGTCTCAGCACAGTGCCACCTGAGTTGCTAATGTTCCCTCCTCATCACTCCATCAACTCAGAAGTAAAACTGGAGCCAGAGCATTTTTTCACACAGTTTCTGTGGTCTGAAGTTCTTGACTCATGCCTAAGGCACTTAAGATTTCTAGATTTCATATCCAAGAAGCAGACAAGCCTGGGACTGCTAAGAAGAAGAGAAAATTAGTTACATTTAGAGCACAAGAATTGTGAGTAGCATCTGGGGGAGCTGGGTTTGTTGAGCCTGGAGAAAAGGAGGCTGAGGGGAGACCTCATTGCTTTCTACACCTCCCTGAAAGGAGGCTGGAGTGAGATTGGGGGTTGGTCTCTTCTCCCTAGCAATGTTTGATGGGATGAGAGGAAATGGCCTCAAGTTTCCAGGGGAGGTTTAGATTGGACACGAGGAACAGTTTCTTCCCTAAAAAGGGTTGACAAAGCCTGGAACAGCCTGCCCAGAGCAGTGGTGGAGTCCCCATCCCTGCTGGGGTTTCAAAGCCATGTAGATGTTGTGCTGAGGGACATGGTTTAGTGATGGCCTGCAAGTGCTGGGTTAACTCTTTGCTCCAACTGGTTTCATTATCAGACATCCATTCCATGAGACTCGTGGTTCACAGACCACATTGCGACATAGGAGGATGCTTAGGGGACTTGAGCATCTCCCCTGTGAAGAGAGACTGAGAGCCCTGGGGCTGTTTAGTCTGGAGAAGAGAAGGCTGAGAGGGGATTTCATCAATGTGTATTAATATCTGAGGGGTGGGTGTCAAGTGGAGGGGGCCAGGCTATTTTTGGTGGTTCACAGTGATAAGACAAGGAACAATGGGTTCAAACTTGAACAGAGAAGATTTCAGCTCAACATGAGGAGAAACTTCTTTACAGAGGGTGAGGGTGACAGAGCCCTGGAACAGGCTCCCCAGAGGGGTTGTGGAGTCTCCTTTGGAGACTTTCCAAACCCACCTGGATGCATTCCTGTGCAGGCTACCCTTAGTGATCCTGCTCTGGCAGGGGGGTTGGACCTGATGACCTCTGATATACTGTGAGACTGTGGCAGTGTGATTCATGTGACATGCCAGGAATGGCCTGTGAAGAAACTCCCCTTAACTTTCCACCATTGGGACCCTCTCCATTTCTGCAAGCCAAACCTCCCTCATGCTGCATCAGGTCTGAAAGGTTCCTGACAATGAGAAGTTCACCTCTTTCCTTTCCTGTTTTCAGGGAGTCCCCTGTAGACTGTAGCGTGAACAAATGCAGCAAACTCGTCGGAGCAGGGACAGAGTCCAACCCCATGAGTTACAGCACCTACATGGATGAGAAGAATGGACCTCCTCCCAACATGACCACCAATGAGAGGAGAGTCATTGTCCCAGCAGGTACCATCACCCCTAACTTGCTCTCTCACCTTTCCTTCCTCTGTCTTCAACGTCCAAGCTGAGCAGATGAGGCTTTGTTTAGCCACTCTGAGCCATAAACTACAACAAGAGTAGGAAAATATCAAAGTTTTGGGCTAGTGGGGATTTCCTGTGCCCCAAGAGTAAGAAATAGATAGTTAATGCTGCTTCTGGTTTATTTTGGCTTCTTTTTTTTTGTTGGTTTTTTTTTTTTTTTCCTGTGGAATGGAGCCTTGTGTTGGTGTGTTGAACCAAATCCATCCCCTGGCATGTGTCAGAGGAGACTCTGCAGTGCTTCCTGGGACACGTGTGCTATGATCAAAGAGCCACAGTTCACAGGCAAGAATAAGCATGAAGTGGACCCAAATTATAACTCTCTTGATGCTCTGCAGGGTCCAGATGCACTTTTATGTCATATTGATTCAAAATGAGCTATTTTGTTTTCATTTCTTTCTTAGAAGTAGAAAACCAGAAAGTGTCTATTTTGCAGCAGCTATGTTACATGAGCCTTCCAAAAAACCACTCCACAGAGACATTCCTGCCCAGTTCTGCTTCTCTGGGATATCCACGTCTGCAGGCTGAAGCTGGCAGGAGGCTTTGGGATAGTCAAGGATGAGAGCTGTGGAGGCAGGCAGCTTGGAATGAGAAGGAATCTTTTCCCTGCCAGCCCAGGAACCCAGGATGGTGTTTGTAAACTTAATGGAGACATCATGAGCCAAGTCCTGGTCCATTTTACACCCCCAAATCCCCACTGATTTTAAGGGGTACAGCTTTTAACCTTGGGGCTGTGAGGGTTTCACCAAGGGTTGTAGCTGATTCAAGCAGATGAGCTGTTGGCAGGAAGAATCGAACTCATGGAATTTAGCTCTGTGTTCTGCTCGTGACTTGACCATGAACAGATGACAGCTCCCAAGCATTTGTTTGCCATTTGGGATGAAAAGGAAGGGCTTGAACTGAACATAGCGAGGGGAGGGAAATAAAAGTTGGACAGCAAATCTCAAAGTACTGCTTGTTGTTAGGATCTGCTCGGAGGGCAGGCTGGTGACAGCATCAGGTATGTTTGCAGCATCAACACACAGGCCTAGAAAGGTGTAGCTGATACCAACTGTCATTATTTTACTAAAGATAGTCAAGGGAACGTTTATTCTGCTCTTCACTATGGTCTTCATGTATACTTGAAGACCAAGGTTAGGCTTCCAGTACCTGAAAGAGGCCTAGAAGAAAGCTGGGAAGGGACTTTTAGCAAGGGTTTGGAGTGATAGGATGAGAAGGAATTCATTGAAGCTTGAGGAGGGCAGATTTAGACTGGAGATTAGGAAGAAATTCTTTCCAGTGAGGCTGGGGAGACACTGGAACAGGTTGCCCAGGGAGGTTGTGGATGCCTCCTCCCTGGAGGTGTTCAAGGCCAGGTTGGATGAAGCCTTGAGCAACCTGGGCTGCTGGGAGGTGTCCCTGCTCACGGCAGAGGGTTGGAACTGGATGATCTCTGAGGTCTCTTCCAACTCAAACCATTCTAAAGCTTAGTGTTGTTGCTGAAACAGGGGAAATGAGTTTTGATGCCTTCAGTGGAAGAGAAGGTTTTAAATCTTCTCTTTGAAAGAAAATGGAGAAAAAAAAAAAAAAAAAGACTGTTTTCCCCTCCCCATGAGCATCCACAAGTCAAACCTCTGAGATACTTGTGAAATAACAGTGGCTTTGGAAGACAATAATGAACCTCATCCCAGATCTCTGCATCTGAAGCCAAACTTGTCCAAGAAAGGCATTTGGAAATCTTAATGTAATCCAGAGTAAAGATTTATAGCACTTTAGGGCGAAGATAGGCGAGAATAATGTCACATTAGGCTTGCAAATGTCATCATAATGAACTCAAAGCCATGTGTCAAGAAGGGCCCTTTTTCAGAGGCCATTCAATGTCTTTCACGGTGATAAATCTGCCCAAGGAAGAGCTGAAATTCAAAAGTGTTTGTTTAAAGGAAGACCACAAACTCACTCAGCCCTCAAAATGTTGTGCTTTTATTTTTTTTTCCCCCCAAAGCTCAAGACAAACAACTCTTTCAGTTAGAACCCCCCAAGGATCCTCCCTTGAATACTTCCATTGTAGCATTCACAGTCTTTTGCCAGTGCTTAGAAAGCAGAAATTAAATTGGCTAGTGCCAAAATTGAACAGGAATCCGTCTTTCTATCCCAAAACAGACTTGCAAAGGCATGGAGTTGTAAGACCCATGTTTAAGATTCAACTTTAAGCAGTTTGATTTAAGTGGAAATTCAGTGAGGGAACACCACAGCTGCAATTTCCACGTCCCTTGGCCTTGCTTCTCCATTTCACGCTGTAATTCTGGAGCTCAGGAATGCACCAGGTACAGCCACTACCTGACCTTTTGTCTCCAGGCATCCCTGCAGCCCCAGCACAGCCAGTCCTGAGCCCACACATTATTTGATCCACCATAAAATGTGTGGCAGAGGCATTTCTTGTCCCTCCCCAAAGCACAACCTCCCAGCTGTGCACCGGCTGCATGTTTCAGGTCCTTTTTCCCAGCTGCCACAGGACCTGAAGTGTTTGAGGCTGAGCTTAGGAGGAATGTCCCAGCTCTGATGGACAGGTTAAACACCTCCAGAGTTTAAGCTTGACTTTGCTGCAATGGAACATGAATTTGCAGCTTCTGTTTCCTGCTGGGATACATGAGGTTGAGCTTAGAGGAATGTCCCAGCCCTTATGGACAGATCAAACATCTTCAGAGTTAAGGCTTGACTTTGCTGCAACAGAACATGAATTTGCAGCTTCTGTTTCCTGCTGGGATGCATGGGGAGAAGCTGCACAGGAAACATCTGAAGGCACAGATATGCTCTGAAAATGACTCTGTAGGAGTGGTATCGTGGCACAAATTCTTGCTGGGCCCGTCTGGTCTAACGCTCTTTTGGAAGCTCAAAGGAAGGTTTCTTTTTTTAACTCCTGATGCAGCAAACCATCAGCATGGGGGCTGAAACTCCAGCAGGCTTCAATCTCTCTCTTACGTCACCACCAGTAATAAAGATTCCACAGCTGGAGCTTTGCTGGCAGTTGATAGTGATGCATGAGACAGTACAAAATCCGCACTGCCCTCCAAGGGCTGTGCTGGTTTCACAGGGCTAGCCGAGGTAGAACGGTGCTCCTGTCACAGATGTGACTCAGAGATCCATGGCAAGCTGCTCTGGTTAAGCAATAAGAGACTTTTCCTTCATTTATTTATTTATTTTATTCAGAGTCCCTTTGCTGACCCTAAATACTCCA
Organism: Indicator indicator; assembly: GCF_027791375.1. Lineage (NCBI taxonomy): Eukaryota > Metazoa > Chordata > Aves > Piciformes > Indicatoridae > Indicator > Indicator indicator. Next base: position 3,934,512 of record NC_072043.1, read on the forward strand.
AGTTTCAAACGCCATCTGTTGGGACTTTGTCATGTGCTTATGAAGGATGGTGTGACTTCTCCAGAGCTGATGTAATTCTGCAGCACTGCAGGCACGAAGCTCTGACAGGCATCCCCTTTTTCAGTCTGGAGTATTGTGTCCAGAGAACTGCTGGAGAGAGTCCAGCAAAGATGCTGAGGGGCCTGGATCATCTCTGTGAGGAGGAAAGGCTGAGAGCCCTGGGGCTGTTTGGCCTGAAGAAGAGCAGCCTGAGAGGGGATCTGATCAATACTCAGCAAAAGCTAAAGGGTGGGAGGCAAGAGGATGGAGCCAGACTCCTTTCAGTGGTGTCCAGTGACAGGGCAAGGGGCATCAGGCACAAACTGGCACCCAGGAAATTCCATCTAAACAGAAGGAGAAACTGCTTTGGTGTGAGGGTACTGGAGCCCTGAAGCAGGCTGCCCAGAGAGGTTGTGGAGTCTCCTTCTTTGGAGAGATTCCAAACTCACCTGGAAATTGTGATCCTGGGCAAGCTGCTCTAGGTGACCCTGCTTTAGGAGTGGGATTGGCCTGGATGATCCCCAGAAGTCCCTTCCAATCCCCATCATGCTGTGTGATTCAAAGGGATGAGTTTGCTTTTGGAGGCTTTCTGCCAGAAGGAGAAAAGCAATAATCAAATATCACTAATATTTTTCCCAAGCTCAGGTATAAGATTCAGGCAGGTGGGAGAGAGTCAAGAGAAGTCACCCTGCCAGAGGGTCAGTGTGATCAGTCTGAGTCCTCTTATAGGCCAGCACTTGTCCACCCTGGCAAATTGCATTGGAATCAGTAGATTCAATCCATTTGCTGTGGAAAGAGTGGTTAATGCTTTGATGGCACTGCAGTGAGTGCTAGAGGCTGGAGGGTTCCATGTGCTGTTACCATCCTTTGTGTTCTTCCTGCCAGATCCCACGCTGTGGACCCAGGACCACGTGCGCCAGTGGCTGGAATGGGCTATAAAGGAGTATGGATTGATGGAGATTGACACCACCATCTTCCAGAACATGGATGGCAAGGAGCTCTGCAAGATGAACAAGGATGACTTCCTCAGAACCACCTCCCTCTACAACACAGAAGTCCTCTTGTCTCACCTCAGTTACCTCAGGGAAAGTAAGTGCTGCCCTGACTCCTCCCAGCCCCTGACACGCTGACAGACTGAGCTTCTCCAGATCTTCTGGCAGGATAAATAGCAGCAAAGGTGAAGGAAAGAGAACAGGGAAAGGCAAGCAGAGAGAGCAAGCAAGGAAGGGAAGGACAAAGAGCCAGAGGGCTGGAGCATCTCTCCTATGAGGACAGACTGAAAGAGTTGGGGTTGTTCAGTCTGGAGAAGAGAAGGCTTTGAGGAGACCTGATTGTCACCTTCCAGTATCTGAAGGGGGCTCCAAGAAAGCTGGGGAGGGACTTTTTAGGATGTCAGGTAGTGATAGGACTGGGGGAATGGAGCAAAACTAGAAGTGGGTAGATTCAGATTGTATGTTAGGAAGAAGTTTTACACCATGAGGGTGCTGTAAAACTGGCACAGGTTGCCCAGGGAGGTGAAGCCTCATCCTTGGAGATTTTTAAGGCCAGGCTGGATGTGGCTCTGGGCAACCTGATCTAGTGTGAAGTGTCCCTGCCCATGGCAGGGAGGTTGGAACTAGCTGATCCTTGAGGTCCCTTCCAACCCTAACAATTCTATGATTCTATTCTATGATTCTATGAAAAGTGGGTTGGAAAGTTAATTTTAACTTAGATGGAGTTAGTGGTGCTATCAGGGAGGTGAAGAACTCAGCAGGACTCTTGAGAAGATTAGATAGTCTTACAGATAATAAAAACATCTGTGGCTACATGATAAAAAGGCATAAATTTGCTGGGGTGATTAAACCAAACATTAACTGATGGGTCACAGGCAAATTATTCCATAACTTTGAAGTTAGAGGGCTGTGTGCTTTCCATCAGGGTTTCTGGTAAAGGCTGGAGATTTTCTATGTGCCTAGAGGCACAGAAAGAGTTAAAAAGACAGGAATGATTCCCCAAATGTAGGTGTGCAGAAGTAGACATCATGTAAAGTTCTGCTGGACCTCTTCATTGCTACTATGACCCCGCTAGAATATCTGGTGGATCCAATCCTCCTCTTTGCTGCCTTAAGTTCCTAAGAAAGAAGCTGTGAGCCCTTTTCTGAGCTCTTGGTGCTGGGAGGCTTAGATTCAAACTTTTCTAAGATGTTCTGTTCAACCATTAGCATGTCCATAGCTTCCAGACACTTCCTTGTCATCTATGAAATAGAGGTAAAAGCATTTTCTCCCTTCACAGAGATGTGCTAAGTACAATTGCATTATGGTGAGGCCAGAGAATGTCTGGCCATATGGTCCAATATTTTTTTTTTAAAGTGAGACAGCTTTGATGGTAGTATAATTATTTGAGGACTGAAAAATGATGGTTGGACTTGATTTTAGAGGTGTTTTCCCACCTTAATGATTGTATTCTCTCAATTCAGGAGAAAATGCCATAAAGCAAGGTGTGAGGGCAAGGAGAGAAAGGAAAAAAAAAGTCGTCTTTTCTCCACTGGGAAGTCAAATTGTGATGTAAAGGCAGCTGAAGGTGTCTCCATCTGGCCAGTGCAAAAGAAAAGCAGCACTATAGGATTCATTGAGGGTGTTTCTTCAAAGCTGCTTAGCACTGGTCTCCCCCTGCCTCTGCTACAAGCAGTGGGAGGTTCACAGATTACAGTGGGACAAGAGTTAGCTCCCAGCTCCCAGTGCCTCTGTAAGCCCCACCTTTATTTTTACAGCGAGGTCAAGCCAAGGAAATGATTCACAACCTAGAAGCAAATGGTTGAACAGTTTTTGTCCCTCGTGGGGACAACTTCCCAGCCAAAAGAAGCTGCAGATTTCACCCTGTTTCATCAGCAAGTTGCTGCTGGTTCACAGAACATCTCGAAGCTGTAGCAGACACCGAGGAGCTTTCTAGTTTGGGTTTCCATGTGGAATTGCACACTTGGATGGGAAATTGTAAGGCAGTTGGTGAAGCTGATGCTGCCTTGGCCAAACCTGCTGACTTTGGCAGGGCAAATCAGACTCTTTGTAACCGGAAACGTTTCTCCATTCCCACAAGATAAATCCTCAAGTGAGACACTTGAACTGTCTTATTGATAAGATTTGAGAATTGACAGAAGCAGATGAAGGAGTTGTATGGCTTTAGAATCAAAGGACCAGGCTGAGTTTGAATGGGTTGGCAGAAGAGTTGAATTCTTCTGTTGTTTTAGCTCCAGACAGCATCTCTGGCTCAGCCCAAGAGTTAGGTATCATAGAACCAGAGAATCACAGAATTGTTTTGGTTGGAAAAGACCTTTAAGATCATCAAGTCCATCCATTATCTAACTCTATCAAAGTCTGCTGCTGAACTGTGTCCCTCAGCACCACATCCCTGTGTCTTTTAAACACTACCAGGGATGGGAGTTCAACCACCTCCCTGGGCAGCACGTTCCGGTCTTCGAGAACCCTTTCAGTGATGTAGTTTCCTCTAATGCCCAACCTAAACCTTCCCTGATGCACCTTGAGCTCGTTTCCTCTTGTCCTATCACTTGTTCCTTGGGAGAAGAGATCAACTTCCCCTGGCTCCAACCTACTTTCAGGGAGTTGTAGAGAGCCAGAAGGTCTCCCCTCAGCCTCCTTTTCTCCAGGCTGAGCAACCCCAGTTTCCTCAGCTGCTCCTCCCCAGCCCTGTTCTCCAGACCCTTCACCAGCTTTTTTTGCCCTTCTCCCTGTTCTCCAGACCCTTCACCAGCTTTTTTGCCCTTCTCCCTGTTCTCCAGACCCTTCACCAGCTTTTTTTGCCCTTCTCTGGACCTGCTTCAGCCTCCAGTATTTTGAGGCATGACCTCACCAGTGTGCCAAGTGCAGGGGGATGATCTGTGCCCTAGTGCTGCTGGCCACACTCTTGCTGATGCAAACCAGGATGCTGGTGACCTTATGGGCCACCTGGGCACATGCTGGCTGTGGACCAGCACCTCAGGGTCCTTTTTTTGCTGGGGTATCCCATGACTTGAAGTGACCAAGGAAAGTACCAGCAGTTGTATCTTGCTGATGTCCACATGGAGAGATCTTGGGCAGCCTGCTGTGGGTGACCCTGCTTTAGCAGGGGAGTTGGAATGAATGCTCCCCAGAGGTCCCTTCCAACCCTTACCATTGTGTGGAAACCCCAAGGACTTTGCTGGATTCAGACAAATCAGTCATTCCCATTTTACATGGATACATGCAGAAGGAGGATTCAGTGCCAGCCCATCCCCAGCTCGTGGGGCTGAGACGTCATGCAAGCTCTGTCCTTATTAAAACAAGCTCCTGTCTGCGTGGAGGCTGGGCAGGCTCTGAGGAGCATTCCTTCCCCTGCAGCTGCTCCTTGCACTGCCTAATGACAGTCTGGTTTCTGGATTGCTGGTTAACTCCCTCATGGAGTAACGCCTTCCAAAGGAGCTGATTGTTTTTCCAGACTGATTTCCAGCGGATGTTTAGGGCTGAGCCCCTGAGCTCAGTGCCACGGGGAGATGGGCTTTTATTCAGCAAGTTTCCCCTCTTGTGAGGTTGGTTGTTTCAGAGGCATCCAGCTCTGCTTCTGCAGAGTATTCTCCTGCTTGGAGAATCACAGACTTGTCAGGGTTGGAAGGGACCCCAGGGTTCTGACCCCCCTGCCATGGGCAGGGACACCTTCCACTAGGTCAGGTTGCCCAGAGCCACATCCAGCCTGGCCTTAAAAACATCCAGAGGGATGTTTTTAATATGTGATGGCAATAAAACACAGGAGAACTTTTGGGAATTGCAGAGCTATAGCTGGACTATAGATCCTTCATCTTCCCAGGATTTGAAGCTGGGTATGTGATGAGTAGTGAACCCTCAACCTTGGGCTTTGCTTCCCAAGGCTGATCTGAGCTTTCTGAGCCTGTTTGCCAGAGAGAGGTTGTGGAGTCTCCTTTTCTGGAGACTTTCAAAAACCAGCTGGACATTGTGACCCTGGGCAACCTTTTCTAGGTGACTCTGCTTTAGCAGTGGGTCTGGACTGCATGATCCCCAGAGGTTCTTTCCAACCCCACTGCTGTATGATTCTGTGATCAGAACCTTGCAGCTGTTTCCTGCTTCCGTAACCTATTGAAGCAGTCAGGAATTCAGACATCTCTCATCTTTAGCTCTCAGACTTGCAGAACCCACTTCTGCATCACTCTCTATCCTATAGATTCTCTCAAAACACTCCTAAGAGGATTGTTTTTCAGGGAATTTCCTGTCCATCTCCTCCAATCATCTTTCTTAGTATTTCTTCTAGTTTCCACTCCAAGATTGTGAAGGATGCCCTGGCTTTGTCTTCTTCTTGCTCAGCCCCCTGGCACCTTCACCTTCCAGAGTGGCTGTGCTCTGCTGATATCTTTTTCAAACACAATTTGCCTAGTGAACCTTCACCAGCAGAAGGGAGATTTGAATGTTTTCATGCTGTGTTTAAGATGAAAATCAAAAGAAGCCAGAACTATCACCTCCTGTCCTTTTCCTGTCTAGTTATGGGGGTCAGTTGCGTGTGGTGTGTTCAGATGAGAAGAGCCTGAAGGGGAAAGAATGAGACTGTGGTGAGAAGCAGAAAAGTGCTTTGTGGTTTCCAGCCATACATTAATGCCAAACAAAACTATACTGCTAAATGCAGCAGAACCTTGATTCCACCAGGAGACGTGGTGGGAAGGCCACGTGGCCTTCAGAAGGTGAGGATGAAAAGGACTTCCAGATGAAACAGACTTGAAGATTGTGAAACCAGCTCAGAAGGATGAGCTGCCTTGTGAAAAGAAAGGGTTTACAGGGAAAAAAAAAAAAAACCAACAAAACCCTCTCCTGCTCTGTTTTTCAGTCGTTTTCCATCATCCTCAATGCAAGGGAAATAAAAGAAGAAAGGAAAAGGGAGGAGGGAACGACCACAAGATAAGATGTTTAGTATTCATTATAGGAGAAGAGTCCTGCACTTTATTATTAATAAAAACAGTGTTTCCAGAGGGAGTTGATTTAATCTAAGCTGTCACTGACCCAGTGAGGGGCAGAGAGAGTAAGAATGAAACAAAAAATTCATCCCAGCCAAAGTTTTGCCCGAGAACGAGCAGCCTGGCTTCTGTCTGTCTGTCTCTCTGTCTGTCTGCTTCTCTCTGTCCTGATCTCTGTCTCTGCCTTTCTCTCTTTCCCTCCTTCACTGAAAACCCTTTAATAGGAAACACATTTCCTTTTCTGTGGTGTTCCCACCAGAAACCTCAGACTGTCGGGCAAAGGTGAGAACTTTCAGCAATTAAACTGGGGGGGAGGAACCATCACTTTCCAGTGGCTTGGGCTGCATTTTTGAACCTAAAGCAGCTATAGGTTGATCTGACAGGCTTGTTCAGTGCTATTCATCACCCCACCCCCTCAGCCCATCAGTGCAACCAGGCATTTGCAGCCTATTTAGTCATAGAAATCCCTGTTTGTGAATTCTCCAGCACTTCCCTGTCTGGCTGGGGTGACCCAGGCTGGGCATTGCGTTCAGGACCTACTTCTCATCACCTGAGAAGGAAAGAGTGCTGAACAGGAGTTTCCCCAAAGATACCCAAGAGAGAAATGTCAAAACTAGAGGATTTAGGTGGACAGAGCTGCTGCAGCAGCAGCAGACCAGCCACTCTCTCAATATTTGAGTCAATCCCTTTGGCTATCTGCAGCTTTCACAGTCAAGGTGGCCTTGGGATCCCTTTGAACTCTTTCCCTCCTAGTCCCTTCAGTGCTGTGTCCAGCTCTGGAGCCCTCAACACATGGACATGCACCAGTTGGAGTGGGTCTAGAGGGTCTAGAGGAGACCACAAAAATGATGTGAGGGCTGGAGCAGCTCTCCTACAAGGACAGGCTGAGGGAGCTGGGGTTGTTCAGCTTGCAGAAGTAAAGGCTCCAGGGAGACCCTAGAGCAGCTGTCCAGTACCTGGAGGGCCTACAAGACAGCTTGGGAGGGACTTTTTACAAGGGCTTGTAGCAACAGGATGCCAGGGAATGGATAGAAACTGTAGCAGGGTAGATTTTGATCGGACAGTAGGAAGAAATTCTTTATTATGAGGGTGGTGGAGCACTGGAAAGGGAAGTGAAAGTCCCATGCTGCAGACATTCAAGGTTGGGCTTGAAGGGGCTCCGAGCAACCTGATCTGGCTGAAGCTGTCCCTGCTGTCTGCAGTAGATGACTTTTAAAGGCTTGTTCCCACCCAGTGCATTCTATGATTCTAGTTTACCACTTTATCCCACCCAGGTCTTTTGAAACATCCCATCCTGCAGCATCTAGTAGCATCCCTCCTCCCTCTGAGCAGGCTTTGTTTTCCACCACTTTCCACCTCTCTGTGCATGCTGGCTTGTGCAGGTCTTTGGCTTTGTTTGCATTCAGGGGAGAAAATCAATTCATAGGAAGACAAAGGCAGTGAGAGCCAGCACCTGCAAAGGCTGTTGCTTCTGGCAGCTCCTACAGGAAGGCAAGTCCTGCTGTGAATGCTGCTGAGGGGCAAGTGAGGTCAGAGCTCTTTGGGATCATGAGGATTATGGGAATGTGGCTTGGTCACAAGATCCTAATCAGTCTGTATTGTGGCACCTGCAGAAGAGGTGTTCTTAGCCTTGCCAAAGAACACAGGGATGCCCAGGGGCATAAATCCATGCTGTTTCCACTCCTTTGCTGAGGACCAAGTACCCTACATGGATAGAATCTCCCTGAGCAGAGGGCTGTGCAGGTACAAATAGCAGAAAGTGTCTACAAAAGCACTTCTCCTCCATACCCACCCATGGCCAGGTTGGTGCCCTGCTCCAGTTCACATCATCAGTCCCCACAGAGAAAGGTCCTCTGCCTTGTTAGGAATGTCACTGCCTGATGCAATCAGCTGTAGGGCAAGCACATCTAACTAGACAGCCATGAAATGTCCATTACATGCTGGACTCCACAACAACTCCCAGGGCCTCTTCCTTCCATTTCCACAGGAGTCTACAGGAGAACCAGAGTACAATGATTAGAAAGCAACATTTCCACCACAGAATGGGCAAAAATAAGACCCTTCCACTGGCCTCTTTTTTGTGCTTCTCTTGTTTCAAGTGGGGCTGGATGGAAAGGCCACTCAGCCAGGAAAGCTACCTCACAATTCCACAGAGCATGGGAGATGCTGGAATAGGTGAAGGAGATTGGAGCCAGCTGGGGGTCAGTCTCTTCTCTCTAGGAACAAGTGACAGGATGACAGGAAATGGCCTCAAGTTGCACTAGGGGAAGTTTAAGCTGGACATTAGAAGAAGCTTCCTCACTGAAAGGGTTCACAAAGACTGGAACAGGCTGCCCAATTTGGTGTTTGAATCCCCACCCCTGGAGGGGTTTAAAAGCTGCAGAAATGCGGTGCTGAGGACTATGGTTTGGCACCAGCCTTGGGAGAGTTAAAGAATCGTTGGACTGGGTGAGCTTAGAGGTCTTTTCCAACTGAAAGAATTCCATGATTCTATGATAGCACTGAGACTTTTGCAGCTTTTGGCCCAAAACCAAACATGTGACACTCTGAAAATGTTCAGATCCTGACAGTGCAACTCCTGTCACTTCTACTGTATGTTCCTTTAAAAAAAGGGGAATTTCTCTATCACAGCTAGAGAGAAAGGCTTCTTCCTTAGTGATACAATCAGATTCACAGTGCAGATTCATAGGATGGATTAGGTTGGAAGGGATCTTTAAAGGTCATCTAGTCCAACCCTTCTGCAATAAGCAGAGACATCCCCGACTAACTCAGGTTGCTCAGACTCTCTCAAAGCCTGACTTTATTTTCTAGAGGCTTTGCTGTGACAGAGATTGTACCTCTATAAATGTCTTACACATCCAGACTGCAATAACTCCCTTTCTTTTCATCACAGGTAGCTCACTGCTGGTCTACAACACTCCATCCCACACAGAAACCTCCTCACGCCTTGCCACCAAAGAAGGTCAGTCTTGGCTTCCTCTGCTCTCCTGGGGGTTTTGGTGGAGTTAGAACGAAACCTTTTACATTAATCCTTGTTCTGATCTGCACAGCATGGTTAAAACTGAATAACTCACAATTTGCAGCCCTACTGATGCTGGAAATCACATCTCCACTTGCCCAGCCAGCCCTGGGGCATACGATGTCTGCCCCTTTCACACTGGGTTGATGAACTGGTGGGGTGTTTTCTGTTCTATGTGTGAAACAGTTTGAAAGCTCAGCTCTACAGCAAGGACTGAGGCACTATTTCTCTCTCTCTCAGCGAGTTGAAAGCATAAAATTGTCTCACAATAAATTCCACCTCTGAGTAAAGGCCACTCAGACCTTCCAGAACCACTCATGGATCTCTCAGTAAGTTTCAACCAGGAAAAAAACAATTACATCTCCATGATGGAATATTTTTAATTTCTTTTACAGAGAATCCCAGATTTCTAATCTATTGCAAATTCAGCTCACGTAGATAGAGCTGAGAAACCCTGAAGTTTAAAAGTTTTGAATTGAGGCTCCTTCAGGCTTTTGGGGTGTTTGTATGCCCTCCAGTCAGGTTTTTAAGGTTTCCCTTTTTCATCTTCAATGCAGAAAAAAAAAAAAAAAAAGAGGATTTTCAGTTGTGATAAGATAATGAGTGTTGGTGTGATGGGTATGAAACATGTTCCTTGAGTTGGTCTGATGGGTTAGAAGCACAATCCTTGAGCTGGTCTGGTGGGTATGATGCACACACCTTTAGCTACACAAGACAAGGTCACAGTTGAATTGCTAAAGGATGGTAAAGACCCAAAATCTGCTGTTGTGCTCCTTTACTTACCATGTGGGACAAGGAGCCTTGAGTTTGGTTCTCCTTTCCTTGGTGTAACTGCAGAAACATTGATTCCCTTCACCAAACAATGTTCAGCTCCTCCATTTGACATGGAAGACCTTGAAATCCCCTGTCTGCCATTTGAGATAAGCCACCTAGAAGCAGCCTGCTCTCACACCAAGGCAGTTTCATACCCAAACATGTCCATGCTTTTCAGGAGCACCTTGAGGAGCCACAAGCTGCATTTCAACAAAGAGTGGGAAAAGGCAGAAAGTTTTTCATTTAAGCAGCTGTGGGAAGAGTAAAAAAAAAAAAAACAAACAACAAAACAAACAGAAAAACACCCAAACAAAAAAACCCCAAACAAACAAAAAACCACAAACAAACAAACAAAAAAAACCCCAAACCTTTCACTGAAAGGCTCCAGCAGACATCCTACATTTGGCAGCTTCTACAGGGTGTGTCTGGCTGCCCCATGGCCAAGCACTGCTCTTACAGCCAGTGCTTCTCTCTCCTTTGCACCATACTTCATTTCATCTCCAGCATCTCAGACCTTGGACACACTGCTGGGTTTTCACAGCAGCTTCTTTTCTCCAGCATCTAACTCTCCACTTGAGCTGCTTGGTTTTGGTGTGCTGCTGGCAAAGCATTAGAGGGTTAAAGCCATTCAGGCTTCTCTCTGACTGCCCACTTGGATGCTCAGTCAGCTATTTAAAACAACTAAGAGCTGGGCTGGCTCCTGTTTGAATTAAGCAGGCACACACATGTGTCCCTCCACAACCCCCCCCTGAACACACACATCCAAGACTGTGCTCTTTCTGTCTTGGGCCAGGTGGCTGCTAAAAATAAAGGGAAGAAAGCTGTGATTTTGGCTGCTAAAGAGAAATGCTCTGTGTCAAATTGCACTCCTCTGAATTTGTAATGCCCTTTATCTCTGCACGTTGAGCCTGAAGCTGCTCAGGCAGGACGAAATTTGAGGGAGAGAGAAAAAAAAAAAAAAAAAGAAAAAAGTTCCTCCCCCTCCGGTTTTTTTACTGCCCTCGAGTGTGTTTCTTTGAGTGCAGAGGTTTGCATTTGATTTCTGTCAGTCAGGTGATTTTAACTTCACCTGATACTTTCATCATGTGTCAATAAAGGACTAAACACCCCCCTGGGATGGGCCAATAAAAATTAAGAGCTAGCATGGAAATGTTGAAATCCCATCTACCCCTCTGCCATTTCTTCCTCCAACGCATACATTTCCTCTGCCTTTTTTTGATGCCTGCCTGCTGCTCCAGGCTGAACCCACCCACTTCAGCCTTCTTTAACTGATCCATGCTCCAGCCACCAGATAAGGTGATGGGGTAAGAGACACATGAACATGACAGGCTGACAGATAAGGAATTGGGGGAGCAGAGTGAAGTGTCTTGTCCAATATCACAGCAGAAACTCACGATGAACATAAAACTGGAGCTGGAATTTCTCATCCCCAGTCTAGTCTGTTAAGCAACAAGATTTTCCTTGCTCCCTTTGAAGCCTTTTTAATGGGCTTCCTTCAGCATGATATTACAGAATCACAAGATCACAGGATGTTAGGGGTTGGGAGGGATCTCTGGAGATCATTGAGTCCAACCCCCCTGCCAGAGCACCACCACAGAATCCATCATAGGAATGCATCCAGATGGGTCTCCAGAGAAGGAGACTCCATAACCTCTCTGGGCAGCCTGTTCCAATGCTCTGTGACCCTCACAGTGAAGAAGTTCCTCCTCCTGTTGAGGTGGAACCTCCTGTGCTGTAATTTATATCCATTGCCCCTTGTCCTATCACAGGGTGTAACTGAGAAGAGTCTGTCCCCTCTCTCTTGACCCCCAGCCCTTTGGAAAAGGAATTTCAGGTTAAAAATCCTGGGGTTTAAGAAGTATTTCCTTGTCTCCTGAACTTCTCAAAAGAGGAAACCTTTTTCTTTATGTTTACACTTCCTGAAACCACTCATCCTGTAAAGATTTCTTCTCCCTGAACCTGTGAATAAAAACAGACCAAGGAATTTTTCTAACCACCTTCCCTTGAGGGTTCAAAAGCAGGAGGAGGTGATGAAATAGTACAATACATGCCAGAGAGGGAGAGAGGAAAATTGCTCTTTTCTTCCCTCCTCCTGTTAGTTTTCATGTATGGTGTCTAAGATCACACAGCTAAAGCAAGTAACTTGCTTGTGGAAATCCCAGGGAGAAGTAAATGCTCTTAGCTTTATTATGCAGCATATTCAGAGACATGGTGCTGAGGGGGCATGGTTTAGGACCAGCCTTGAGAGAGTTAGAGAATGGTTGGACTGGATGATCTTAAAGGTTTTTGCCAGCTGAAAGGATTCTGTGATTCTATGATTTTAGAGGAGGGCAGAAATTTTCATGGGATCAGATGAGCACAGATGCAGGAGAGGAATCAAATCTGGGTTTCCCATGTTTGTGTTTGCATCACTGAGGTGTTGGCCTCAACAATAAGGATGTTTGGGTAGAAAGTGTGTTTGTTTGGCATGTTTTGGTTGGGCAAATTCAAGAAGATCAACAAATCAGTGAGCCCTGAAACTCACACAGTTTGGTCTCCTGTGTGGGTTTGTGGCCATGCTCTTTGCGAGCCCCTAAGGAAGAATTTCCTCATCTTGATGCATTAATAAAATCCTCTCCTGCAGATTCCATGGTACCTAACAAGATATGAGCTTGTCCTCTGCTTTTCATAGAGTAGCAGGGGTAGGGAGGGACCTCTGGAGATCACAGAGTCCACCACATTCCTAAAGCAGGGGCACCCACAGCACCTTACCCAGGATCACAATGTCCAGGCAGGTTTGGAATGTCTCCAGAGAAGGAGACTCCACAACCCCTCTGGGCTGCCTGCTCCAGGGCTCCAGTGCCCTCGCACCAAAGCAGTTTATCCTTCTGTTCAGATGGAACCTCCTGGGTTTCAATTCGTGCCTGGTGCCCCTTGTCCTATCAGTGGGCACCAATGAGAAGAGCCTAACCCCATCCCCATGACCTCCACCCTTCAGCTCTTGCTGAGCCTTGATCAGATCCCCTCTCAGGATGCTCTTCCCCAGGCTCAACAGCCTCAGGGCTCTCAGCCTTTCCTCCTCACAGAGATGCTCCAGCCCCCAGTTTTCTTGCCGTCAGGGCCACAATCTCTCTCCTCTTTCCCCAGCAGTTCCCTTTACATTAACAGAAACTCTTTGAAACTCATCTCTCAAATTCAGTGAGGATGTTGGGAGACAGGTTGAAAAGTTTTGAGAGCTGGAGAGAGAGGGGGAGAGTGACCACATGGTTGCATAAGCACAGCTCCCACAGGCAAACAAACTCCTGCATAAAGTTCTCTTGAGAAGACTATTTTTCAGCTCTAAAAGGTTGCCACTGAAAAATATTGACCAATGTCACTAAACTCTTCTTTTGAGGGTGTCAGGAAAGCCCCTTGCTCACAGCAGAGCTTCTAAACCCTCTGCTTTTTAGCCGTGTCAGGGAAAAAGCAGCTTCGTGGCCTCTGAGCTGTCTGCACAGGCTGAGAAGTGTGGCCATGATCCTTCTGTGCTTGGTGATGAAATCTCCCATTTTTAGCTGCAGAGCAGAGGGAAAAAAAAAAAAGGTGGGGGGGGGAGGGGGTGGTGGTGAGGCTTTTTTGGTGCTTCTCTTATTGCAACTGTGTGGCCAAAGCAGGGATTTATGATTTCAGAAGCGACAGTAGCTACTGCTCTTGGATTGCTTGGGGTTTGTTTTTTTTTTTTCCCCTTCCCCTTTCTTTTCTTTTCTTTCCCTTTTTTTTTTTTTTTTTAATTGTTTTCCTTTGAAATTCCAGAGTTAGTGTTTTGTCTGCTTTCTCCCTGACCCTCTTCAGAGGCAGGCGTGTGTTTTTTCACCAGAAAAACTGGAAACAAAGAATCGTTGTCTTGAAGCTGTAGCAGGCAGGAAACCCAACTCACAAGGGATCACCCCCGAGCCAGTGCTGTCCCAGAGTAGACTCCAGCTCTCTGAATTCAACCTGACAGCTTGTCTGGAGCACTTTCTAAGTAACCATTATCCTTCCTTTTTCTCCCAGAAAAAAAAAAAAAAAACCAAAACAACCAAAAACTGTTTGGTCTTTTTTTTGCCTAAGGTGGGTGCATTGCAAGCAACAATATTGCATACAGAGGAGGGGGTTAAATGTTTGCCCTCCTGTGGAAAGCTCTTGGAAGAGCTTTGGCTGTTTCCTTCAAGTAAATTTGTTCCCTGATAATGAGTTAAATGCTGTTACAATGCAGTGCCTGCCCCTCTCTGTCTTCCCTTTTTCTCTTATGTCTGTCTTGCTGTGCTTGGCTTTTTTTTTTTTCCCCTCCACCAATATGTGTTTCTCTCCTCTTTACTTCTGCATTTGTTGTTTTTTTTTTTTTTTTTCTGTGTGCAAAGGGTGCTTCAGAAACCCTGTGTTTCAGAATGTGCAGCTCTGTGGCTGTGTTTTTTCTCAGCAGCACGTCTGCCTGCATGTCATGAGCCAGCAGTGTGCCCTCCTGGCCAAGAAGGCCAACAGTGTTTTGGGGAGCATGAAGAAAAGAGTGGCCAGCAGGTCAAGGGAGGATCTCCTCCCCCTCTCCTCTGCCCTAGTGCAGCTGAACCTGGAGTCTTTGGTCCACTTCTGGGCTCCCCAGTTCAAGAGAGACAGGGAACTACTGGAGAGAGTCCAGTGGAGGGCCATGAGAATGCTGAGGGGCCTGAAGCATCTCTGTGAGGAGGAAAGGCTGAGAGCCCTGGGGCTGTTGAGCCTGGAGAAGAGCAGCCCCAGAGGGGATCTGATCAATGCTCAGCAAGAGCTGAAGGGTGGAGGTCATGAGGATGGGGCTGGTGCCCAGTAATAGGACAAGGGGAAGTGGACACAAACTGGAACCCAGGAAGTTTCACTTGAACTTAGGGAAAATGTTCTTTGCTTTGAGGTTGCTGATGAGGAACAGAAGTTATTTAGGAATGGTTCTGCACTCAGATGGTTGCTCCCTCTTAGTGGAGTGACTTAGAGTGGCTTAATTCTGCGTGGTGTTCTTGAGAACAAGGAGCAGGACTTTGTGGTCTTGAGGCTGAAACTAATGAGTTTGGTGCTTGAAGGCACTGGAAACTCTTTTGCAACCATGAGAAGAGTCATAGCACTGCTGGCTGTGAGTGACATATGGAATACGTGCTCAGGGAGTGTTTAAATGAGCAGTAAGAGTACAGTGAAAAGGAATTCACTGCACACCACCACTGGGGGGGAGATTTTGAGGCCTCAGTGTACACAGGAATGGCTCTCATGTAACTCATGTGCCATAGGGCTATATGTCATGGGAACCTCATTCCTGACTTGCTGCAGTGTGAGCAGCAAGATGAGGGAGGGGATTCTGCTCCTCTGTGCTGCTCCCAGGAGACCCCACCTGGAGCACTGCATCCAGTTCTGGTGGCTCCAGCATAAGAGAGACATGGAGCTGCTGAAGAGGGTGCAGAGGTGGCCATGAAGATGATCAGAAAGAGATGGAGAACCTTCCCTATTGGGACAGGCTTGAGAGAGTTGGGGCTGTTCAGCCTGGAGAAGAGAAGGCTCCAGGGAGACCACAGAGCAGGTTTCCAGTACCTGAAGGAGACTATAGGAGAGCTGGGCAGGGACTTTTGACAAGGGCTTGTAAAAACAGGGTGAGGAGAAATGGATTGAAGCTTGAGGAGGGGAGATTAAGATTGTAGATTAGGAAGAAATCTTGAGAGTGAGGGTGGTGAGACACTGGCACAGGTTGCTCAGGGAGGTCATGGATATGTCCTCCTTGGAGGTGTTCAAGGCCAGGTTGGATGAGGCCTTGAGCAATTTGGGCTGGTGGGAGGTGTCCCTGTCCCTGGCAGGGGGTTGGAACTGGATGATGTTCAAGGTCTCTTCCAACCTAAACCATTCTATGGATCTGTGAATCTCTTGCAGCCCTTTGCAAAGGCAAGAGTACTCCTCATACTCTGCTCTGCTCTCTTCCACCATCTCAGCCACACAAATCCTTCTGCAGACACAGGACAGCATCCAAACCCTGCAGAGCTTTGTGCTAAGAAAAATTCCATCTAAGCAAGTCTCTTGCTGCTGACATCATGAGGTTTAGCACCCTGTGTGTCGAGCATTTAGTACCTGTACTTGGAGACAGAAAGGGAAGAACCTTACACTCTCTACAACCTTTATGTTTTCTGCCACCATGTAAAACAATGAGTCTAATGTTTCTAGGAGCTGGAGGTGGTTTTGGCTTCCTTGCTCCTCCAGAAACCCACAGTCTAGGTTTCTTCTCTCCAACTGGCTTTAAACACAACCCCACCTTTTCTATGTGATCTCCAGGAGGTTAAATGACTGGAGTGTGAGGGCTGGACACTCAGCAGCTTGGCAGACCTTGCTTACATGTTTGGTTTGCAGCAGTAGTGTTTTTTGTTCCCATGTGCCTATGTTGGGACTTTTCCAAGACACCAGAATAGTGCCACCACACACAGCCTCACTCTGGGAGGAAAAGCAGTGAGGTCCTGTGCTCTCCTTTCTCTCTGTCCCTCCCTCTCTCTCTCTCTAAAATCCTTGCCACAAAATAGACCCCAAGTGACCACTTAGGTTAATCACAAGTCTGGATCCCCTAGGACACCTGGGTCTGCTTTCCCCATTTTGAGAAGCTAATTTAAATTCCAGCCACCAAGCCAGGATCCTTTCTTCCTCCTGAAGCTGAAGGACTCGTTGCAAAACCCAGACTGTGCTCTCCATGGAGGATCCCATGGATCCCATAGCCCAGCTCAGACCTTCAGCCTTCTCCTTCCCCTGATTTGCTTCACTGAAATTCATTGAGACTTGGGAAAACCACCTTTATTTTCTTCCTGGCTCTGTCTCCATGACTCAGGACAAGCCACTTTTCATCCTCTCTATGACTAATCTCCTGGGAGGTATCAGCTCCAGCAGGCAGTGACTGGAAGGCTCTGTCTACTGCTTAGCACCATGCAGGGGAATCTCAATGCCTCCACAAGTTTCCTGCCTCCATGTGTGCTTCTTCAGACACCTACAAAAGCTGAGATTTCATCTCAGGGGATGAAATCTTCCTGGGAGGTTTGCAGCCATGCTCCGGTCTGTGACAGGACTCCTCACCAGGGAAATGGGATAGGGACAGTGTTTGGATGCTTCTGTGTTACCTGTAGTATTAGGTTTCAGGAGGCTCTTCAGTTTGGACATGCAGTCCCATGGTTGTTAACCCAGGGATGACACTGTCCAAAGGTCTGACAAGAGGGAGATCATGTTCAGAGCAGTCACTCTGCAGCTCAACAGTCAGCCCCAGCACTTCATAAAGCAGCCTGGCTGGAAAAGAGCTGCTGCTGCTTCTTCTCCTTCTTCTTCTTCTGCTGCTGCTGCTGTGGTGATGCCATGAATGTGACAAGCAGGTTGTAGTGAGCTGGGGGTCAGTATCCTCTCACAAGGACAAGAGGAAATGGCCTCTAGTAGCATCAGAGGAGGTTTGGGTTAGACATGAGGAACAATTTCTTCCCCCAAAAGGTCACCAAGGCCTGGAACAGGCTGCACAAGGAAGTGGTGGAGTCTCCATCCCTGGAGAGGTTTCAAAAGTGTGTAGATATGGTGCTGAGGGACATGGGTTGGTGGTGACCTGGCAGTGCTGAGTTAATGATTGGACCTGATGATCTGAAAGGTCTCTTCCATCTCCAAGGCTTCTGTGACTCTGTGATAAATACATGATGGGGTTGGTTCCCAGCCTTGCTTGCCCTTCAGGGTACTACAGCAGCAGAGATGGCATTTCAGGTAAGCATTTAGTCCAGAAATGACCCAGCCCCACTAGAGCAAAAAGGCCTGAAAAGAGGGAGATATCAGGAGCCCAGTGCCCATCCTTCTCCTTACCAAGGCTGGTAGTGCAAAATTGTGTCTGAATCTGGTTTGAACTGAAAAATCTCCTACAGAGAGAGCAGGATGAAGGGGCTGTCAGCACTCACCGAGCAGCTCAGGAAGCACAGGGACTGTGAGCCTATTGTTCAGTCAAAATCCCCCCCTCCCTTCATTTCTCCCCTCCATCCCAAGCTCTCAGATTTCTAGAAAACCGTTAAATTAAAAAATTAAAAATTAGGAAGTTTTTCAAGCTTATCAGAGAGGGTTTGCTCTCTAATCCATCATATCTTAAACACAGATTCCCTAATGGCTTCCTCATTGGACTGTGTTCAAGCTGAGAGGACTGCTAGGCATCTGGGATGGGCTCTGCTCTGGAGTGGAAATCTCCTCATGGATTTTTTTTTAAGCCCAGTTTCCTAAGGGAAATGAGTCTGTGCCTGTCTGTCCATCTGCCCCTAGCCCACAGCACTATTGAAGCCTGTTAGTCTGTTTAGACTCGATATGAACCAGAGATGAGGGGAATGGGAGTGAAGGAGCACTCAGGCTGGGAGAGGAGAGCAAGGGGGGGCTGTGAAGGTGGGGCTTCAGTGGAGCCTGCCTTATCTTCCCAAGAGCAATTCCATGTGTCCTGCACTTCCACAGCACCATGTGCAGTGCTTCTAATAGAGAATGACAGAATCCTGGTTGGAAGAGACCTTTCAGATCATTGAGTCCAGCCATTAGCACAGCACTGCCAGGTCACCACTGAACCATGTCCCTCAGCACCACACCTCTGACTCTTGAAACACCTCCAGGGATAGGGCAGTCTATTCCACATCTTGGCAACCCTTTTAGGGGAGAAATTCTTCCTCATGTGCCACCTAAACCCCCTTTGCTGCAATTTGAGGCCGTTTTCTCTTGCCTTATTGCTTGTTCCTTGGGAGATGAGACTCACTCCCACCTGGCTCCAACTTCCTTTCAGGGAGCTGCAGTGGTATTCCTTTACCTCCAGAGATACAGACTTCAGTTCAAGGCATTTTCAGAGCAGGTACAGGAGCAGGAGATGGAGCTTTTTCTTTTTCAGGGACATTCTAGTGTGAGGTGTTCCTGCCCATGGCAGAGGGGCTGGAACTAGATGATCCTTGTGGTCCCTTCCAACCCTGACTGATTCTATGATTCTATGATCTTCCTCATTGCTTCTCCTCATTCTCCTCCTTCACATCCCAGAATCTCAAACAGGGGATCCCTGGGGCTCGCTCCTCTTTTTCTTTCCCTTTTCCTGTTGCACCTGACAAGAAGAATCTGTGGAGGATTGGATAACTTCATCCATCTCTTGAGCTTTACAGGCCAACCTGCCTAATATCCAATCTTGATCTTGACGATTATGCCTTTTCCCAGCCTCCTGCATCTCCTAGGAGGCTCTTCCACTACTGTGCTGATTCTGATTTGCATCTAATTGCAGAAGAATCAATAGATCTTGAAAGGGGAGTTTGGATAGGAACTTCCAAATGACACAGAGGGTGGTGAGTTAGGAGCTGAAGGAGATTTGGGGTGAGAAAGTCTAGACCAAGGTTAAAAAAGGTGCAGAGATCAATTCTATGCAACCTTCTCACTGCAGCCTGATCTCTGGGAAAGCCACTTCATGCAGGAAAGGCAGCTTAAAGCTTGAGGAAAGCGCATTTATGCATCCAAATAAATAAAATCATATTTAACCTCCTTCCCAGGCTTGCTGTGAGTGTGAATGTTTGCAAAGCTGTGAGATCCTCACTTGAAAGGTGCTGTGAAAGTGCAAAGCATTATTAATATCCTCTACCTTGCTCCTAATACAGCCCACATTCATTCTGGGGAATTTCTGGACATAAACCAGACAGCTGCAGAATGACATTTCTTGAAAGCATCTATGATTTATTTTCTGCTCTTTAATTCCATTTTGTATTGAACACACATTTGTCAGAGAGCTGTAGTTCCACCAAGCTTTTAAAGTCAAAACCAGACTTGGGGGACCTGATCCTGGTAGAAACTCACCCCAAACTTCAACTGATCTACACCAGAAGAGGAGCTCAGCCCAAAGTTTTTTGATTGACTTCCCATAGTGTGGCAAGTTGTGGTGTCAAATCCAAGTGGTTTTAAGGACAGATAAGACTCTGCCTGTAACTAACTGTCTGGCTGGAGTTCTGTAGCATCTCTTTAAGCCACTGGGAGTCAGATCCTGGGAATGACATTGTTTTTGCAGAAACTCGACTCTCTGGATAGCTTCCCTGGCTCTGCCTTTGCCATTTTGCTTTAAACACGTTCAGCTTTAGAAACTGGAAGACTGGAAGAGCTGGGAGGGCTGGGGTGGTTCTTTCACATTGCATGGATTTTTGGGAACACAAAACAAAAATAGCTTGGTGGATTTGGAGAGGGAGAGGAAGAGCTGAACTGGCAGTAGCTGAGTGAACACGTTTCAAGAGCAACAGCTGTATTGCTAAAGATGATATTTAACCCTCCTTACCATCACAGAGCCACCCTTAGAGTTAAGTCTGATGCTAACAACTCTCTATATATGCTCACACTTAGGTCCAGATGAAGCAATGAAGATAGTCAAAGAATTGGAGCACTTCTCCTATGGGGAAAGGCTGAGAGACTTGGGGCTGTTCAGCCTGGAGAAGAGAAGGTCTCCAAGGAGACCTTAGATCAACCTTCCAGTAGCTGGAGGGGGCTGCAAAAAAGCCAAGAAGGGAGTTTTTACAAGGGCTTATAGTGGCAGAATGAGAGGCAATAGATTGAAGCTTGAGGAGGGCAGATTTAGACTGGAGATTAGGAAGAAATTCTTTAGAGGGAGGGCACTGAGACACTGGAACACGTTGCCTATGGAGGTTTTGGATGCTCCCTCCTTGGAGGTGTTCAGGGCCAGGTTGGATTAGGCCTTGCTCAACCTTGTCTAGAGGAAGATGTCCCTGCACATGGCAGGAGGATTGGAACCAGATGATCTTTAAAGTCCCTTCCAATCCAAACCACTCTATGAATCCATGAATCCATATAATATAGGGGAAACTGAGGCACAGGGACTCATCTGAGATTCCTCGAATGAAACCCAGGCTGAGTCACACATATCATCCTTCCAAACTGATATTTTATGTCCTAAAATATCCAAGGAAACCCATTCAGAGAGGTTTTGAGGGAGAATTTTAGCCAAACTTCCCTAGAGAAGCAGCCTGGATGCTGTAAAGCCCAAGCCCAGCACATCTGAGTGTAATAGTGTCACTTAGTGGTTAAAAAAAAACCTCAGAAGATGCATTTTACTCTCTTTCTGTGACAGCAAAGCAGGCTCCTCCTCTCTGACAGCATTTCTCCATCTGGAGGAGGAGAAGGAGGATCATCTCTCTAGATGATGGTCTAATTATTTACTCGGAGCAGGCTGCTGCATCTGCATCAAGCAACCCATTTGTAGCAGTTGTTTCACTTTGGGCAGTTACCAGACCCCAAAGAATCAAAGAAAATGGAAAGGAGATTTTTTTTTGTTAGAAAAATTAAGCACTACCTTTCTTCTTTTTCTTTTTTCTTTTTCTTTTTCTTTTTCTTTTTCTTTTTCTTTTTCTTTTTCTTTTTCTTTTTCTTTTTCTTTTTCTTTTTCTTTTTCTTTTTTCTTTTTCTTTTTTCTTTTTCTTTTTTCTTTTTCTTTTTCCTTTTCTTTTTCTTTTTCTTTTTCTTTTTTCTTTTTCTTTTTCTTTTTCTTTTTCTTTTTCTTTTTCTTTTTCTTTTTCTTTTTCTTTTTCTTTTTCTTTTTCTTTTTCTTTTTCTTTTTCTTTTTCTTTTTCTTTTTCTTTTTCTTTTTCTTTTTCTTTTTCTTTTTCTTTTTCTTTTTCTTTTTCCTTTTCTTTTTCTTTTTTCTTTTTCTTTTTCTTTTTCTTTTTCTTTTTCTTTTTCTTTTTCTTTTTCTTTTTCTTTTTCTTTTTCTTTTTCTTTTTCTTTTTCTTTTTCTTTTTCTTTTTCTTTTTCTTTTTCTTTTTCTTTTTCTTTTTCTTTTACTTTTTTTTTCCCCACAGGATCACCATCTAAGTGAAATTCCCCTTAAAATTACATAATAGCAAAAGCCTTTCTGGCTGAGCTCACCAAAAAGTACCTCAGCACAGAATCCCAGAATCACTTTGGTTGGAAAAGACCTTTAAGACCAAGTCCATCTGCAGTGGGGGACATTTCTTTTTTTTCTTTTACATTTCCCTCTCCATGCAGAACTCCTGTTCTCTTCAGAATACTTCCCAAAACGTTGCTCTAATAGCTGGAGTTGTAAAACATCTGAAGGGCATCCCAGGGGAGAAATGAAAGCCAGAGACTGGCTGCAAAGAGGACATGGGAAAAGCCAGCAGTTACCTCAGACCTCATCTCCCTTCTCCTGATTTCAGTCAGTGATAAAGCAGCAGCCCAAGCTCTGGCTGTGCTCAGCTGCAGTTGGGATCTGCAGGATGGTTTTCCAGCAAGGAAAATGCCATCCATGCAAAGAAAAACTTATTTACAATGATGACAACTGCTGAGCACTGAGCCTGAGGATAAAGTTCCCTGGCAGCACCAAGCTTACAAGCTGGTTTCCAGCCCTGCTGCTCCTCACCCAGCCATGGGAGCAGGGAGAGGACTTCCTTTGGGGGACAGCATGGCTGGGGGCTGCCACCTCCTTGCTTCAGAGATGTCCAGTTGCACCCTTTGCACCCAGCTGAAACCGTAGTGGTTTGTTTTTCAGTCTCATTTATTTGCAGTGGGGTTTGTGGTTTCTAGTAAAAAAGGGGGGAAAAAACCAAAACCCCCAAAAAACAAAAACTAAACCAAAAGCAATCAAATAAGAAAAATAAAAATAAAAGCAGGCAGATTACATGAGATCTATTTTCCCCCATCCTCTCTCCTCCCTCCTCCTTTTTCCCTCCCTCCCCTCTCTGTTTTCCTTTTCATGCCAATAACTAAAGGCTGTCATTTCAAAGCTGTGGAGGCTTTCCCAGCTCCAGGAGGAATTTGCAACTGCCTGGGATGTTTCTGCAGGCAGCTCTGCAGCCCAACAGGGCAGGAGGCAGTGCTCACCCCTTCCCAGCAGCATGGTCCAAGGAGTGTTTGGAATTTCATTTCAGAGGATGCTTTTGCCCCTTTACCCCCTTCTTTAAAATAGCTCCCTCATTGTGTGTGGCAAGTCTCTGGCTTCTCTGAGTTTTCAGTTCTCATTTGTTTTCCTTGCAATAACAAAAGAGTTCATCTCTTCCTCCTTTTCTGCCCATGGGCTTCTCTCATCTTGGGATAACAGGAAGATCTCCTTTTGGATGGGATGAGGTGCACTCTAAACTCTGCTGGCTGCAATTATATTTGTTCTTCTTTCCAAGGAACAAGTGATAGGATGAGAGGAAATGGTCTCACATTGCACCAGAGGAGGTTTAGGTTGGAGATGAGGAACAATTTCTTCCTCAAAAGTGTTGTCAAGGCCTGGAACAGGATATCCAGGGCAAGGGGGGAGTCCCCAGGATGGGGCAGTAATAAGAATTCTGGCCTCACCAGCAGTAATTTGTCCCAATGGGAATAAAAAATTCTACAAGGGAAGGTCAAAATGAGACTGGGGGAGAATGTGTGCATGGCTGGTTTGAGTTCTGAGCATCAGTTAGAGTTTTCTGATGTGAGGAATCATACTAAGAGGAGAACCTGAAGTTGTGGTAAAAGACAGAAAGTCAATGAAGTATCTACCCAATACTTTTTTCTTTCCTTTACAGTGATTTTTAATCTCTTAAGTTTACAGAGCAGTTTCCAAAACACCAGCTCTTAGGCTGAGAAAACCTTTCCCCTCACAGTCACTGTTATTCCTGCTCAATGTTTCTTGTCTTCTTCTTTTCCTTTGTTCCTCCTCTCTGTTCCAGTACATCAAAGACCTTTCTCTGTCTTTACAGGCCCTCCTGTTGCAGGGACACAGAATGTGAACAAGACAACAGAACAGCAACGACCCCAGCCAGGTAACTGTTGCTTTTGTCTCCCCTGGATTTGCTATCAGATTTCTGCTAGGCTGGGTGAATGGATGTGTCAAGCTGCACCAGCTGCGGGCACCGGACAGGCAGAGCCTTACAGGGAAGTCACAGAGCAGTGAGTCAGCTGTGACCCAACAGTGACAGTGATTGTTCCAAACTCTGTCTGCTTTACTGTG
This sequence comes from Indicator indicator, assembly GCF_027791375.1. Taxonomy (NCBI): domain Eukaryota; kingdom Metazoa; phylum Chordata; class Aves; order Piciformes; family Indicatoridae; genus Indicator; species Indicator indicator. The sequence goes on from NC_072043.1 coordinate 3,958,275, forward strand.
TTCACCTTCCCCATTCAAAAGCAACATCCTTAGAATCATAGAATCATGGAATTGTTTTGATTGGAAAAGATTTCTCAGATCATTCAGTCCAACCATGCTCTAACTCTCCCAAGCCTGGTGCTAAACCACATCTCTGCCTGTTTTAAACTCCTCCAAGGATGGGGATTCAACCACCTCCCTGGGCATCTTGTTCCAGTGTTTGAGAACCCTTTCAGTGAAGAATTTTCTTCTAATATCCAACCTAAACCTCCCCTGGTGCAACTTGTGGCCATTTCCTCTCATCCTGTCACTTGTTACTAGTGCAAAAAGACCAACCCTCAAGTGACTCCAACCTCACTTCAGGGAGCCAGAAGGTCCCCAGCCTGGAGCATTCATTGGGTTTGCTGTGACCCAAGTGCAGGACCCAGCACTTGTCCTTGTTGAAGCTCATTTCACTGGCCCTGGCAGTTAGATCCCTCTGCAAAGCCTTCCTACCCTCCAGAAGATCAATGTCCCTCCCAGCTTAGTGTCATCTGCAATCTGACTGAGGGAACACTCGGTCCCCTTGTTCAGCTCTTTGACAAAGATACTGAAGAGCTGCAGCCCCAGCAGTGAACCCTTGCTCCACAGGAGTCCCCTGCAGTGCCAGCAGCAGTGTCACCTCCTCTGAAGCCTGGTGACACTCTGGGTAGCAGGTCATGAGGCAGTGAGAGGCTGTCTGTGCTGCAGCAGTGGAGGGGCTGCTGGTCACCTCTTCACCTCCGTGGCAGGGGTGCTCAGTGGAAGTACCTCCAAAGAGAATCCACAGGGCTTCCCCTGCGTCACTGAAACCCACACAAGAAAAGCAAACCCTGTTGGGCAGCAGGCAGCAGAGTTTCCTGCTACTTCCCCAAGGGGCCTTTGAAAAGCTAAATCCCACCTTCCCTGCTTTGCACAGCTGCTTTCTATCCCTTCCTCTTTTTTACATTTTTTTTTTTAGGGGGTTGGTTCTTTTGGCATGGATTCAATCCACGAGCAAATACTAGAGATCCAAATCACCAAGACCAGGAGAAGTGTAGAGATTAGGGCTGAGGAGGCCCCACAAAAAGGGCAGGAATTCATTCCTCATAAATGCATCGTGGGGTTTTCAAGAAACACTCAGCCTTCTTGGAGCCAGTGACAGGACTCCTGTTACTCTCATTTGTCTAACCCTCTGTTTGCTCAGTGAGGGAGAGTTGGGTGAACATTTCATTGACCTCAGAGGGAAGCAAACTCAACTGCTAACAAGTGAACTTGGAAACCTCAGCTGCTCTTCAGCTCTTTTTATTAGGAGAACTATATTTACTCCTGGTTTCTAACAGTTCTGCTGTCCCACACTTCTTGTTCTTTCAAGGTTTGTGTTTTCTGGTTGACACAGAAGCATAGGGCATGTCCAAAGAGGTTACACAGCTTAGGAGCAGGCAAGTCTGAAACCAGTACCAGGAAAACTGTGCCACAAAGATGCTGAGGGGCCTGGAGCATCTCTGTGAGTAGCAAAGGCTGAGAGACCTGAGGCTGCTTAGCTTAGAGAAGAGCAGCCTGAGAGGGGATCTACTCAGTGTTCAGTAGGAGCTAAAAGGCCCACCCAGAGCAAGAGGATGGGGCCAGACTCTTTTTAGTGGTGCCCAGTGACAGGGCAAAGGGCAAGGAGCACAAGCCAGAACCCAGGAGAACACCTGAACATCAGGAGAAACATCTTTGATGTGAGGGTGCTGGAGCCCTGGAGCAGGCTACCCAGAGAGGTTGTGGAGTCTCCTTCTCTGGAGAGATTCCAAACCCACCTGGACATTGTGATTATGGACAGTCTGCTATGGGCAACTCTGCTTTAGCAGTGGGCTTGGACTGGATGACCATCAGAGGTCCTTTCCAGCTCTCACTGTGCTGGGATTCTGGGATTTTGGGTTCCATAACTATCTGGTAGTGGTTTGCTGAAAAAGAAATAAGGAACACATCAGGTCTGACCCAGGCCCTAGGGAAAAGAATTTGGAGGAATAAAGAGAGAAAATGAGAATGTGAGCTGGTGTCTAGGAGAGCCAACAATGATCTGTTGTCTCTAATGAACTTTGTTTCTAATGAACTTTGTTTCTAATGAACTTTGTTTCTTTATGATGAAAAACTTTTTAAAAAATATCTTTCTATCTATCTATCTATCTTTTGGTGTTGTCTTTTTCAGATCCCTACCAAATCCTGGGGCCCACCAGCAGCCGTCTTGCCAATCCAGGTGAGTTCATCTTTCCCTTTCATCCCCCCTATTACCCAAGGGAGCAGCTTTCCTTCTGATCTGCTGCTCCAGTCTATACTGGATGAGCAGCTGCTGTCCTCTGGGGTAGGCTGTGAGAGTCAGTGAGCTTTGCAGTCCTGCTCTCACCAATGCTTTTACAAAACCCTTTATAGAAAAGCAGAGAAATTGGTGAAAAACCTTATCAGGACAAAAATCACCATCCCAAGCCTTCTTACCCCAAAGCAGGATTCCCCAGGAAGAGTTTTATAGAGCACTTAAACTCTAGTCTCTCAGGTTTGCAGTGCAGGTTAGGTTTTCACTGGCTGCTGTGAGTGGAAGGCACAAAAACATCTCTGAAAGCCACCACATAACAACTGTCCCTAGCACGTCAGCTGCAGAAAGCAATCCCTGACTTGGACCTGGAGCAAATCCTGCTTGAACTAACCTTGTATAAGTTGAGTGCTTGTAAGGAGACATCTGGATGTGTTCCTGTGTGACCTGTGCTAGATTCTAGGGTCCTGCTCTGGCAGTGGGGTTGGACGCAATGACCTTCAGAGGTCCCTTGCAACCCCTAACATCCTATGATCCTGTGATCCTATGTGATCTGTGCTGGATTCTATGGTCCTGCTCTGAGAGTGGGGTTGGACTCAATGACCTTCAGAGGTCCCTTCCAACTCCTAACATCCTATGATCCTGTGATCCTGTGTGATCTGTGCTAGATTCTATGGTCCTGCTCTGAGAGTGGGGTTGGACTCAATGACCTTCAGAGGTCTCTTCCAACTCCTAACATCCTATGATCCTGTGTTCCTGTGTGATCTGTGCTAGTTCTAGGGTCCTGCTCTGGCAGTGGGGTTGGACGCAATGACCTTCAGAGGTCCCTTCCAACTCCTAACATCCTATGATCCTGTGATCCTGTGTGATCTGTGCTAGATTCTATGGTCCTGCTCTGAGAGTGGGGTTGGACTCAATGACCTTCAGAGGTCTCTTCCAACTCCTAACATCCTATGATCCTGTGTTCCTGTGTGATCTGTGCTAGTTCTAGGGTCCTGCTCTGGCAGTGGGGTTGGACGCAATGACCTTCAGAGGTGCCTTGCAACATCCTATGATCCTGTGATCCTGTGATCTGTATAATGTTCTTTACTATGAGAACAACCACAGGGAATAAAACCAGGAGTCATCTAGTCTGGGGAATAAATAACCTTATGTAACTCAGCTCATCAGCTGTAGGTATCCAAAACAACGTCCATGGTAAACAGCAAGCAAGCGAGAGCTGAATTATGCCGTGGTGGCTACTCAGGGAAAGATCCTGCAGAACAGTTTGCTCTGCAGAAGGCCTGTTTATGCCCAGCCCCAGGATTTGAAGGCCAAAGATGACCATTATGGAATCTAATCTGACCTCAAACCCGGGAGCAGAACAAAGGGTTGACTAACTTGTTTGCTGGGAACAGTTTATCCATTCCTACGCAGGGCTTTCTAAGGCTTGAAGGAGCAGTTCCCAGCAGAGATCGAGATAGTCCTTCTGTTTCCTGCCTTTGTCTTGGCTCTGAAGCAGGAAGCACCGTGTCATTTCCTTTCCTCTATGGCTTGCTCCCGGCAGGCAGCGGGCAGATCCAGCTGTGGCAGTTCCTCCTGGAGCTCCTGTCGGACAGCTCCAACGCCAGCTGCATCACGTGGGAAGGGACCAACGGCGAGTTCAAGATGACAGACCCCGACGAGGTGGCCCGGCGCTGGGGAGAGCGCAAGAGCAAACCCAACATGAATTACGACAAGCTGAGCCGGGCCCTCCGATACTACTACGACAAGAACATTATGACCAAAGTGCACGGCAAGAGGTATGCCTACAAATTTGACTTCCATGGCATTGCCCAGGCGCTGCAGCCTCACCCCACTGAGTCGTCCATGTACAAGTACCCCTCGGATCTCTCCTACATGCCGTCTTACCACGCCCACCAGCAGAAGGTGAACTTTGTGCCCCCTCACCCTTCTTCTATGCCTGTCACCTCATCCAGTTTCTTCGGAGCAGCTTCACCTTATTGGACCTCCCCTGCAGGAAGCATTTATCCGAACCCCAACGTCCCTCGCCATCCCAACGCCCACGTATCTCCACACTTGGGCACCTATTACTAGATGCTTTTATCTCCAAGTGGCCTTTATCAGTCTGGTTGGACTTTGTCTTTACTTCTGGGATTTTTATGGGCTTTATTTTTTTTTTTTTTCTCTTGGGGGGGAGGGGCAGGGACGACCCTCGATGGATAATTGTGGCCTTTCTAAGGGAAGAATTAAAACTGGATATTGGTAATGCCTGGATCAAACCTTTCACTTTGGTAACTTTGCCTCTCGTGTCTTGAACTGAGAGATGGATGCTTCTTTGGGCCAGTACTCTGTGTTTCCTTTGGGGTTTAACCCATATGTCCTCTGTAGGAATTGACTATGAAGATTGTTCACCCTTTCCTGGAGTGATTCTTAGCTTTTTGATGGAAGAAGTTCTGAAGGATTCAAAAAGCTTTTGACAAGACATAGATCCAACTGTGGGTCATAGGCAAAGGTGACTACACAGTTGGGTTTTGATCTCGCTGTGGAGAGGGTAAAGCAATTTGACCATTAAGTGGAGGCCCTTGGGCGGCAGGGGACCACAACTGGAATCTTAGCTTTAAGGCAGATGAGGATTTTTCACCCAACTGGAAATAAAATATATATATATTCATATATATATATATATATATATATATGTATATGTACATGTATATTTGAAGAAGTAAAGGGCATTGAAGGAACTCTTCGAGGCGTGCAGCTTCATTAGGCTGGGTATTAACTCCGGAAACATCAAAAACCAGAACAACAAACAACAACGACAGTCACCTAATGCCAAGCACAGACAATTCCTTGAAAGGGAAAATAAATAAATAAATAAATAAAAAGATTAAAGTGATGGAAAAGAAATGACAGCAGATCCCCTGAGCTCCCTCCCCCCAACCCCCCAAGAGCCTTCAGGATCGCTTACGTGCTACCGATTCGCGAACGCTGTGCGTTTGTCAGACCGTCATCCAAAGGGTCAACAAACCAGAAGGCAAATTACTGTATAAATTATGCAGAGTTATTTTTTGTTTGTTTGTTTGTTTGTTTGTTTGTTTGTTCGCTGGGTTTGTTTTGTTTTCCCTATATCTCACAGTTTTAAAAGAAATATTAAATAAATGAGAAAAAAAAATGAATGAAAAAATAAAACCCAAACGAGTTGACCTCGGTCACAAATGCAGGTTTTGTTATTTCTTTTTTTTTGTTTTGTTTTGGTTGGTTTTATGGTTTTGTTTTGCCTTTTTTTTTTTTTTTTAATTACTGTCAGCTCAGTTGTTTGTGGGTTGGTTTTGGTTTGTTTTAATGTAATTTGTACATCTTCTTTTTTTTTCTTTTTTTTTTTTTTCCTTCCAATCTGTACATTTGGGCTGTAGCTTTTGTGCTTTGTTTTGGTTTGGTTTGTTTTGCTAAAAAAAAAAAAAAAAAAAGAAAAAAAAGAAAAAAATTAATAAAAATTAAGACATGAGTAATGTATCTATTGGAGACAGGCCTTGGTCCTGCAATTGGATCCATAGTTGACCTCCAAAGTAGCCAGAAACCTTCCTGATTTCCTTGGGCTTGTCTGGAGTAGAGTTTTTCTTCACCATAGTCATCGCTGTCTGCAATTTCACAGATTGCACTGGGTTGGAAGGGACCTTCAAAGGTCACTTTGTCCAACTCCCCTGCAGTCAACAGGGACACCTCCAACTAGATCAGGCTGCTCAGGGCCATGTAGCTAACATGTTTGTGTTGAAGCTGATTAAAACCACACCTTGGCCTTTCAAAGCAACTCTTTCATTATTTTCTACTTCATTGTCACCAAAATATTGAACATTGGAAAGCTCTTAACCACTTCATCGATAAAATGATCAAACACAACTCATGGAAAACTTTCCCAGAGGGTTTTCCCCACTGAAATTTTAACCACTCAGAACCTCTCAGCCATCTCTGATGGTGCAGATGTTAATTTGATGTTCCACAAACGGCGCTTTGGGTGCCATAAACAGAAGGGTAAACCACAAGCATTTGTGCTTCAGACCAGATGCCTACAGAGGGTGGGTGAGCCATGCACAACCTATTAGCTAACTTGTATTAACTGGCAACCAATTAACAGGATCACAACTATCTCAGTCTAGATGTAAACCTCTGGGAGTCTGGGTGGGTGCAAGATTTGGTCCACGTGCATCCCATTGCAGGAGGAGAGCCTGAAACCAGACCATTAGAGCCTGCTCAGAACTTTAAACAGAAGCACTGATGCCATTATTTAACAATGGAAAAGGAAGATCAAGCTAATCTCTCTAGGTCTTAGTGCTTTTGGGGTGTTTCTAAGTAACATTACTGCAGTAAAAACAAAAACAAAAAAAAATGAAAAGAGAATTAAGGATGGGGAAATAACCCATGGAATTTGGGGCTTTTTGCTACTATATATATGCAATGTACTTTTTGGATATTAAAATATATATAATTTTGCAAGCTATCTTGGTGTTTTTTAATTAAAAAAAATGTATTAAGTGTTACCACGAAACTGTTGTATGAAGAGGATGATGTAAAAAAAAATGTGACAAAATAAATGGTGGTTTTCTCCTCTAAGGCATCATATTGTCCCACTCTCTCCCTCCTCTCTCAGACCTGCTAGATGAATTTTGCCTCTAAATCACTTTCAAAAAGGAAAACAAAAGCAGCTCTGCACTGGTGGCACTCAATCCTTATCACCACAAACAAGTCTTGACCTCTTATTCCACATCTAGTTGAGAATGCCCCTGCTCGAGGGGTTTGGACTAGATGACCTTTGGAGGTCTTTTCCAACACAGACCATTCTATGATTCTCTTTCTATGACTCTATGATTCTATGTTTCTATGATTCCATGATTCTATGACTCTATGATTCTATGTTTCTATGATTCTATATTTCTATGATTCTATGACTCTATTATTCTCTATGATTCTATGATTCTGTTTCTGTCATTCTATGACTCTATGATTCTATGATTCTGTGTTTCTATGACTCCATGATTCTATGACTCTATGATTCTATGTTTCTATGATCCTATGATTCTATATTTCTATATTTCTATGATTCTATGATTCTATGTTTCTATGATTCTATGACTCTATGATTCTTTGTTTCTGTGACTCTGATTCTGTGTTTCTATGTTTCTATGACTCTGTGAAAATTTGACTCTCTGGTGCCAGCATTTATCAGACCTAATGTAGCTATTGAAGAGGTTAAAAGAGGAAGCCAGCCTCCATCTTCTACTCATGGAGAGAGGGACAGAAAGCAGTAGAGCAGCCAAAGCTGGAGGAGAAGTGTCTCACATGAGGACAGTGCAGAGCTGGGAACAGCAATGGAGTCCTAGCACTGTGCCAAGAGCCAGGACATGCAGACTCCTCATACCTGATCTAGAATCATAGAGCCATAGAATTCTTTGGGTGGGAAAAGACCTTTGAGATCATTGAGTCCAACCATTGCCTAATTCTACTAAATCTGGTGCTTGGGTCCTCAGCACCACATCTCTGAGTGTTTTAAACACCTCCAGAGGTGGGGATTGAACCCCCTCATGTGTGTGTGTTCAAGAAGCCACTGGCAGGATGTCTATGTGCAACACTGTGCACAATACCAGGCTGCTCATGGTTCTCACCTCTCCCCAAAAAATTCCAAAGGGAAAGCTCCAAAGCCTTCCTGAGCTGGAGTCAGAGGCTGCACAAACAAGTGCTGCCAAGGAATCTTTGGAGTGTGTCTAAAGGTCAGGCAAAGGCACTTCCTGTATTTTTGCAGACACATGGTGGTCCTGAGAGACAGCTCAGTCCCTGCCACATCCATGAAGAACATCCCTTGGAAGAACACAACTGCCCAAGCACATTGTTTGCTTCCTCCAGGCACAACCTTTTGTTGCTATGTTGCTAGTACAATGCCTGCTACTACCTT